>NC_066579.1:368819519-369421066 GCF_024323335.1 Lathyrus oleraceus | reverse complement strand
GTACAAAGTAAAACACGTGAGATGAGATTTATCGTTTATAATTTAACAACCATAATTATAATAGTTGAGAGATTCTTCATTACCTGCAATAACTAAAGCATAGATGACAAAGAATGAGAGTGATCTATGCATCTTGTTCACCATTGAATAATGCAATAATATTCTTTGAAGCTTTATTTTGGATGGTTACTCAAATGTAAAATTCTGTATTTATAGGCAGTTTAAACTAGGGTAAGGGTATATCTGTCATAGCTTTTAAAAATGTGATGTATTCTTTGTATTTTTTAAAAATTATTTGTATGAAAAGAACTCAAAATTGTAAATATTATTTTGAAGTTACTTTTAGGAATTTAAAGACTAATAAATAAATCTACTTTATTGAAAATAAATAGAAAGCCAAAATAAAATAGTATTTATTTTATTGAATAATAAAATAACTATTTAATGAATAAAGTAATATAAAATTACCATAATTTTTGGAGAATTAGTTTTACATTATTATAATTCTTTTTAGGAAAAAAAAATTCATAATTGTGGAAGTTATTTTGAAGTTACTTTTAGAAATTAAAATTTTAATAAATATATTTTATTGAAAATAAAAAGATAGTGAAAATAAAATAATATGTATTTTATTGAATATAAAAATAACTATTTAATTAATAAATTACTATAAATGTAGCATGATTTTTGGAGAGTAAGTTTTACATTAATATAATCATTTCTCAATGTTTTCTTTGATTTACAACCTAGGAAGATTATTACAAAAAATACAACAAGAACAACAACATCAATATCATTATGTGAGATAGATTGCAAGGGCAGACAAAAATTGTTCAAGACTCAAGAACATTGAAGATTTTTTCTATCTTGCAATCCATCTCAATGCTTTTATAGTAAATTATGATAATTTAATCCCTCGATTTTAAATATAACTGAATGTATAGATCAATAGTTAAAAATTAAAATAAAAAAAATGAATTATTTTTAAAAATATAAAAACATAAACTGTTGTTGCTGGGATTCGAAACATGCCTTAAATTATTTTTTCTCTCGGTTATATTTATAAACGGAAGGAATATGTGGAATTTATTGAAAAATAAATAAAACATGGATGAGGAGAAACCTTTGTCATGATAGTGTTACAAAAACATTGAAAGAGGTGGAGGAAAAGAGTTTTTTTCCTCAAAATCGTTCTAGGTGTATCGTGGGTGAACTCATACTCATACTTTGATTGACTTCAAAACTTTGTCATCTACCTTAATCAATAACAAATGTGTAATAGTAAGAGGTCGATTGTTGTGCTTAACTTTGAACTTGGTATTGATATGTAATTTCTTTGTTATTTTGATGGATTCTGATTTATTGAAGGTGGATATGAAAATACGAACTCTAATCTAAATTCCAAGGACTTTGATCTTTACCTGTTGGAGTGCTTTTTTTCTTCGTGTTTTGTTTTATTTATTGTTTTTTGTTTGATTTTTATAGTGTCATGGGTAGTCATTAAGCACTTCTTATACTTAGATTCTGTATTTTGGTATTAATATATTATTTTTATGTTAAAAAAAGTTTTAGTGTATGAAAAGAAGAAGGGAATACATTTTCTTCTATTTAAATATCGAGTAATAAAGGGAATTATAAGTGGGTTGTTTGTTGCATTCTCTAAGTGCTGAGAGTTTTTATATCGAAAACGAAAAGTAGGAAAATCTCAATAAAATTTGAATAAAATCACATAAGCACATTTAAAATAAAAAATTATTTAATTTGATCTTATTTATTTCAATAAAGAATACAATCAACGAAGATACACACATTTAAAAAATTATTTGTATGAAAAAAACTCAAAATTGTAAATATTATTTTGAAGTGACGTTTAGGAATTTAAAGATTAATAAATATACTTTATTGAAAATAAAAATAAAGCCAAAATAAAATAATATTTATTTTATTGAATAATAAAATAACTATTTAACTAATAAAGTAATATAAAATTAGCATAAATTTTGGAGACTAAGTTTTACATTAATATAATTCTTTTTAGGAAAAAAAAATTATAACTGTAGAACTTATTTTGAAGCTACTTTTAGAAATTAAAATTTTAATTAATATATTTTATTGAAAATAAAAAGATAGTCAAAATAAAATCATATGTATTTTATTGAATATTAAAATAGCTATTTAATTAATAAGTTAAAATAAATAACGGTATTATATAGTGGGGATCACAATAATACTTAATGTGACAGTAGTATATTACAACCATATATTTTTATTTTATTATTTTTAAAAAAGTTGTAAGGGTAAATTTGAAATACAAAAAAGTCACTCCAAAATTCTCTATCTCCTTTGTATATAGTCATAGATAATTGTAAATCAAGAATAAAATAAAATTCAAGACAAATATAAGAGGAATAATTAGGTAGAAAAAGATGTAAAGAGTAAAGTTCAGAGACTGAAAAAAAAAGGACATTTTCTATATAGATAAGAACATGAGGAGTTGGTATAATGTAACTGCTAAGAGTGGTCACTACGCCAAATAAGGGAAAAGAGGACGCTTTTTTTGGCCTATAACAGCGCTTTAAAGCGCCCTCTAATCTGGCGCTGGCATAGGTAAAGACAGCGCTTTTTTTCCTGGTGAAAGCGCTCTCTAAAGTGGCTCTTTAAGCCCTATAAGGGCCACTTTAGAGGGCGCTTTTTAAAGAAAACGCCCTCTAAAGTGGAAACTTTTAAGGGTTTAGAGGGCGCTTTTACTGGAAAGCGCCATCTAAAGTGGAAAGTTTTAAGGGTTTAGATGGCGCTTTTACTGGAAAGCGCCCTCTAAAGTGGAAATTTAAAGGGTTTAGAGGGCACTTATTTTGGGAAGCGCCCTCTAAAGTGGGTGGTTATTTAAATTTTTTTTTTTAAAAAGCGCTATATTTTTTTATTTATTTTAGACAACCTGTATATTGAAGCAGTACACCTAAAACTGTATAATTTGAAGCCCTTTTTCACACATTGCATTCAACAAGCCTTATATACAACAATCCATACATATACAACAATCCACTGATATATAATCGTTTAACTTCTAAAGATTCTAAATATACAACCAATTCATAACTTAAAAAGAAATAAAACTAAGTAGCAAAAGCATCTCTGAGATGTATGTTTTTTTTGCTAGCCGCAGTCTTCTTAGCAACAACCTCTTTTTGTTCAATATCAATAGCATGAACCTAAAATATCATAAAATTAGTTAGGTGAAGTATAAGATCAAGAATTAACATTTTCTATGCATAAATATCATATAATTGTGTTTATACCTTTTTTTTTTATGCAACTGACTCGATTTGCTGTAATAAAAGTCATTTTACCTGTAATAAAGAAAACAATTAAAATCATTTGACCTGTACCTTTTTCACTAAGTTCTCTTTCTTTTCTTGGTTGGAATATGTTCTACATGTCTCTTAACAACACGGACGGTTGGATTGATCCAAATACCCTCATTATGATCATTTCTAATATATGAATCATTTGATATAATATTCTCATCTTGATCATTTCTGGTAAACGATTCAATCTCAACATCAATATCACCTTGATCTCCAGTGTTTTCATCAATTACTTTGTTGGAAAAAAGAACTATAGACCATTTCGTACTTTTCGGATCATTGACATAGAACACTTGTCTAGCTTGAGAGGCTAGAATAAAACACTCATCTTTGTATCCCACCCTATTAAGATCCACTTGCAAAAATCCTGACTTATCCATTCGAATGCCGTTATTATTTTCAACCCACTTGCAACCAAATATAGGAATCTGAAACTTCTCATAATCAAACACCCAAATGCGCTCGATAACACCAAAATACGACAGATTTGCAAATTTGGGGTTTAAGTCCTTCACACTTGATATGTGCATTGCTTCAGCTACCACGGTGACACCACTATTCTGCATAGTACTTTTATCATCTTATTCTTTGGTATAAAATGTGTATCCATTAATCGCGTATGCGCTATAAGAAAAAACATGGAAACTTGGACCATATGCTAAGCATCTCAACCTTTCTGTTATTGAAGCGGGATCTGAATAATACTTTGAATAAATATGATCCTTAAACCAAGGTATAAAACATCGATTGTGCTCTCGTACTATCCAATTTTCATTTCTATTGGGATTTAAACCTCGGAGAACATCCTTGTGAATTTCAACATACGGCTCAACCTCATTCTCATTGTGCAGAACATACAAATGCACTTGATCCCGTTCGACCCTTGATACTGCCACAATTTTATTTCCAATTAGATTTTTTCCTTCTTTCTTTTCGACAAGCTGAGATTTAGGGAGTCCGATTGACTGAACATTAGACAAATATTCAGTACAAAACTCAATCGCTTCTTCAACAATGTATCTTTCAACCATACAACCTTCTGGTTGACTTCGGTTCTTCACGTACCCTTTTAATATTTTCATATAACGTTCAACAGGGTACATCCATCTCATATAAGTTGGTCCACACAATTGTGTCTCTTTCACAAGATGAACAACTAGATGTACCATTATGTCAAAAAATGATGGAGGAAAAAACATTTCAAGCTCACACAAAGTAATAACGATTTCTTTTTGCAACATTGGTAAGATCGCAGGATCGATCACCTTACTGCAAATTGACTTGAAGAAAGAACACAAATTAGTTATAGAGCTTCTTACTTTTTCTGGAAGAATAGAACGTATACCTATTGGGAGAAAATGTTCCATTATAACATGGCAATCATGGGTCTTTAAACTCTTTAACTTGAGGTCTTTCATAGACACAAGTCTTCTAATATCTGAAGAGTACCCTTCTGGAACTTTAACTTCACTTAGAAACTTACACAATATTTTTTTCTCCTTTCTAGATAGAGTATAAGCAGCAGGCGGTAGATATGTTCGTTTTCCTTTCTTCAAGGGTCCTAATTCAGTTCTTATTCCCATCACTATCAAGTCCTTTCTTGCCTTAAGGCCATCCTTAGACTTTCCTTGTATATTGAGTAACGTGCCAATAACACTTTCAAATACATTTTTTTCAATATGCATAACATCAAGAAAATGTCTCACATACAAGGACTTCCAATACGGCAATTCAAAAAAAACTGACCTCTTCTTCCACCCACTTTTGACAAGTGTGTGGGCAAAAGGCTTGCCAAACTGAGTATCCAAATCTTCCACGCAATCGTTTGGACATGCATGTATCTTATCATAGCTCATGCCAATAGAGCACAACATCTTTTTGGTCTCATATGTTCGATTGGGAAGAACATTATCCTCAGGAAGCATATCTTTCAAAAGGGCTAATAACTCTGTGAAACTTTTATCCGACCATCCATTGCCCGCCTTTAAGTTGTACAACTTTAATACCGCAGACAATCTTGTGAATTTAGTGCAACCATCATACAAAGGTTTCTCTGCATCACTTACCAACCTCTCAAACATTTCGGGAAAATCCTTAAGATCTCCTTCCAGTGCTTCTGCAATCTCTTCAACTCGATCACAATCGTATGTATCTGCGCCACTATAGTTTGAGGCATAGGTCGTACTATCCCCCGGTTCAACATTCTCGTTACTTTTCTCACCATGCAAATTCCAATATGTATAACTTCGATAAATTCCATGCCTCATTAGATGCGATGTCAACTGAACTGCGTCAACCCGTTTCCCATAACAACAACCCAAGCAAGGACATACCATTCTACTGGGGTCTTTGGCGTGCGCAACGGCAAACTTAACGAATTCTGATACCCCATTCTCGTACTCTCTCGACAATCGATTGGAAGACATCCATGTATTATCCATTACTAATTAGAATAAACAAAAAACAATTTCAGAAGAGAAACCAAAAATGGGATGAGACAAAACAATTTCGCTTTATTGAGTTAGTCTCTGTGCAGGGCATTCATGTCTCCAACAACAACCCAAAACCAAAACAATTTTGGTTTATTGAGTTAGTTTCTCAACATTTTCAGATATCTCTGACTTCAATAGCATGAGAATGTATGAACCATGCATTAAGCATTAGTGGTATGCACTAATTTGTAGCATAGTTATATATCATCATATAGTTTTTACAAAAGATAAACATTGACTAGAAAATATATATGTAGAATTGTATAATGGTCTAACTGAAAGCTAACAGAAGAATAATCGACTCTAATTTACTCTATCAAATAACATCCATACCTAAACTTCTTAAGTTACTAGCTACGCTATGTATGCTAGAATAAATACACTCATAAGCTGCATAGTGTACCTTTGATTGGTAGAAGGTGTTTTAGATATTGCTGCCTCCTTTTTCTACATCGAGAAACAAATGGAACAGTTGGTGAAATTTAACCCATAATGCCTAGTCTCCATTGCTAGCATTGCAACACAATAATTATTGTTGAGAATACTCAATAAATGTATGAACCAAGAAAAATGAAACCAAAAATGAACAATAGCGAATGTCAGAAGAGAAACCAAGTAATATGAAGATTAGAAAAATACCTATGGTGTCAAAATCGAACAGCTAACAACGAATTAATAGAAGGAGGAAACGTCGTAGATCTAACAGAGGTGGAAGGAGAACGCCTTAGAAGTAGCGAAAATCGTAGCAGTGAGAACCCTAACGTGAAAAAGAACGAAAATAACAGAGAGTGAAATAACAAAACGCGCAGTATGTTATAATTTTAATGTTTACTAAAGGGGACCTTAGAGGGCGCTTGTGGAAAAAAAGCGCCCTCTAAAGGGGGCCTAAGAGGGCGCTTATGAAAGCGCTCTCTAAGGCTTTCCAAAAGCGCTTTATAAACTGGAAATGCACATGGACTTATAGAGCGCTTTTTTAAAAGCGCCCTCTAAGGGTAACCTTAGAGGGCGCTTTCTAAAAAGCGCCCTGTATTGTTGTCCCTCTATCTCCTCCTTATTTTTTCGCTTCACCTTAGAGGGCGCTTTATTATAAAAGCGCCCTCTAAAGTGCGCTGTCTATTCCAATTCTCCGCTCCTTATTTTTTCGCTTCACTTTAGAGTGCCCTTTTGTAATAAAGCGCCCTCTAAGGTGCGCTGTCTATTCCAGTTTTTGGCGTAGTGGGTTGACATAGTTTAAGTGCACAACTTCTCTTTCTACTATTCACTTTTCTTACACAATTTTAATCAATCAATAAAAACGAAATAAACATATTATGATTGGTGAGAAAAAAAGTGATGATTATGAAGAATATTTTTTTTATTCACCTCCCACAAAGCGTAAATTATGAAGTATAATTGGATGATTGTGTTTTATCAAGTTTCCACCAACATTAAATGAATCCATTTTTAATTTTGTTTCTCGTACATTTTGATAGGTTTATAATAAAAGTGAAAAAATAAACTCTAATAGTTAAACGTGATAGTTACACGCGGTTACCGTAATTTAGAATTAACTGTCATTCACTTAATAAAAACTGCACCATGTTAATAGTATTTTTTTAAAAGACTAAATAAGTTGTGCTTTAAGGGACGCTTGAATCTCATGAACAAAGAATGACTGAAAGAGCTGCAGCAAAGTCCAAGAGTGATATGGCTTTGCAGGCTCAATCAACAAAAGAAAGAAAAGGCAAAGGAAGTTGGAATGGCAACAAAGGCAGAGGAGGTTACAACAATTTGACTGGTCGAAATCAGCAAGAAGGAAACTGGTCGAATCAGGAAAAACCCTGGAACCAAGGCAACCAAAGAGGTGGTGTTGCAGGTAGAGGAAGAAGTGGTGGTCAAAAGCCAGACAAGAGTCACATTTAGTGTTATAATTATCAACGGTATGATCATTATTCTAGTGATTATCCAGAAAAGCAGAAGAATCAAGAAACTTATGTGAAGCTGGCGAAACATGAAGAAAAAGAGACGTTGTTGATGGTTACAACAAGAGATGAAGAGAGATTCAAGGACCAATGGTACTTGGACTCTGGGTGCTCATCGCACATGTCTGGAAGGAAAGATTGGTTTGTCAACATAAAATCCTCAATGAAGAACATGGTGAAATTTGCAAATGACAACACTCTAACAGCTGAAGGTGTTGGTGATGTTATGATTATGAGGAAAGATGGCAAGAGATCAGTAATTTCAAATGTGTTGTATATACCAGGCATGAAGAACAATTTTCTCAGCATAAGGCAGTTAGTTGAAAAGAAATACAAGGTGTCGATCAAAGACAAAATGATGAGAGTTCTCGACTCAAATGGAAGGTTGACCTTAAAGGCTCCAATGTCTCAGAATAGAACCTTCAAGATTGAACTAAATGTGATGGAGCATAAGTGCCTTGCAATAGCAGCCAGCAGAGATAAATGGATATGGCATTATAGATTTGGTTATCTCAATTTCAAAGACATTAGAGATTTAAAGAGAATAAATATGGTTTCAGGATTACCAGAAATCGACATTCCAAACGAAGTGTGTGAAGAATGCGTTCAGGCGAAGCAACATAAGAACAACTTCAGTAAGGATGCAAGAAGTAGGTCGAAGGCAATTCTTGAAGTCATTTACTCTGATGTATGTGGTCCTCTCCAGGTGGATTCGATTGGAGGTAACAAATACTTTGTTACATTCATATATGATTTCAGTCGAAAACCGTGGTCTTACTTGATCCAGAAGAAAAGTGAAGGGGTCGAGATATTTGCCAAGTTTAAATCTATGGTCGAAAGACAGAGCGGTCGAAAGATCAAGATTTTGAGGATTGATGGTGGTGTGAAATACGTGTCGAAAGATTTCGATGTATTATGTGTGAAAGAATGGATTGTGCATGAGGTTGTGCCACCCTACACTCCACAGCAGAATGGAGTCGTAGAAAGGAAAAATAGAACCATTATGAAAATGGTTAGAAGTATGTTGAAAGGCAAGCATCTACCCAAAGAATTATGGGGAGAAGTTGTGTTGACTGCGACATATATCCTGAATAAATGTCCGATGAAGAAGCTAGAAGGAATCACGCCAGAAGAATGTTGGTCTAGTGTCAAGCATAACTTGAGTCATCTGAGGGTGTTTGGATCTATAGCACATACACATGTTCCAGATAAGTTAAGAAGAAAACTTGATGACAAGTCCAGTCAGATGATCCTGATAGGATATCATTCGATTGGAAGATACAAGTTGTTCGACCCAATGAATAAGCAAGTAGTGATCAACAGGGACGTGATCATAGATGAGCTTAAGGAGTGGGATTGGAATGAGAATGTTAAGAAAGATTCAGTGAGAATCTTTTATGATGAACCAGCTAATGAAGTTGAAAGACAACTTCGACAGAAAGAAGTTAGAGGTGAAGCAAGCACAAGCAGACCTCAAAGAACAAGACATATGCCTGCAAGATTGTAAGAATGTGTGATTACATCAGATGATGTGGTCAATGAAGAAGGTGAGTTGGTACATTATGCTTTCTATGCAGATGTCGAACCTGTCAATGCAATTGAGGCATTGAAATATTCGAAGTGGATGAAAGAAATGGACGAAGAGCTAAAGTCAATCGAAGTTAACAACACTTGGTCACTTGTCGAATTTCCCCAAGACAAGAAGGCAATCGATGTGAAATGGATATACAAGGTGAAGTTGATTCCCGAAGGAGATGTCACTCGACACAAGGCGAGACTTGTGGCGAAAGGATTTCTTCAGAAAGAAGAATCGACTTCGATGAGGTTTTTGCACCTATTGCTAGGATCGAAATGATCAGGTTGGTTGTTGGCCTAGAAAACATGAACAACTCGCAGATATGTCAGATGGATGGGAAATGTGCATTCTTTAATGGCCCCTTAGAAAAAGAAGTTTATGTTGCACAACCAGATGGGTTTGTGAAACAAGGCAAAGAAAGAAAAGTGTACATGCTGCATAAAGCTCTATACGGACTTAAGCAAGCTCCAAGAGCTTGGAACAAGAAGATAGATGGCTTTCTTAGGGAGAAGGAATTTGTGAAGTGCACAAGTGAACATGGAGTATATGTAAGAAGAAGCAAGAGTGAATTTCTTATACTATGTCTCTATGTTGATGACATGTTGATAACAGGTAGCTGCAAGAAAGAGATCAAAGACTTCAAAGGTGATCTCAACAAGGAATTCTAAATGTCAGATTTGGGTGACATTTCATATTTCCTTGGCATCGAATTCTATAAGAGTGGTAGAGGTTTGATAATTCACCAAAGAAGGTATGCAGGAGAAATACTCAAGAGATTTGAGATGCAAGATTGCAACCCAACATCGACTCCAGCTGAGCCCAGATTACAACTGTCGAAAGATTCAGACGAAGATGATGTAGACCCAACCCAATATAGAAGACTTATTGGGTCACTTCGATACCTTTGTCATTCAAAGACCTGGCTTAGCATATAGTGTAGGTATGGTGAGTAGGTTCATATAGAAGCCAAAGGTATCACATCTAGCAGCGACGAAGAGGATACTAAGGTATCTGAAAGGAACACTCGACTATGGCATTTTGTTTCCTGCAGCTGATGAAGGAAAATAATGCAAATTAGTGGGATCACTACGCCAAATAAGGGAAAAGAGGGCGCTTATTTTGGCCTATAACAGCGCTTTTAAACGCCCTCTAAAGTGGCGCTGGCATAGGTAAAGACAGCGCTTTGTTTTCCTGGAGAAAGCGCTGTCTAAAGTGGCCCTTTAAGGGCCACATTATAGTGCGCTTTCATTAAAAAGCGCCCTCTGGAGTGGTCCATAAAGGGCCACCTTAGAGGGCGCTTTCTGGACAAAGCGCCCTCTAAAGTTGTCAATGTAAAGTGTTTAGAGGGCGCTTCCTACAGAAAGCGCCCTCTAAAGTGTTAGTTATTTTTAAAAAATTTGTTTGAAAAACAGTGGGTATTTAATTGGGAACCTGTTCGCATGCTGCAAAAGTGTAAAATTCATATTGATTTCATCCTTTAATCCAATGTTATACACCATTAATCCATTGATATATACAACATGAATCCATTTATATACAACATTAATCCTCCATATATACAACATTAATATATATATTCATGCATGTACAACAACATTCCATACATATATGTACAACAATATACAACCTATATGATTCTTTGATCAATAATGAATTGACACAAGTCATCCTTCATTTCATCCAAATGAGCTCTTGAGTAAGATTTGTATTCGTCAAAGTACTACAATTAAGAGAATAAAACATATTCATGATTTAGTAACAAATTAGATGAAATATCCGATAATATTAAAATAAACCCTAAGTTATTATTCCATACCATTTTTGGGATGTCTATACGATTCAACGCAATGATATCTCTCATAAATCTCAATACGAAAATCCGCAATCGACCGAATTGTTTTGCTGAGGACACTACACAGAAAAACAAACAATATATATATAGTTAATTTCTTACAAACACTATTATAAGCAAAAAACAAACACTATTATAAGCAAAAATAAGATACTTAATTTATACCTGAACTCTGACCCAGGTAATGTCCTTCCTATTACGATAATTCTTTTTCGATCTAAATTTTAGTATTTCCCTAACAAAATAAAAACGTATATTGAGATCAATCTGACAGACATAATTAAATATACAAATACACACGAATATTTAGGGGAATTTCACTTACGCGTCAACCGTCTTCTTCATACTCGGATATTTACTCCAATCACCCGATAACGAATCGAGATAATACACCATTAGTCTTGAAAGATCCATAGCAACCAACACCCAGTGACCACTGTAAAATAAAACAAAAATTTAGATGCATGGAAATTTTCTACGTAAAAGATATACATAGATTAGAATGAAATTATTAGAAAGAAAATCTAACCCGTTGCCAGAATTAAACGGTAAAAAATATAAACTGGGTGTAGTATTATCGCCGGTCGCCATGAATCTATCAACTAGTTCATTCTTTACGGATGTTGGATTTTTCGTTATAAACGTTGTGTTGATACGGGAAGCAGCAATAAAATTGAATCGGTTACACAATTCAGTTCCCCGCATCAATGTGTCATACATATACCTTAAATAGAAACATAATAAACATTAGACTACTCATTGAAATGTGTAAATAAATTGTTCAACTAAGTAAATAATAGATTGATCGGAGTACCATATGTATGTATGAATGACATCGATGCCCAATTCTTCGTGTTCAAAAAGTTGTTGCATGTCCTCCTTTGCAATTATTTCGGAATGAGCAATTCCGAAAACACCTTCATCAAAATCTATACTACGGATGACGCCGTGCATAATATCGGACTCTTCCACCTTTTTCTCAAGATGCATCATAATTTGAGATTTTGTCCCGGACGTCGTTGGAATATCCTTACCAGCTTTTTTCAACATTCGACCGGGAACCTAAAAATTCATATAAATTAAATCATTACTTTTTGTGATGCAATAGAATCGTTGCGTATATAATTCAATGGGTATATATATTTGTACCTCTTTTTGAGATGCAACCGACTCGATGCGTCTTGAAATCCCTTTACCAGCTTTATGTGTGGGTCTTGTAGGAGTCTAACATTACCATGTAATAAGGATTGATTAAATATCATAATTGTAGCTGAATTGAAATGTGAATACTAAATATTCATAATCATTTAGAACATATATACCTCGGCATCTGGGAAAATTAGATCTGACGGCCATCCAACAAAGGACCCGACTGCATCTCGCATCAACGTTGTCTCTGAAACAACGTCAGGTAATGGTAGAAGCGCGTCCGTATCTTATACAAGGTCAACCGAAACTTTCATATATCCCACCGGGAGGGGATTATGGTGAAGTAATTCACCCGAAGTGTTGTGCATTTTTCCCTTGCCAACTATGCGATAAGTTGGTGACGATAGATACAGCTGACAAGGTGTAATGCCCTAAACCAATAATAAATGTTATTGTTAACGTGTATATGTGTCAAGTAAAAAAGTGCTATTTTAATTTCATAATAACATATATAATTACCTCGGGAAATTTCGGTTGACAATTGATACTAGCTCGGTCACTAGTATCTTTTGCCTCGGAACCGCACCTTTCCTCTCTATACCTTGCATTCTCCTTTTGCAGTTCGAGTACTTGTGCCCTTAACTCCGCCAAGGTCTCCATCACCTCTTTGTTGGTAGGATTTTTTGTTTTTGGTTTTTTATAAAATGACGACGGAGTCACACCAAAACCCTTACCCCTCACACGACCGGAATACTCAGGAACATTTAGTACTCGACTAAGTACGCTCCTGCAATCCTGGACCTCGGTTGAAGGTAAGGTTTGGGATAAAGTCTCCTGAAATATTATTAGAGGAGATTAAAAATGAATTATATGTCTAACAAAATTTTCGATATAATTAAAGAAATAATGTTACATATACTTACACATTCGTCATAAACATTTTGAACCGCTTCAACGACAGCCCCATCCTTCCCAACCCGAGCAGCCTTCCACAATACGTGCTCCGGAAGAGATGTTGCGTCACTTTTCTCCTCGGCTAGCTACACATTGAATCAGATTATAAGATCATCAATTATAACATATTGTGACAATGTATAAGCTCATAGCATTTGAATATACTCACAATTCTTTGTTGTAACCGTGCATATCCCGTACGCCCTTTTTTGTACGGATACGCGGGTTTCGATGCCCTTTTCCGATTTTTGTCGCTTACTTCCTGGATAAAAAAGTTTAAGGCATATTAGAACCAAGTAACTTAACAATTGTATAATACCATAATTAATAGACATTACATGGAATTTTTCGTTTCTTCGTTTGGCGACAAAGTTATCCCATTCTTCGGCTGAAATAATCTCCGCATACTTCATTGGCCGTTCTGCTTCAACAAATTTTCCTTCCTCATCCTTGAGAAATTTGTTGGACAAAAAGGATCGAAATCCTCGGAGTCTTTTTCCGGCCAATTGAATACAATATTTTTGCCGGCTTTCATCGATGTGAAAGGATCTCTAAAAAACATACACATGGAGTGTGTTATTATAAGTAATATTATAACAATATATGGTCAACAAATAGTCAACAAAAAAAACATATAACAATATATGGTAAGTACCTGTATCTCGGACAATATTTTTTCTTTGCCAACCTTCAATTCCGGACTTCTCCAATTATCACATGTAATCGGAATATGTTGTCGAACAAGGAAACCAATGTAACTTGCCAACATTGAACCGTTAGGCTCAATTAGTTGGTCTTCAGCACTCCAATGTACTTCGAATTTTTCACCCTTGTCTCTTGCACGAATGATTGACTTCATAACAGTCAATCCTCGTTTGATTTCTTTTTCAACATTGTTACGTGATCCACTCGCGTCATGGGTATCGTCTTGGTTAGCCATTTTATCTGTAATATAGAAATGATTCAATAAGACCCAAGTAAGACAATGACCATATTCGTGAAGCTACACAAAAAACAAATTCATATACCTTCCATTTCTCTCATGTTACAGCAATCTAAACTCTCTCTTTTTTTATCATTATTGAATACAAACTCACACACACCTACTGCATACAAAAGACCAATGCAAACTTATGGTGTTTGGAACATGAACAAACTTGCATCCATAATCATCAAACTTCCAAGCACAAGCTCAAACACACTCCAAATGACATCAGTTTTCAATCAGAAATAAAAAACCTTACAACAAGGTGCTCATGAACACCATATAGTGCTCGTTTGCCCTAAACAACATTAATCAACATAATGCACAAAATGTAAAACTCAGTTTAGAAAATGCCCTAATCAAACACCTGAAGAAAGTGAACGGTAACGATGGAGAAGAGAAATACCTTCAAGGTGACGGTAACGATGGAGAAGAAAGTGAACAGCGACGGTGGACGCAGATAACTCAGTGAACGTGAACGCAGCAGCAGAAAAAGGCGACGGCGACGACGACGGTGAGGGAGTGTAGCACCTCAAATTTGCACCCTACCTTTTTGTACATTCATTTCATCATTAGGTCATTAACATAACATAGTCCATTGCATAACATTGCATTGTCCATTTGCCCAAGTGCAAGCTCAGCTGACCAATCAGGACAAACTGATCAGGAGAATCAGGCAATCAAGCAAGCAAGTGCCATTTTCATTAAGACAGAGCCCTAGGGTTGGTTTTTTCAAGCTCATATGGTCCAAGGATAATTTTGAAGTGGTTTGGCCAAAGGTTGGATGCTCAGAAGTCAACAGTCATTGTTTAGTCAACCAGAAACCCTAGAAAGTCAACTGTGGTCAACTGTGGTCAACTGTGCCCGATTTTACAGATTGGAAGGTGGGAAATGGTTTGAAAGGCCTCATTCATGTCCATATAAGTCTCATTTGACATGCCAAAGACCAAGGTTGAAGATTTGGAGGTCAGACAGAAAGTTTCCAAAAATAGCAGGCGACCTGTAATTTCAGCTGCCCAAAATGGAAACTTTTTCTCCTCAAAATAACTTCATCATACAAGCTTCAAATGGAATTTTGTCCAACATGAAAGTTGAAGATCTTGTTCTCACCTTTCCAAAAAGTCCAAGAACTCAAAAATCCAATGTGTGGTTTGCAAAATATGGCTCAGTGAATTTCAGAAAAGACCCGTAATCAGGAGGCCATAACTACCACATGGATTGTCCAAATTTCAAGTTCTTTATATGCACAAACTCCATTTAATGTGTACTTCCATATTGCATAATTGGATTTCTTTGAAAATGCTCCATGCAAAAGGCCATTTTTGAAGTGAACTAATTAAAGAGAGGGGCAAAATGGTCCAAAATGGAAAATATGAGGAATTTGAGTTTGAGACCTATGCCATTAGTTTCCAAATGGTATTTGCAACTTGTTCCAATTGATAAATTGCTGCTAAGGTGCTTCTAATCATTCAAGGGCTTAAAGAGCCAAGATGCACATAAGCCATTTCTCACTAATCACTATTTTTTGCTTAATCATAATTATACTTGAATTAGTGCTCCATATATATAGATAATCCATAACAGAATTACTCAGTAATCATAATTTGCATCTAACAGAAAATCAAAAAAGGCAAAAAGCTCTCAAGTTCTCTCACATTTTCCATTTTTCATCAAGAACCTCTTGCACTAATTCATCGAATCCTATCAAGTTTTTGTGGAATTTCTCTGTTGATCTTCAATTTGCAGGTGGAGAAGAGTTTCTGTTGATCAAAATTGGAGCAAAACCTTGGCCAATTCGCCACTGTTGAAAGAAGGTTCTTCCATGGCAATCAAGAAAATCCGTTGATTCTGTGCATCGTTGAGCTGGATTAGCTTCGTCGTTCACCTCCCACAACAAATTCCTTCATCTGTTTTCGCCATTGGACCTCAAAATCCTCGCGATTCCGTACTGCACTCCAAGAAGAGGTTGGATTTCAAACTCGCGATTGCCTCGATTGTGTTAGGAATTCTGTAGAGTATTCTTTGTAGATTTCGCAGAAACTTGTAGAATTGCAATTTGTTAGATATTGTTCGAGTTATTCGCGTTTGAAGTTTATGAACCAAAACCTATTTCGTTCGATTCGTTGCGTGTGTGAATTTCTGGACAAAATCATTTACGTATTCACGCTCCTGAGCTCACGACGTTTCGATCGGTGCATAGTTTGTTTATTTTCATCAAGAATTGGCCAAAACCTAGATCGGAGACGAAGAACACGATGAACACGCGATGAAGTTCATCAATTCTGGAAATTGCGTGCACTTTGATCCGCTTCCGTCATGTTTTCAATTTGGATTCGTGTTCACAATTGCCAGGGCCAATGAAACAGTGCCACATCACTTTAGTTGAACGACAACGTTTTGGCTGTAGCTTCAATATTTACGGAATTGCCATTCCCGTTCCATTTAATTAATTAAACCATGTTAAAACCTAAGTAATTATTCAGTAAATATTAAAAAACTTCAAAAAATCATAAGTTGACCAATAATAATCCAAATAAATCAAGACTTTTTTTGTTAATCTTCTTTTTTTCTCTACTTTTTTTATAGAATCAAAAAGTAAATTTGTGCTTGAGGTTTTTTTAATTGCCATAGAATTCTTTGGAATGTGTACAAAATTCACATGTCTCACCTTTTTAATTATATAATCACCATACTTAATTCAAATTAATTGAAATTTTAGATGTAGATTCTTGACACTTCCCTGGAATTTTTGGCATAGGTTTTGTAATTTTTAGCCTTCTGGTTTTGGATATGTGATTTATTGAACTTGTGGGTAATAAAAGGTGACACCTTGTGATATGCTAAATTCCCCAAATTTTTTGCCATGCTTCCCCCTGGCCAATGGCCCTAATTTTTTGCATGTAGCACCATTAACATGTTAACATTCACTGTGAATTTTGGTGGATTTTTACAATCCATTTCCTAATTAATTAAGATTTTTTGAATGCTGCCTATCATTGTTAGGATCTCACTTGTGACACATTCCTTAGCATGTTGCCATATTCTCATACTTAATCCAATGACCATGAAATTTGATAGGATAGTCCTTAACATGTATAGCTATCATTTAGCTTTGGTCCCATGTATTTCCCATATACCATCACTGTTTACCATTAGATTGAAGTTGATGCATATTATTGGGCCTCATTTGATGTTGTTTTTGCATGCTTTGTCATGTTTAATTAATTCCTATTGATCTACTAGTCCAAATGGCTCGAAAATTGACATGAAGCTTGTTGAATGTCCCCTGTTTATGATATGATTTTTGTGGATTTTATTGATCCTTTTTGGCATTTATTTGTATGTGATCTTGCTGGCCATTCATATGTGACTTAACATTGCCTCTTTTGCCTTGCATAGTGTATGGAATAAAATGTGTACATAGTTTGGATATGGGACCAATTGGGATCCCTTTGTTATTGAAATAGCTTGACTTTGATCATGAATTGGTTGCTGTTTTAGGATTTTTCCTTCTTTTGGACCCTAGGCTAGTCCTAGTGGTCATGTTACTTACATTTGAATGTGATTGTGGCTTTTCAGGTTAAGAGGTTAAGGCTTAAGGATATTGTTTCACATTTGGGATGTTTTGCTTGATACTTGTAAACTAATGTGGCTGTTTTGTAGGATGTTGGTCCACATGGACTTGTGCTATGCACATTATTGTTTGGTTATGATTGTACATTGTTGATTCTTAATGTTGTTGTTTTGTTTGTGTCGGGATGCTGATTCTGTTTGACTGTTTCCAGGTACCCCTAGTTGCTCAGTTCTCTTAAGAACTTGCATTGCTTTGCTTATAAGCAATTGGCATTGAGGTATAAAACCTTCTTCTTCATGTAGTCTGGAGACCCGGCTGTTATTTGGCCGGACAAAACTGTCTGAAATCCTCCTTAAGAGGCAATGCTTGTGTATGTTTATATTTGTCCCAAGCAGGTAAAAGTCCTTTAAATAAGGCAATTGGTGGAAGGTAGGGATAAGCAATCTATCCCCCACTATTCCGTGAGTCTTCTCCTTGCTCCCATTACATGGTTGTAGCATTGAGATCCAAGCCCAAGATCTTGTACATTGTACAGTCGAGTCTATGTCCTGAGCGTAGAAGGGTCCCCCCATTCTGGACCCACGCTCCCTTGTCTGATGCTCTCTCTGACCAGAGATAGAAGCAATGAGGCACACCCCTCATCACCTTTCATCTAGCTTCACCTTAGCCCCTCAATGGCAAGGTTAAGAGCTAACCTGACCCCGATACAGAGGCTTGTTTGTTGAGGTTGATATGACCCCTCGACTAAAGCCTAGCCCTGATGTTTGAGCCCCTTGTTGGTGTGTTTATTTCATGCTGTATATGTTTGTGTGGTGTGATTGTATCCCCTAGGTTTGCTAGACTCCGCGTAGTCTCGTTTGCATGTCAATTAAGGTAGCACGGTTCCTTCGTATAGGACTTCCTTTCTTGCTTGAGCTTTCCTAAAACACAAACAAACATTATCCCTTCTTAAGGATACGTCAACTCCTTCTACTACAGGTGAGTAAGTCTCCAAAGGTCGAGCATCCGGTAGATTGCGTAGTGACGTTGTCCACTTAAAAAACACAAACCAACAGGAATAGTTTAGCCGAACTACGGCAACTCTGATTCTCATATTCAGATGAGATACGTAGGCACGAGATGCGATGTCTTGTCGAGTTTGACTAACAACTAACACTAATTCTTTTCTCTCGCCCTCGTTGCGATTGAGACCTTCCCTTTCTCTTGCCCTAGTTGCAATCGAGACCCTTCTTCTTCCTGTGTGTTGTTGCGTGCTTGGGAGCTGATGTAAGTCCATCGAGTGGCGTTCGGGTTACAGTGTGTGTTTTGGTTCGGATGCTGATGTAAGCCCAGTGATTGGCATTCAGGCTCCACGTTTGCCTCCTTGTGTGCGTTTTGGTTCGGATGCTGATGTAAGCCCAGTGATTGGCATTCAGGCTCCACGTTTGCCTCCTTGTGTGCGTTTTGGTTCGGATGTTGATGTAAGCCCAGTGATTGGCATTCAGGCTCCATGTTTACCCTTGCCTGTGTTTGTTTGTGTGCGCGTCAGCCGAGCTACGGATGCTCTGATTCTCCTTCGTCCAAAGGAGATACGTATGCATAGGATGCGACATCCTAGCGAGCATGTGTCGTTTCCCCAGTCCGAACTACTTAGACTCTGATGTCTATGCTTGATAGACTAAGTAGGCCCAGGATGCGATATCCTACCGAGTCAGTTTCAGTCTGTTTCTTGTGTCTCTCTCAGCCAGTGTGAGTGTGTGTGAGCAGTGTTTTAGCAACCATTTTCCTTCCCTATTGTGCGTGGATCCCGTCGAGTACGACGGATGCGTAGGGGTGCTAATACCTTCCCTTCGCATAACCGACTCCCGATCCCATTCTCTTTGGTCGTGAGACCATGCTTTTTCCAGGTTTACTTCGAGCGTTTCCTTTCCCTCTTTTGGGATAAATAACGCACGGTGGCGGCTCTGTTGTTCTTGTTTTCCCGCCGGTTTTTCGCGTAATGCGACAGGGAGGGAGAACGAACGGATGACGAGAGTAATCGCAGTAGAGAGTAATCGCAGTAGAGAGAAAACCCAGTTACGTAAACGAAATAGCATATAGAGAGGGAAAATAAAGAGACATGCAGTATATGTTATAATTTTAATGTTTACTAAAGGGGACCTTAGAGGGCGCTTGTGTAAAAAAAGTGCCCTCTAAAGGGGGCCTAAGAGGGCGCTTCTAAAAGCGCTCTCTAAGGCTTTCCAAAAGCGCCTTATAAACTGGAAATGTACATGGACTTAGAGAGCGCTTTTTTAAAAGCGCCCTCTAAGGATACCCTTAGAGGGCGCTTTCATAAACGCGCCCTCTATTGGTGTCCCTCCATTTCCTCATTACTTTTTCGCTTCACTTTAGAGGGCGCTTTGTTACAAAAGCGCCCTCTAAAGTGCGTTGTCTATTCATGTTGTTCGCTCCTTATTTTTTCTCTTCACATTAGAGTGCGCTTCTTTAAGAAAGCGCCCTCTAAGGTGCGCTGTCTATTCCAGTTTTTGGCGTAGTGGATACACCGACTCAAGTTGGTGTAGTGATGTTGAGGATCGAAAATCCACTGCTGGGTATGTGTTTATGCTAGGTGGTGCACCTGTTGCTTAGAGTTCGAGAAAAGAGCTAGTAGTGGCATTATCGTCGTGTGAAGCATAATACATATGCGCTTCTATTTGTGTATGTCAAGCAACGTGGATGGTGAATCTGGTCGAAGAAATAACAGTGAAGAGTCATAGAGCAATTACCATGAAGATCGACAGCATGTTAGTTATCAATCTGGCGAAGAATCCGATAGCACATGGTCGAAGATAACACATCGGGATGAGGTTCCATTATCTTTGAGAGCAGGTAGCAGATGGAAAGATGAATGTGGAACACTGCAGAATTGAGAATCAGATTGCAGACATCATGACGAAGGGAGTGCAGGTCGAAGTGTTCAGAAGACTAAGAGCTATGATGAATGTAGATAGCTTAGACACAATGAATTATGTGGTGTGTTGAATTGTAATTCCTTGTGTCGAAGCAGACTGCTCGACAGAGCAAGGAAGTGTCGAACCACCTAGTATGTTGAGTTGTGTTAGAGTGTCGAAGTGTCGAAGCATGTTATTTCACACTGGATTTTGACTTATGCCTATTTTAGTAGTGTTAGCTATTTGGGCTTTTATAGTTTTGGGTTTTGGCTTGAGGTCCAAGTTAACCTAAATCTATAAATAGAGGGAGTAACCCTTATTTTTGTAATGAAGTGAATAGAATATTCATAATATTGTATTCACAGTATTTTGCAGTTGGAGAGTGAATAAGAAGTTTTTCACAATTAAAATTTTAAAAAAAAAACATTGAACCATTTTTAGCTGGGATTCGAAGCATGTCCTGAATTATTTTTTCTCTCGGTTATATTTATAAAAAGAAGGTATATGTGGTATTTATTTAAAAGTAAATAAAACATGGGTGAGGAGAAACCTTTGTCATGATAGTGTTACAAAAACATTGAAAGATTTTGCGGAGGAAAAAAGTTTTTTTCCTCAAAATCATTCTACGTGTATTGTGGGTGAACTCATGCCTGTCCTCTACCTTAATCAATAACAAATCAGTAATAGTAACAGGTCGATTGTTGTGCTTAACTTTGAACTGGGTATTGATATGTAATTTCTTTGTTATTTTTATGGATTCTAATTTATCGATGGTGGATCTGAAAATACGAACTCTAATCTGAATTCCAAGGACTTGATTTGTATGTGCTCGAGTGCTTTTTTTCCGTGTTTTATTTTGTTTATTGTTTTTTTGTTTGATTTTGTTGTATCATCGGTAGTCCATTAAGCACTTCTTACATTTAGATTCTGTATTTTGGTATTAATATATTATTTTTATGTTAAAAAAAGTTTTGTGTATGAAAAGAAGAAGGGAATACACTTTCTTCTATTTAAATATCTAGTAATAAAGGGAATTATAAGTGGGTTGCATTCTCTAAGTGCTGAGAGTGTTTATAGCGAAAACGAAAAGTAGGAAAATCTCAATAAAATTAGAATAAAATTACATAAATACATTTAAAATAAAAATTTATTTAATTTGATCTTTATTTGTTTCAATAAAGCATACACTTAACGAAGATACACACATTTACAAAAGTATAGATCATAGTCATGCACGCATACCCCAGTACCTGTGTGCATATATCTACCTTTACAATTTCCATCGCAACAAGACTCACCGCATATATCTGTGCAGAGTCCCATACCAACTGTGCATGATCTTCCTGCTGGTGGCTTATCGTATTCACATGTGCATAAGTTGTAGAAGTTACAATTCGAACTTAAAAGTATAGAGTTTCCTCGATAGTCCATACACTTCTTACTACAATTATCAGTAAAACAACTTCCCAGAATTACATTGCATGGTGATGGTTTAGCTTCTACCTGCATCAATTGCACTGTTCTCGTACAAAGTAAAACACGTGAGATGAGATTTATCGTTTATAATTTAACAACCATAATTATAATAGTTGAGAGATTCTTCATTACCTGCAATAACTAAAGCATAGATGACAAAGAATGAGAATGATTTATGCATCTTGTTCGCCATTGAATAATGCAATAATATTCTTTGAAGCTTTATTTTGGATGGTTACTCAAATGTAAAATTCTGTATTTATAGGCAGTTTAAGCTAGGTTAAGGGTATATCTGTCATAGCATTTAAAAATGTGATGAATTCTTTGTATTTTTTAAAAATTATTTGTATGAAAAAATATTCAAAATTGTAGAAGTTATTTTGAAGTTACTTTTAGGAATTTAAAGACTAATAAATATACTTTATTGAAAATAAAAAGATAGCCAAAATAAAATAATATTTATTTTTATTGAATAATAAAATAACTATTTAATTAATAAAGTAATATAAATTAGCATAATTTTTGGAGACTAAATTTTACATTAATATAATTCTTTTTAGGAAAAAAAATTATAATTGTAGAATTTATTTTGAAGTTACTTTTAGAAATTAAAATTTTAATAAATATATTTTATTGAAAATAAAAAGATAGTCAAAATAAAATAATATGTATTTTATTGAATATAAAAATAACTATTTAATTAATAAATTACTATAAATGTAGCATGCTTTTTGGAGAGTAAGTTTTACATTAATATAATTATTTCTATGAAAAAATTCTAAGGCTGTAGAAATTATTTTGAAGTTACTTTTAGAAATTAAAAGATTAATAAATATACTTTATTGAAAATAAAAATATAGTCAAAATAAAATAATATTTATTTTATTGAATATTAAAACAACTATTTAATTAATAAATTAATATAAATGTAGCATGATTTTTGGAGATTAAGTTTTTATTAATATAATTATTTTTATGAAAATTTTCTATAATTGAAGAATTTATTTTGTAGTTACTTTTAGAAATTAAAAGATTATTAAATATACTATCGAAAATAAAAAGATAGTCAAAATAAAATAATTTTTATTTTATTGAATATTAAAATAAATATTTAATTAATAATATAATATAAATGTAGCATGATTTTTGGAGACTAATTTTACATTAATATAATTATTTTTATGAAAAAATTTTAAAATTGTAGAAGTTATATTTTGAAATTAAGAGATTCATAAATATACTTTATTGAAAATAAAAATGATAGTCAAAATAAAATAATATTTATTTTATTGAATATTGAAATAACTATTTAATTAATAAAGTAATATAAATGTAGCATAATTTTTGGAGACTAATTTTTACATGAATATAATTATTTTTATGAAAAAATTATAAAATTGTAGAAGTTATTTTGAAGTTGTAAAATTGGCGCTCATGTGTTATTTGGAAGAAGAGGCGCCAATTGATCTGGCGCCTCAGTGTAATATGCAATTTTTTGGTTATAAATAGAGGTCTTGTGTGAATAATTTTTCCACATCTCATTTCGTCATATTGCAAACATGTTTGGTGTTCGTCGCCACTATGGAAAAGTGATTTATTCGAGAGACAAACCTCCGATGTTGATGCTCTTATGGAATATCTGTAGTTTCGATCAACTGAATAGGGAGCTGGTTCGTTGGTTAGATGGAAAAATACCAGAAGGATAAAAAAATTAGAAGTATTGAGAGACTCGATAGTATATTTGGTTGGGTGCAAGTCAAATCTGATAAGGATGCTATGGAAATGATGTTTGGATGAGATGACATCAGTTGGTTTGGTTTAATCAGTTAGAAATGTTATGTTTTAAGTTTTCTTATGCTGTAGTGATGTTTGTTGTTAACCTTGTTGTAACATAAAGATAATTATATATAAAAATTCAAGGTTACAAAAGTTAAAAGGAGATATTATCTTATGATGCAGATGTTGTTCCTAGATTGGGACAGTTGTTCTTATTGTGTCCTGGTTGACGATATATACTAAATAGTCTTATCATTTTATCAGTCGTATCCATTTCTGTTCTAATACGCGTGTTGTTTGGTCGTCCTTTTTTCTTTCTTCACATCTCATCGTTGTGCCAAACTATGTCACCTTCATATGGAGGTCAGTATTCCTCCATTGGTAGCACCGAGAAGCTTTTGTCATACACATTCATGACAGTAATGACCTTGTAAACATCAGATAGATGGCTGTAAGCATCCTAACGAGTATGTGCGCATGCCGCAATGACATGGGAGCAAGGAATGCGGAAGGCCTGGAACTTTCCACAATCACACCAACTTCTGTTTAGTTTGACAACAAAGGATAAATTTAGCCTCCCCTCATTATGGTCCATTGTTTCTTGTACGCTAAAATTTTGCCTATGACGGTCGAAGACTGTAACCGCGTGTGGGCTAACTTTGATACTTTCCTCTTTCATCACTTTCATACAACATTCACTAAATATTTGACCCGACTGTCATACGGTGAACTGGACTTTTGTGTTTTGCTTTGGAAAGCAAATGTCGCGGTTAGCAAGAGTCGCCACCGACTTTTCTTTTATCCAATAAGGAAAGGTGGAAAAGAACAGGAAAGACCTTAATTTAGATTTTTGGGTTCGGGAGGTACATTATACAAAGGGAAGGTGTTAGCACCCTTTGTATCCATGGTTATCCATGGGCTCTTAACTGCTTAATCACTTATGTTTTTCTTATTTGAAAAAGGTGGGTGAGAAATGTTTAGGAAATGTTTTGAAAAAGGAGAATTTAACTTTGTAATGATTCTTGTATGAATGTATACAAAGTGGTTATCTCATTTAGTTTTGAAAATAGTTTAGAAAAATATAACTTGGCAATGATTCTAGTACGAATGTATGTCAAGTGGTGATTTTCTAAAAGATGTTTTGAAAGGTGTGAGGTGTTAAAAGTATTTTCGGTTGTGAGTAAGCAATTAAGAGTTATACCTACCCCAAGGTCTTTATAGGCATTTCCTATCCTTATGAGGGTAAAACTGTCCTTACTATTGAGAAGTAAGTAGTTTTATCCTTTGGATGTAAAGGGACATCGTAGGGTCATCGATTGGTCATTGAAGGCAACTTTTGTAGAGATACCTTAGCATTCGAAGGGACGATCATCATTTAACCGTAGGCTATACCGAAGGGTCATCGAGGGGCAAAGGCAACATTCGAGGGACTATGATGATTTAACCGAAGGGTCTTGGCTAGGTGTATCCCCACATTCGCGGGACATGACCATAATACCGTAATCGTAGGGTAACAAAGAGAGGTCCAAGATCGCATGTTTAAAGGCAAAGTTTTACAATTAATTAGATAGCCGTAATCGATTAAGTAATTAGGTCCACATTAAAATCGATGAAATCAATACATTAAAATCAGCTAGGTAATTTAGGATGAATCTCCATATTAAAATTAAGTAATTCAGAATCCATCTCCATAAGGATATCCCACACATAAAGTGGAATACTTAGCCGGCCGTTTCCTCGGGAATATGTAAACCTTTACACAATTCAACACACCGGTTAGAATATCGAGATAAAGTATAATTGAAAATTGTACCATAAAATAAACACAACAGTCATAAAGTCAGGCCGAATAATGCAAAATTATAATAAATCTTGATTAGATAAACATAAGGCAGAACAGAAAAGAAACAAAACAGCCACTGTCCCGTTCGCTCCTGCTTCGCCTAGCGAAGGCTTAGCGAGTGCTCGCCACAGGCTCGCTTAGCGATGTGCTAGCGAGCGGCTACGGGTTTGGAGTTTGATAGCAACATGATCTCCGGAAACCTGAACTTTATGGCATTTAATTACAGGAATAGCATGGACAAACATTCAGGATATTCAGGCATACTTAAATTCACATGTGAAATCAAATTACATATCCGAAAGTTTAATCATGATGCCTTATGTATGTAGAGATTACCGATTAAAAGCATAAAACAGTAGTGATGCGCAAACCTGTTTGCAACCGAGCTGCGCTGTTGAAGGGACTGAACACTCTTGGTATCAGATGGAGTTGGGCGGCGGTAACTTCGGTGCGGATGAGCGGCCTTCAGGGTTTCTTTACTCGGAATTCTTTGAGTTAGTCTCCAGGGTTTCTATGTCAGGGTTTCGGCCCGTCTTCCTCTGTTTTTCCTTCCCTTTTTTTTGACTGAAGCTTGGCTATTTATAATGCTCTTGTTGTGACCTAATGGGCTCAGAATGAAGCCCAAAAATTCTGATATATCGCAAGCTTCGCTAGGCGAAGGAGTTGCTCGCCTAGCGAGCAAGCTAGTTTGGGCCTTTTTCTGGATTGCAAGCTTCGCTAGGCGAGTGGTATAACAAAGGGTTCGCTAGGCGAAGGAATTACTCGCCTAGCGAGCATGCCAGTTTGGGCCATTTTCTGGATTTGGCCACCTGTGAGCTGGGTCTTTGTTCCTTTGGGATCAGTGCCTTGAAAATAAGTTGGAGTGTCCTGGAAAATGCCTTGTGATATTAATGGGCAAATTTTGGGGTATGACACCGACATTAACACTGCACTCCATATTTTACCTCTGGTTGCGAAGATAGAAGCCAACCCATAATAGGTTGTTCTGACCAAAGCAGTTATTGGTAGATTTCTAATGCATTTGAATACGCCGTTCATGCATTCCACAAGGTTTGTTATCATGTGGCCTCATCGACAGCCTCCGTTAAATGCCCTTGTCCACTGCTCCACTAGTATGTTATCTACCCATCTTCCTGCATCTGCATTAGACAATCTAATTTCATCACGGTAATGTTGAAATGACGGCTGAATTAGAGCATACCCAACATTCACCATTTTTTTGTGAAGGTTCTTATCTTTGATTGCATGCATGAAGTTTTGTGTGATATGTCTAATGCAATAGACATGTGTAGAAGGATGATCATGTCATTCGTTATCATGGTTATTGTAAGCACTCTCAATGGCAGCATGTCTACGTGGAATCAAACAGAGATTGACTTGTGGAACGACACGTGTTCTAAGATGTCGAAGAAAGAAACCCCAACCACTAGTGATTTCACCTTTAACCAAAGCAAAGGAAACGGGAAAGACATTGTTGTTTTCGTCTTGTGCAATAGCCATAAGCAAAGTACCCTTGTATTTTTTGTATAACCATGTTCCATCAATTTGAATAATAGGTTTGCAGAATGCAGAACCTTTGATGCATGGTTCAAACGCCCAAAAGAGGCGGTGAAAGATTCTATTTCAACACAGGTTCCGTCTGGCGTAAATGCTGGGAATGTCGCCATAATTGCAACAGTTCCTGGTACATATGTTTTTAGGGCCCATAAAAACCGTGACAATTCTTTGTATGAATCCTCCCAGTTGCTGAATAACTGTGCAACAACCTTTGTCCTTGCAATCCATGCTTTCTTGTAAGATGGAGTAAAATTATATCTTGTGCCGATATGAGATATCATTATACTCACCTTCACTGATGGGTCTTTGTTACCAAGCGGAAAAATGTCTTGACATGTCAATGCAACGCTTAATTTACGGTGATCTTTTCAACATTAGTTGCAATGCAACTGTGAGGTGGGTATATAGAAGCTATCTCTCAATATTCGCTTCTCTTTTTGTGAGACACAGCCAACTGAAACTTGCAAAGGATGTTATGACATTCGATGAAATACCTTCTCGAATCAGTGCGTTTCATAGTGAAATCAGCAGAGTTATTCATGTGAAATTTTTTGATAGATCGCACACATTCTTCTTTAGTGCGGAACATGTCTCCCACTTTTAACTCACCCTCTTATCGTGGATACGGGTTATAAAAAACAATGTTGGATGAGCATGCAATCACCATTATCCATGCATTCATACTTTTGCATGTCACACCTTATAAATAGCAAAGCAAGTCTCACATTTTTTCCTCACCAACAATCACTTCTTCCTCAACAATAACAACTCTTTCATCTGCAACAACCATTGTTTCAAATATTTACTCCAACAAGATGTCTCTCCTCACAATAGGTGAATCGCACAGAGGCACAGTTGCAAACATAAAAACTTATGTAAGCGTTTAATTCTTCTATTATTTGTCTACAATAATTTTTAATAACGATACTTAATTTGTTGTTTATCTTTTATAGGATGTTTCTAGGTTTCGAATTCGGGTCCGTGAATTTGTACACATGGACTCGATGATTCAACCGTATGTCATACTCGTCGGTTTTGGACATATAAGCAAAATAATGTCTTGGTCGGTGGGTAATAAATCTATTCTTGTGTTATGTGAAAGATGGTGTCCCGAGAAACACACATTCTAGTTTCTAACCGGTGAATGTACCGTGACATTAGAAGATGTCTACATGTTATTGGGACTGCCTATCGAAGGTAAGGAGGTAAATGGTAAAACGAACTATGTGAATTCAATTTGTATGGAACTCTTGGATGATGATTTGTCAGATGATAACTCGAGAGGTCAAGGTATACTCCTTTCACGCCTTAAGGCATATTATAACAGTTTAGAGTTAGATGAGAATTCTACCGAAGAGGCTCGAATAATAAAAACTAGGTGTTACATTATGCTTTTAATTGGTTCATTTTTATTTCCTGAAGGTAGTGGTTCTAGTATGCATATTATGTATTTACCTTTACTAAGACATGTAGATAGAATAGGAAGTTACAGTTGGGGGTTCGCTTATTTGTCTTATCTTTATAGCTCTTTGTGTAAAAATGCACACAAAGACACATCTACATTTTCTAGATGTGTTGTTTTTCTCCAAGCATGGGATTGGTCCAGACTACCATCCCTAGCGCCCGTGAACAACAACCCATCACATTCCCGTATGCACAAAAGCAAGTTCTTAAAAATGGACTATATTTACTTAATTTACCGATTATTATCTTTAAATAATATTTTTACTTTTATGGTGTAGATGGTCGACACGTGGTATGAGTTATAACAGATGTTCTAGACATATATTGGCTAAATATCTACAAAATATCTACAAAATATCAAATTAAGCAATAAAAATATATTTACAATCATCAAAGACGAAGCCATATAATACCACCCCATTTTCAACTAACACATTGAAAATAAAGTCTAATGTCTACGGTCATCGTCTAAATCATCGGGAGAGAAACGTGTTATGTCGTTGAACGTCTACATAAACAAGTGGAAAAAATTGAATATAACGTGATTTGAATTATAATAGAAAATTACTTAAATATTAATATGTTATTGTAAAAATTTCACGAATATATATATATATATATATATATATATATATATATATATATATATATATATATATATATATATATATATATATATATATATATATATATAATATATATATATATATATATTATATATATATATATATATATATATATATATATATATAAATGAATGTCATACTTAAATATTTTGTAATCATACTTAAATAAGTATAATTAGAATCAATAATTTTATTATTTTACTATGTAGTAATCTTAAAAGTCTCTATACCAACCTTAATTTGAAATAACTTGAAAAATATTTTAAAAACAAAAACTTTTTCACCTGAACTTTTAAAATATTTTGTAATCATTGTTAAATAATTATAGTTATAATTAATAATTTTATTATTTTACTCTCTAGCTACCTTAAAAGTCTCTATAGTAACTTTAATTTAAAACAACTTAAAAAATATTTTTAAAACAAAAATATTTTCACCCGAAGTTTTAAAATATTTTGTAATCATCGTTAAATAAGTATAGTTATGATCAATAATTTTATTATTTTACTCTCTAACAACCTTAAAAGTCTCTGTAGCAACCTTAATTTGAAACAACTTGAAAAATATTTTAAAAAATCAATAAGATATGTATGAAGAAGATGATTTATAATAAAAGATTAGAGTAGAGATGAAAAAGAAAACAATATACAGTAAAATATTAGAGTAGAGATGAAGAAGAAAAAATTAGAACACCAACATATTGTATTATTATTTCCACCTTGCAATTTTCATTAACTTGAGAGATAACATATTAATCCTACTTAATAGTAGGAGTTTATTGAGGGATAACATATTAAACATTCTTAATGTACATTCATAACTATTTATTACCATAATAAATAAAAACTGAATTGATAAAACCATTTAAAAAGGAACAAAGAATGTCATATATAATATATTTGATATTACATTATAACGTCTCATATAGTGAAGTTTATTTTGTTTTTCTGACCAAGAAATTACATGTTAAAATAATAAAATTTATTAAGTAGGAAGTGTAATGTTTATTTTAATATATCTATAACTATATATAAAGGGGATAAGAAATTTTGTCTATAATTCTATATAAAAGGGATAAGAGATTTTGGGCTGGCCTAATTTTATTCCCATTTTACCCTTTAAAATACAATTTATTTAGTTTTAAAAAAGAATACTATTAACATGGTGCAGTTTTTATTAAGTGAATGACAGTTAATTCTTAATTACGGTAACCGCGTGTAACTATCACGTGTAACTATCAGAGTTTATTTTTTCACTTTTATTATAAACCTATCAAAATGTACATAACTACTTAGAGTTTGGTGGAATTTTTGGAAACTGAATTAAAAATGGGTTCATTCAATGTTGGTGGAAACTTGATAAAATACAATCATTCAATTACACTTCATAATTTACGATTTGTGGGAGGTGAATAAAAAATATATTCTTCACCATCATCACTTTTTTTTCTCACCAATCTTAATATGTGTACTTAGTTTTTATTTATTGATTAAAATTGTGTAAGAAAAGTGAATAGTAGAAAGAGAAGTTGTACGGTTAAACTATGTCAACCCCTCTTAACAGTTAAATTATACCGACACTTATCTATATAGAAAATGTCCGTTTTTTTACTCTCTCAACTTTACTCTTTATATCTTTTTCTACCTATTAATTCCTCTTATATTTGTCTTGAATTTTATTTTATTCTTGATTTACAATTATCTATGACTATATACAAAGGAAATAGAAAGTTTTGGAGTGACTTTTTTGTATTTCAAATTTACCCTTACAATTTTTAAAATATATATATATATATATATATATATATATATATATATATATATATATATATGGTTGTAATATAGTACTGCCATGTTAAATATTATTGTGATCCCTACTGTATAATACAGTTATTTATTTTAACTTATTAATTAAATAGTTATTTTAATGTTCAATAAAATACATATGATTTTATTTTGATTATCTTTTAATTTTCAATAAAATATATTTATTAAAATTTTAATTTCTAAAAGTAGCTTCAAAATAACTTCTACAATTATAATTTTTTTTCCTAAAAAGAATTATAATAATGTAAAACTTAATCTCCAAAAATTATGCTAATTTTATATTACTTTATTAATTAAATAGTAATTTTATTATTCAATAAAATAAATATTATTTTATTTTGGCTTTCTTTTTATTTTCAATAAAGTATATTTATTAGTCTTTAAATTCCTAAAAGTAACTTCAAAATAACTTCTACAATTTTGAATCTTTTTTCATACAAATAATTTTTGAAAAATACAAAGAATTCATCACATTTTTAAAAGCTATGACAGATATACCCTTAACCTAGTTTAAACTGCCTATAAATACAGAATTTTACATTTGAGTAACCATCCAAAATAAAGCTTCAAAGAATATTATTGCATTATTCAATGGCGAACAAGATGCATAGATCACTCTCATTCTTTGTCATCTATGCTTTAGTTATTGCAGGTAATGAAGAATCTCTCAACTATTATAATTATGGTTGTTAAATTATAAACGATAAATCTCATCTCACGTGTTTTACTTTGTACGAGAACAGTGCAATTGATGCAGGTAGAAGCTAAACCATCACCATGCAATGTAATTCTGAGAAGTTGTTTTACTGATAATTGTAGTAAGAAGTGTATGGACTATCGAGGAAACTCTATACTTTTAAGTTCGAATTGTAACTTCTACAACTTATGCACATGTGAATACGATAAGCCACCAGCAGGAAGATCATGCACAGTTGGTATGGGACTCTGCACAGATATATGCGGTGAGTCTTGTTGCGATGGAAATTGTAAAGGTAGATATATGCACACAGGTACTGGGGTATGCGTGCATGACTATGATCTATACTTTTGTAAATGTGTGTATCTTCGTTAAGTGTATGCTTTATTGAAACAAATAAAGATCAAATTAAATAAATTCTTATTTTAAATGTATTTATGTGATTTTATTCAAATTTTATTGAAATTTTCCTACTTTTCGTTTTCGATATAAACACTCTCAGCACTTAGAGAATGCAACAAACAACCCACTTATAATTCCCTTTATTACTCGATATCTATAAGTATATATAAAACGAATAACAGATTTTGGATTGACCTAATTTCATTTTCATTTTATCCTTTGAAATACAATTTATTTAGTTTTGAAAAAAAAAATACTATTAACATAGTGCAGTTTTTATTAAGTGAATGACAGTTAATTTTAAATTACGGTAACCACGTGTAACTATCACGTTTAATTATCAGAGTTTATTTTTTCACTTTTATGGTGTAGATGGTCGACACGTGGTATGAGTTATAACAGATGTTCTAGACATTCTATTACCCAATATCGAAATCTCTTGGATCATCTTCGACCGAAAGATGTATGGTCATTAACCTAAGTATTTCGTAATAATTTGTTAATTTCTTCTACCAAATTTATAATGTAATATATGTTCACATTTTTGTTCATTTGGCGTCCATATATAAATTTGGATTATGACCATGAAATCAACGAACAAGATGCAGCAGTTTGGACTGCATGCACACCGATCATAAGATTCACCATTTTGGAGATACACAATAGTGATCGTGTTAAATTATAATTCGGTATGCTTCAACACATCCCAGATCCCCCGGCAAACCTAGGAGAATGACATCTATGCAAAGTTAACGACCAATGAAACTTTAACCCATGGCAAAGCTTTGTTAGATCTGAGTGTCGCAAATGGAGCACCGCCAAGACCATGTCTTGACGGACGCTATGATGCCAACTCAATAAAAACCAAGTCGTAATTTTATGGTTTGGTACATATCGGTTGGATTTGAGTTCATCGTTGAGGATATGTACCTATACGATCCACGCCAGGCAACTTACACACCAGAAGGCTCAACATCTAACCCCCAAAAACATTGTCAGACCGGCTACTCACAACCCCCTATCCATCAAACTTTCCGATCCACAAACACACAAACATACAACCCTAACATGCCATACACCCTACCACAATACCAAGAGCATACCCCGTACCACCACCAACAACTAGATCATCATCAAGAGACCCAACATCGCCATAACCTCCTTAGCCAAAACACTCAACGATCATTTAACATCAACCGTCCCTCCTCCTACCATAACCAAGAAGCCCAAACATCTCAAAATCAAAACCTTCAACAACCATATGTCTATCAAACACCACAACAATCATTTCAATCTTTCCTCAACGCATCATTCACACCAATGTCTCCCTTCAATCGTCCTGGTCGCCCTCCAACAACTCAAACACAACCCAACTACTCTAGCACGGGTCATGAACTCAGCTATGGCGGTACCCCTTCAATGCATACACAAGACTATGCTGATTTGTCTGACTATCTGATGCAATCTCCTGCAGTTAAAGGTGATGTTCCTGGGCCCTCAGATACTCAAACACCCGGGGTGAATCATCAACGTGGGTTAGGGCCACGAGTTCGGGTAGTTAGGGGATGTGGGACCGGAGGTTGGTCAGGTGATCCTGGTCATTGACATTAGTCTTTTTTGTGTAAACGAGTATTAATATTAATATGAATTGGTCCGATTTCGACTTTATCTATCATGTACAATATTTTTCAAAAAAATTACAAAATACACACAGGTGCCAGACCAATTGGTGCATCCTTTAAAGCTTAACACATATGCGCCAATTGGATTGGCAATACAAGGAGCACTAGCCAATCCAATTGGCGCCTCCTCTAAATTTAAGAGCAGACATCAATTCATTTGGCGTCTCTTCTTCAAAGTGGGGTGGGTAGATTGGAAAGTTTTTTGAAAATAGGGTTATTTTGGAAATTTTAAAAAAAATACAAGGGTATTTTGGAGACTAAGTTATACATTAATATAATTATTTTTATGAAAAAATTCTAAAATTATAGAAGTTGTTTTGAAGATACTTTTAGAAATTAAAATTTAATAAATATACTTTATTGAAAATTAAAAGATAGCCAAAATAAAATAATATTTATTTTATTGAATATTAAAATAACTATTTAATTAATAAATTAATATAAATGTAGCATAATTTTTGGAGACTAAGTTTTACATTAATATAATAAATTTTATGAAAATATTCTAAATTGTAGAATTTATTTTGAAGTTACTTTTAGAAATTAAAATATTAATAAATATACTTTATTTTAAATAAAAATATAGTCAAAATAAAATAATTTTTATTTATTTTAATATTAAAATAACTATTTAATTAATAAAGTAATATAAATGCAGCATAATTTTTGGAGACTAAGTTTTACATTAATATAATTATTTTCATAAAAAAATTCTAAAACTTTAGAAGTTATTATGAAGATACTTTTAGAAATTAAAATATTAATAAATATACTTTATTGAAAATAAAAAGAGCCATAATTGAATAATATTTATTTTATTTAATATTAAAATAATTTTTTAATTGATAAAGTAATATAAATGTAGCATAATTTTTCGAGACTAAGTTTTACATTAATATAATAAATTTTAAAATCAAAACACCTTTCCTATTACAATTCAACAAAGGTTTCTTCTATGTTTTTAAAATTATATAGAAGATTATTTTAAAACCATTAAGTTTTCTCCTGTCATACCTTGATGATGTCACAACATATAATAAAGATCAAGAAGTTATTTTACAGTATTAATCATAACAATATCCAATTCAATTTGATCTGTATGACCGCCTTAGAGAGAAGATAAAAATTAATAAAATAAGAATACACAAGATGAATTATACGATTATCACAATATTATGAATAAATTATGAATAAATGATTTTACGTCAGTTTGAAAAGGAGTTTTATTTTGATTTATTGGTCGAAGTATTGAAAGATATTATAGAAAATGTGTCACAATTTTCCTAAGAGGAAAAAAGTAAAATTAATCATAAATTTGATTTTTAAAATAACATTTTTTATTTTCAAGCGCGTCCAACGTTTTTCTTCGGTTATATTTATTAACCGATGAAATAAATTGAAACTATTTACCTCGATTTTTATTTACAAATAAGGGTATATCTTTGATTTATTTTTTAAAAATTTTTATTTTAACCTATATCATTTTGAAACATACTATAATGATTATTTTGAAAAATAACATAGATTGAACATAAACTAAACATAATAAAATGGATAGCACAAAGTATCAAATAGTGAATAGACGCAACATAATGGACAAGGATCAAATATTCAATATACACAACATAATAGGTGGATGACTTAGAATGATAATCTAGGTTTTGGAAATGAATTATGTTGTGATGCTTTGATGCAATAGTACCTCGATGTGTATCGTGGTTAAGTATTCTCCTGATTATGAACCAATAAGCTTTGTATGGAACATATGAGTGGATGGATATGATTACCTGAGAACTTAGGTGTAACATGAGAATTGGTGAATGTATCACCTAGTATTTGATGGATACCATGAGGATTGGTTGACATTTTGGTGAGGAACCTTTGTTCCAAAAGTTCTATTTGGTGAGGAGTCTTGCTTCGAAAGTCCTATTGTTATTGTGAACCTTAATGACATATTCAAATAATGATATGCACATACCATTTCAAAGGCTTGCGTAAAGCGGAAAATAGGGATGTGACACTAACGATCCGTGCCTCAATTGGGTTTGAGTCCCAACCATAGAGGATATGGGGGAAAGGTGGACACCTGGGTGGGTTTGAGTCCCATACGAGTGAAGGTCACTTGAACTAGATTTGAGTCCCATTGAAGGACCGATATCCATCGTGAAAGTCGAACCATAATGTAATACCCCAAAATTTACCCTTCATTTTTCCTGAAAAATAAATAAATAATAATAATAATAAATAAATAAATAAATAAATAAAAAATCTTAGACTTGGACCTCTCTCAAAAGCCCACTAAGCTACCAATATTAGCCTATAAATTCAGAGTTTCAGTGAAACAAAATTTCATTCTATTCCTATTACCTTGGCTGGAGGAAAAAGATAGTGAGAGAAGAGCTAACAGAGTTTAGAGCAACCTCCAAACCCTGAAGGGAACTCAATTGCACAGAATCACATCTGCCTCACATAAACCCTAAAGATTGTTTTGTAAACCTCACGGGTGCAACTCAATTTCAATCAAGCTCTCCAATCAGGTTTGCCTTATTCCCATAATTTTATGCTCTTAATTTGAATCATCTGAGTGTATGAGGTATTATGGGTGAATTTGATACCCTTTTGATGCATGTGTTTGACCAGAGGTTTAGGTCTCCTACCCTTGGTTGCTTTTTGTGAGCTTTTTGTGAATTAAAAGGGCATGATTCATGTGGTTACATTTTGATTTGGGGGTAACCCTTGATTACCCTATCTTGTTACTCTAACCCTTTTGTTGAGTTTTTGTGAAGGCTCACATGACTTTTGCAGGGATAGCTCGCTGGATATTCCACTTTGCCCGTGGGATACCATTTGGGAGATTTATTCTGATTGCCTTGTTGGCTCATTTACTTTATACATGTTTGTTTTGTATGTGTTCGTATCCCCGCAGGTAGTGCGGTTCCTTCGTCAAGGACTGCCTTTTTGCATAAGCATCCCTAACCCTACCAACTCATTGATTTTTCTTCTCCTAACACGTTTACTCCTTCTACTACAGGCGAGTAAGTCTCCAAAGGTCGAGCATCTGGTAGATTGCGTAGTGACGTCGTTCGTCCAAAACCCAATCCATAACCCCGTAGTTAGCCGAACTACGGCTTGCTCTGATTCTCATTCCAGATGAGATACGTAGGCATAAGACGCGATGTCTTAGCGAGCACACATCCCCCAAACCCATAGGTCAGCCGAGCTACGAAGACTCTGATTCTCATATTCAGATGAGATACGTATGCAGTGGATGCGACATCCGCGCGAGTCATTTTCATTTAACCCATTTTTTTAGTAAACATCACAAGATAAACTCACACCCTTTAGACAAGAACTACAAAAGCGGATCCCGTAGAGTACTACGGATGCGTAGGGGTGCTAATACCTTTCCTCCGCATAACCGACTCCCGAACCCAAGATTTGGTTGCGAGACCCTGTCTTGTCCTTTCCTTTTTCCAGGTTTACTTCGAGCGTTTCCTTTCCCTCCTTTGGGATAAATAACGCACGGTGGCGACTCTTCTGTCATTTTCTTTCGCCGGTTGTTTTTTCGCACACTGTATTTTTTAGGTTGCGACAGCTGGCGACTCTGCTGGGGACCCGGTTTCCCTAAGCGAGTCCCTCCTAGCTTTTGTAGTTTGTTTGTTTATTGGGTGTTCATGCTTTTGTACAGATATTTATTTACCTGCTTTACCTTATTGCATTGTGTACATATCATTGCTGTATCTGTTGGCTGGCTATGGCTGCTTGGTGATCTTTGTGAGATGAGTTCTATACCCGAACTCGAGTGCACTTAGGATAGGAGAATGGCATAGTCTTGTCGACTTGTGTGGAGTTATTCCTTAGCAAGTTGACTTGCAAGCCCATCACTTGGTGGAGGTCATGTTGAGATCAATAATGTCACACAAGTAAGTTGTGGTTAGACATTACTTTTTCCAATATAGACCTTAGAAGCCGAGGACCTTAGTTTACCATACCCATCTTGGCCTATTCGTAAGATTTGATACGATTGTTACGCGATACTACACTCATAAGAGTCTCTCTTGAGAATATTTTTGGAATACGAGTAGTCGTTCCTCCGATAATATCCGAAAGATGGGATTATGACTATGGGAACCTTTTGTAGAACATGTTTGGCAGGTTTAAACCTTAGTACACTCCTTTTGGGTGGTTCTTAACCTAAACTTCATGCTCGTGACTTGCAACAAACCCTTGATTCATGGTTGATCCGATTAGGTATCCTTAATATCAATGAAACTTGGGTGTTGATAAGGTGTAAACCATAATCCACCAAAATGGGTGGTTTATATTAAGGATAACATGATCCATTCCATGATCTTTGTTTGGTGTGCTCTTAATTTCTCTCCAGACAGTGCAACCTGACAGATGTTCAAGCAAATACAGCGATCCTGATTCCCATGCCACTGCACTGCATTCACATCATTTTGCATCACATCATTTTGCATTTATAATCATTCACACATGTTTATCCATTTCTGTGGGGTTTATATCTTCTACTTGATTCTAGTCGGAATTTTCTTGGTTCTCATCAACGGCTTAGTCTTTTTTTTTACATCGTTTATCTATTGAGAGACTGGAATCAAGGGGGTAGAATACCTTTGGAATTGATAAACATGTCATTGCATTTACATATTCATTAGCATGTCTTGCATAACAGGTACCGCCACAGTGTTCTCAGTTTGTTTGGTGTTCCATCAGCAGGATAGCTGACCCAGGCATTCAAGGTACGGTACCCGCAGAAACCAACAGAGAGTAATGGAAAGCCTACAGGCAGAGTTCGCCGAGATGAAAACCCGCATGAATCAATTCATGGATGTGGTTCAAGGGGTGGCTCAGGGACAGCAAGAGCTCAGGCAGATGATACAGAGGAATCCCCCTGCTCAACCAGAGACGGTGACTGATCCTCCAGCTGGAGAGGCTAATGGACCCAATGGACCGGGGCCTATCCCAATCCTACATGTCACCTCCGGTCAACAACCCGTTCATGATGATCAGGACGATCAGTTCCCCCTGCTGCAGGAAGACTTTGGTATGGGTCATGGTGTGGACCCCATGTTTAGAAGATTGGAAGAGAGGTTGAAGGCAGTGGAAGGACAAAATCCTCTGGGAGTAGATGTTGCTGACTTGGGGCTGGTCCCAGGTGTGAGAGTGCCACCGAAATTCAAGGTCTCGATATTTGACAAATACAATGGCAACTCTTGCCCGAAGATCCATGTGCAAGCCTATTTCCGTAAAATGGTTGCATACTCCGATGACGAAAAGTTGCTTATGTACTTTTTCCAGGACAGCCTAGCTGGGGCATCCTTGGAATGGTATATGAGGCTGGACAGAGCCCACATCCGTTGCTGAAGGGATTTGGCTGAGGCTTTCGTGAAGCAGTATCAGTATAATGCAGACATGGCTCCGGACAGAACTCAACTTCAAAATCTGTCTCTTAAAAGCAATGAGTGCTTCAGAGAATACGCTCAACGCTGGAGAGAAACAGCTTCCCGTGTTCAACCTCCTATGTTGGAGAAGGAAATGGCTAACATGTTCATGAACACTCTGCCAGGACCTTATTTGGAGCGCCTGGTGGGTTGTAATGCCTCCAATTTTGCTGATGTAGTCTCTACCGGAGAGAGGGTGGAGAATTACCTGAGGACATACAAGACCCAGAGTAGAGGTGGATCCTCATCAGGGGTGAAGAAGCCGTTCATTCAGGGACAGAAGAGGGGAGAAGGGGATGCAAGTGCCATATCTTCTTATCAGAACAGGGATAACCGGAGGAATAACTTTCAGAACTATCATTAGCAACCGTATGTTGCGGCTGTGACCATTCCAGCTGCAGCACCACTATAACAACAACAACCACAGCGTCAACCAACTCAGTACCAACCACAACAACCGGGTAACAGACCTGCCTATCAACCGAGGCCAAGGACGATGGACCGGCATTTCAACACCCTTCCAATGTCGTACGCTCAGTTGCTTTCTAGTCTTCAACAACTACAACTTATGCAGTTGCGCACTCTGGCTCCTCCCGTTGGTAGGCTTCTGGTGGGTTATGATGCCAATGCTAGGTGTAGCTTCCACTCTGGGGCACCTGGCCACAATATTGAGAACTACAAAGCTTTTAAGCACGTAGTTCAGGACCTCATTGATTCAAAGGCCGTTAACTTTGCACCAACTCCTAATGTCGTCAACAATCCCAGCATGGTGGAGCCAACGTTAACATGGTTGAAGGAGAAGTCAAATTAGTCTCTGCGGTCAACAATGAAGATGGGGATAGTGATTGCGACATCGATAACTGGGTGCGTCCGAGGATCCCGGGTGAAGTTCTCAACAATTGGTCTTCTGAGGAGATTGTCTAAGCCACTTGTCTGGAGGAGTAATTTTCTTTGTTTATTCATGCATATCCAAGTCTTACGTTCCACCAGGGCGTAATGACTCATTGTAGGGCTCATCTATGTGACACTTGCATTTTTATCATAAATAAAGGACGTCTTTTTGCATTCAAATATTTCGTTCCCTGTCTTTCTATTTTTGCAGTTTTTCAAAAAAAAATGGCAATGTTTTGTTTAGTTTCCACTTTTTTTTCCACACTCATAAGCACATACCATCACTCATGCAGATGCACATCACCGGATCCTATTGATAACGGTTCTGCTATGGCTCGCTTCGACTTTGAAAATCCAATCTTTCAAGCTGAAGAAGAGGGTGATGAAGACTGTGAACTCCCTGAAGAACTTACCAGGTTATTAAAACAAGAGGAAAGGGTCATTCAACCGCATCAAGAGTCTGTTGAAGTGATTAATCTCGGCATCGAGGACGCCAAGAGAGAAATCAAGATAGGGGCTGCTTTGGAAGACAATGTGAAGAAGGGGTTGATTGAATTGCTGCAAGAGTATGTTGACATCTTCGCTTGGTCTTATCAGGACATGTCAGGGCTTGACACAGACATCGTGGTACATCGTTTGCCGCTCAAAGAAGGTTGCCCTCCGGTCAAGCAGAAGCTCAGAAGAACAAGACCAGAGATGGCTGTCAAGATAAAGGAAGAAGTGCAAAAACAGTGGATGCAGGGTTTCTAGCAGTCACAAATTATCCGCCATGGGTTGCAAATATCGTTCCGGTACCTAAGAAGGATGGAAAGGTACAGATGTGTGTTGACTACCGGGATCTGAACAGGGCTAGTTCTAAAGATGATTTCCCCTTACCTCACATTGACATTTTGGTGGATAACACGGCTCAATTCTCGGTATTCTCCTTCATGGATGGCTTTTCTGGCTATAATCAAATTAAGATGGCACCAGAAGACATGGAGAAGACAACATTCATAACCCCATGGGGCACCTTCTGCTACAAGGTGATGTCGTTTGGTCTGAAAAATGCCGGAGCAACATATCAGCGAGCGATGGTGACTCTGTTCCATGATATGATTCATCATGAAATCGAGGTTTATGTTGATGATATGATTGCCAAATCTCAGACAGAAGAAGAACATTTGGTGAATTTGCAGAAACTGTTTGAGCGTTTGAGGAAATTCAAGCTGAGGCTTAATCCGAACAAGTGTACTTTTGGGGTGAGATCTGGAAAACTACTGGGCTTTGTTGTTAGTGGAAAAGGGATTGAGGTGGATCCGGCCAAAGTGAAAGCGATACAGGAAATGCCTGAGCCAAGAACAGAGAAACAAGTCCGTGGTTTCTTAGGGAGGTTGAACTACATTGCAAGGTTCATCTCTCACCTAACAGCCACGTGTGAGCCAATATTCAAATTGTTGAGAAAATATCAGGCTATCAGGTGGAATGATGATTGTCAAAGGGCGTTCGAGAAGATAAAAGAGTATTTGCAGAATCCTCCTATCCTTGTGCCTCCGGTCCCAGGGAGACCGCTGATTATGTATTTGATAGTACTAGACAATTCCATAGGTTGTGTTCTCGGTCAACACGACGAGACAAGTAGGAAAGAGCATGCCATCTACTACCTGAGTAAGAAATTCACAGATTGCGAGTCGAGATACTCAATGCTTGAAAAAACATGTTGTGCACTTGCATGGGCTGCGAAACGATTGAGACAATACATGTTGTCTCACACAACCTTACTGATCTCCAAAATGGATCCAGTCAAGTATATATTTGAGAAGCCAGCTCTCACCGGAAGAGTTGCTCGTTAGCAAATGGTACTGACAGAGTACGACATCCAGTATACTTCCCAGAAAGCCATCAAAGGGAGTATTCTGTCGGACTATCTTGCTCAACAGCCGGTTGAAGATTATGAGCCGATGAAGTTTGATTTTCCAGATGAAGACATCATGTTCCTCAAGATGAAAGACTGTGAAGAGCCAGTTGTTGAAGAGGGACCTGATCTAGACGAAAAGTGGACTTTAATGTTTAATGGGGCCGTCAACGCCAGAGGAAGTGGAATTGGTGCTGTCATTACAACTCCGAAAGGTGCCCACATGCCTTTCACCGCTCGTCTGACTTTCGAGTGCACCAATAATGAAGCTGAGTATGAAGTTTGTATCTTGGGTATTGAGCAAGCCATTGATTTGAGAATCAAGACTTTGGACATCTTCGGAGATTCAGCTCTGGTAATCAATCAAGTGAATGGTGATTGGAACACTCTCCAGCCCAATCTGGTCCCTTACAGAGATTACACGAGAAGACTATTGACTTTCTTCACAACAGTAAAGTTGTACCATATACCTCATGATGAGAACCAGATGGCAGATGCTCTTGCTACTCTATCCTCCATGATCACGGTGATCCGTTGGAACCATGCTCCCAAGATCGACGTGATGCGCCTTGATAGGGCCGCGTATGTGTTTGCTGCTGAACTGGTAGTTGATGACAAGCCCTGGTATCACGACCTCAAGTTCTTTCTGAAGAATCAAGAGTACCCTGCAGGGGCATCCAACAATGATAGAAAGACTTTGAGAAGATTGGAAGGCAGTTTCTTCTTGAACAAAGACGATGTTCTGTATAAGAGGAACTTCGACATGGTTTTGCTCAGATGCGTGGACAGACACGAAGCATACATGTTAATGCAGGAAGTTCATGAAGGCTTCTTCGGTACTCATGCCGGCGGACATGCAATGGCTAAGAAATTGTTGAGAGCAGGTTATTACTGGATGACCATGGAATCTGATTGTTTCAAATATGCTCGGAAGTGCCATAAATGCCAGATTTATGCTGATAAGGTGCATGTGCCGCCGAATCCTTTGAATGTGATGTCTTCACCGTGGCCTTTCGCTATGTGGGGCATCGATATGATTGGAAAGATTGAGCCGACCGCTTCCAATGGGCATCGCTTTATCCTTGTTGCCATCGACTATTACACCAAGTGGGTCGAAGCAGCGTCATTTGCGAAGGTCACCAGACATGTGGTTGCCCGATTCATCAAGAAAGAAATCATTTGTCGCTATGGGATTCCTGAAAGAATCATTACTGATAATGGTTCTAATCTCAACAACAAAATGATGAAGGAGTTGTGCCAGAGCTTCAACATTCAGCATCATAATTCTTCCCCTTACCGCCCTAAGATGAACGGTGTTGTTGAAGCGGCAAATAAGAATATAAAGAAGATTGTGCAGAAGATGGTCGTTATGTACAGAGATTGGCATGAGATGCTACCCTTCGCCTTGCATGGGTATCGTACTTCAGTACGTACATCGACGGGGGCAACCCCTTACTCCCTTGTGTATGGTATGGAAGCAGTCATACCTGTTGAAGTGGAGATTCCTTCTCTAAGAGTCCTGTTGGATGTCAAGTTAGACGAAGCTGAATGGATTCGGACAAGGGTCAATGAGTTGAGTCTTATCGAAGAGAAGCGAATGGCAGCCAGTTGTCATGGGCAGTTGTATCAAAGTCGGATGAAGAGAGCCTTTGATCAGAAAGTGCGTCCTTGATGCTTCCAGGTTGGAGGTTTGGTGTTGAAAAGGATCCTTCCTCCTCAGACAGATCACAGGGGCAAGTGGACTCCTAACTATGATGGACCGTATATTGTCACCAAGGTTTTTGATGGTGGGGCCTTAATGCTTGCAACGATGGATGGTGAAAACTTCACTTCCCCGGTGAACTCAGACGCAGTTAAAAAATACTTCGCATAAAATAGACCCGTTGGACAATAAAAAGAGTAGTCCAGGCAAAAATGGGCATCCCGACGAACCAAGAAAATGAAAAAGGTTCGGGAAAAGATTGTACACCCGGTAAGTTGAAAACTTGAAAAGGCAACTTAGGCAAAAATGGGTATCCCGGTGGATTGAAAACCCGAAAAGGGGGATCCAGGCAAAAGTTAGGGATTAAGTGAATGATTGTGTTCTGAGTAGTTCTGAATCTCATCTCGTGTCAATGACTGGAAACTTTTGAAGGATAGGAAACAGTCCAATCACTCTTTCAGAAAGCTGATCATCTGGAGGATCTTGAAGACGAGCAAGTCATAGCAGAATTGGAACCCAATAGAGATCCATTTCACATTGCCATTAGATTAATGTTTGTTTTTATCTGTTGTGTGATTACCTCTTTCCAGGGATTGCTTCCTGATGTAAATTCCTATTCAGAGGCCGTTCAATCAATAAAATCATGTTATTCAGTATATCTCTGTTTTCATTTTCATTTTTCTGTTTTGTTTGCAAAAATGACGTCCGAATTTTTTGATAAACATTGCATCATGACACATAAGAGCTTTACAGGTACATGCTTAATAAACATTTAAAATTGCTGTAAATTTTAAGTGCTTTGGATCGTCTATTCAGAACAGGTACCCTCGGGGAATTTCCTTAAAATCCCCTGTAGATGATCGTGAATGTTTTCCCCAGTGAAGTCGCCAATAGACGAATTCGATATCTTATCCCTGCAGAGCTGATCAGAGCGTTGGATTCTTCAATCTCCAACAGGTTCTCACCACTGTACCTCCCCCCAAGCGGTGGTTTTAGATTATACACTCCCCAGTAGAGTTGACAGTGTCAGACTATATACCCCCAGCGGAGTTGACAGTGCCAGACTGTATCTTCCCAACAGAAGCGGCTGCTCCTCAGAGTTCGAGGCCAGATCGATAATCCTAATGCCAGATCCATGGTTTCTTTCCTTGAAGCAGAACCTAGATACCATATCGGTGTTTGCTTCCCCTGCTGAGTCATCTCTCGCAGATCGTGGTTGCCAGAACCACTATCACTTTCCCCAACAACAAGTTTTCAGTGTCGTTCTCTCCCTAGTCAGAATCTCGGTATTTCGTCATTGCTAGAACACCGTGTGGCGGGTCATTTCCCCACAGAATTCTTTGCGCTGTGCATCTCCAGCAGCCTTGCCAGGGTTCAGAAGATGGTGATCATTTCCCCAGCAGATCCCCTTGCCTCAGCTTAACATTCTACCCAGCATTTCGCATCCCTGCATGTAGAATCATATTGCATTGCATCCTCCCAAATCGCGTAGCATTTCCATTTTCATGGAGCATTACGCCATTGAAAAATTCAAACATACGCATGTAAGCTTAAAACATTCTCGGTATCCCAAGTGATAAGCCAGAAGTTGTTTCCAGTACTCAGACTGAAGATTGTTCATGACTTAACTTTGTTATCCCCAGCAAGTGTCATTGGCCCATGCGCCGCCTCTACTATCTTTCCTTATTTCTGCCGATGCTGACAGGCATGAAGTTTCCGGTATTCAGACCGAAGTGGCGTTCAGGCCAGTTTTCCGATGTTCAGATCGAAGAAGTTTTTGACGTTCAGGTCGATGCAACTTGTGGCGTTCAGGCCAGTTTTCCGATGTTCAGATCGAAGAAGTTTCCGACGTTCAGGTCGATGCAACTTGTGGCGTTCAGGCTAGTTTTCCGATGTTCAGATCGAAGAAGTTTCCGACGTTCAGGTCGATACAACTTGTGGTGTTCAGGCCAATTTTCTCGGTGTTCAGACCGATATTAATAATCTCATATCTTTCGATGTTCAAATCGAAGTCATTTCCAGTATTCAGACTGATGAGCGGCATTCAGGCCATGGTTATTTCTGTGTTACCATTTATTTTGGTATCCAGGTTAACATTCTTTTTCAGTATTCAGACTGATGAGCGGCATTCAGGCCATGGTTATTTCTGTGTTACCATTTATTTCGGTGTCCAGGTTAACATTCTTTTTCGGTATTCAGACTGACTCTCACCGTACCAGACGGATTCTTCTTTCAAGACCACCTCTTTGCCGATTCTGACAGGCATTGTTACTTCACTTCACTTCAGTGCAAATTTTCATGCTTTTATTGTATTCAATCCCTTGATACCTCGAAAACACGAAAGCCGCTGCTATCTTCTTTCCAGGTCTACAGTTGATTGAATAGGGGCAGCTGTAATACCCCAAAATTTACCCTTCATTTTTCCCGAAAATAAAACTAAAATAATAATAATAATAATAATAATAATAATAATAAATAAATAAATAAATAAAAAATCTTGGACTTGGACATCTCTCAAAAGCCCACTAAGCTACCAATATTAGCCTATAAATTCAGAGTTTCAGTGAAACAAAATTTCATTCTATTCCTATTACCTTGGATGGAGGAAAAAGATAGTGAGAGAAGAGCTAACAGAGTTCAGAGCAACCTCCAAACCCTGAAGGGAACTCAATTGCACAGAATCACCTCTGCCTCACATAAACCCTAAAGATTGTTTTGTAAACCTCACGGGTGCAACTCAATTTCAATCAAGCTCTCCAATCAGGTTTGCCTTATTCCCATAATTTTATGCTCTTAATTTGAATCATCTGAGTGTATGAGGTATTATGGGTGAATTTGATACCCTTTTGATGCATGTGTTTGACCAGAGGTTTAGGCCTCCTACCCTTGGTTGCTTTTTGTGAATTGAAAGGGCATGATTCATGTGGTTACATTTTGATTTGGGGGTAACTCTTGATTACCCTATCTTGTTACTCTAACCCTTTTGTTGAGTTTTTGTGAAGGCTCACATGACTTTTGCAGGGATAGCTCGCTGGATATTCCACTTTGCTCGTGGGATACCATTTGGGAGATTTATTCTGATTGCCTTGTTGGCTCATTTACTTTATACATGTTTGTTTTGTATGTGTTCGTATCCCCACAGGTAGCGCGGTTCCTTCGTCAAGGACTGCCTTTTTGCATAAGCATCCCTAACTCTACCAACTCATTGATTTTTCTTCTCCTAACACGTTTACTCCTTCTACTACAGGCGAGTAAGTCTCCAAAGGTCGAGTATCCAGTAGATTGCGTAGTGACGTCGTTCATCCAAAACCCAATCCATAACCCCGTAGTTAGCCGAACTACGGCTTGCTCTGATTCTCATTCCAGATGAGATACGTAGGCATAAGACGCGATGTCTTAGCGAGCACACATCCCCCAAACCCATAGGTCAGCCGAGCTACGAAGACTCTGATTCTCATATTCAGATGAGATACGTATGTAGTGGATGCGACATCCGCGCGAGTCATTTTCATTTAACCCCTTTTTTTAGTAAACATCACAAGATAAACTCACACCCTTTAGACAAGAACTACAAAAGTGGATCCCGTGTAGTACTACGGATGCGTAGGGGTGCTAATACCTTCCCTCCGCATAACCGACTCCCGAACCCAAGATTTGGTTGCGAGACCCTGTATTGTCCTTTCCTTTTTCCAAGTTTACTTCGAGCGTTTCCTTTCCCTCCTTTGGGATAAATAACGCACGGTGGCGACTCTTCTGTCATTTTCTTTCGCCGGTTGTTTTTTCGCACACTGTACTTTTCAGGTTGCGACACATACGGCCATGCGCAAACCGAGCCTGGCCTAGACGTATGTCCGTTCAGGGATTGATGTTTCGAGGCTTCCGAATATTGATCGCATGAGTTATGAGAACTTAAGTGATGTGTTTACATACATTGTGAATATCCCTTAAACACTTAAGTCTTGGTTATGTTGTGTGAGTGATACGCAAGTAACGGAGATGAAGACTTGAGTTAGGAATCGATTAGGAAACCTTGTAGAATCGAGTGGACGTATAGTATATTGGAACTCACCGAGATTATTATCTCACCCCAATATTGTTATTTATTTTCAGGTGTTGCTTGTAGGTTTTGTATCAAGAGGAGTTGCTTGTGGATGTTTCAAAGTTTAATTTGATCGTGATCTTCCACTGTGGATTTATGTACAATGAAGATATTGTAGATAGTTCTTAGATTTTATTTTTAGGCTTTATTGTATAACATGTGCCATAATTATATTTTTAGTTTTGACATGTGTATATAATGATTCCATTAGGCTCTTATGTTGTATCAGTACCAAAAATTAACATTTGTATGATACTATTCTAGATATATATTATATATGTTGTTACTGTTGGTATCAGAGTATGTCGATTATCGACCTAGTCTTAAAACATCATAAGTAAATATATTCCTTCCTCATATGTGTGTTTTGAAAACATGATTCTTAATGTCACGTTATGTAGGGTTATACCTAATAAACCTAATTCTATGTGTGTGGTAGGTAGGATCATGGTTGAGCGGCCACGAGGACTCTGAAGGTTGTGTAGAGCTTGTACTTAGAGGGTGGACTCAAGCCAAGAGTTATAAAATATGGAGAAATGGTTAGCTAGATTGAAGTTTATGTAGGAGTTATGATTCTGGTAATGTAGAATTAAAAGGAGGTATATGGTTCACGAAATCATGTAATTCTAAATGAGTCGGGAAGTAGAGGATTTCTATTGGATTAATTTTTTGGAGTTTTGAGAAATATGTGAATCTGCTAGTATAACAAGATTGATCCATTGGTATGGAATAAGTATTGTAGGTAATTCCGTAGAGTGAAGGAGGAAGGATGGTTTTGTTGTAAGTATGACATAAGGTCTAGAAGTGAGGTAGTGCATAGGTGTTTCAACTTCTAAGATCACTAGAGCATCTTGGAAGGATGGGAGTACTTCAGGGAATATGTTTAGAATGGTACCTTCCAAGTGGTTGAGGATTTGAGAGATAGGGAAGTTCATCATCTTTGTAAGGGCCTAATGCAGTGGTGAAGTGTAATAGGAGGCTCGAGGACATAACTGCCTATTCCCAATGGAACATGTATGCACCATACAGAGGATAGAAGATAAACCAAGTATATTTGGTCTTAGAAGGGAGATCGAGTTCAGGATGGTTTGTCTGAGATTCAATGTTAGTAGGAGACGTTATGGAAATGTTAAGTTGCCCAAGGATTATTTGAAATACATTTGGTTCAAAGAGAGAACAAGCGTTATATAATAACGAAAGCTCTATTGGGATTGGTTTAAGGAGATTTGTGTTGAGGAAAGGAGAAAGTAATTTGGATTTAAGGAATTTAAGTAGAAATGTTCTATAAAAGTGAACGCAGAGTTTGGAAGCAATGTAAATGTTGAAATACAACTATTATAGTGGGGTTCATTTTAGATAAGGCACAATGGGATCATCAAGATTCATTAAGGCTAAGATATGGGCGTGCAATTGATGATTGGTTACATACGAAGAAAACAAGGGTGTGGAGTGGTGTGGATAGAGTTAGACCTTGGTATTAAGGAGTATGTGATAGTAACATTATGGTCATAATTATGTGTAATTGATTACCTTATTTGGGATGGTTGTGGAGTCTCACACTCTTTAATTCGAGTAGCAAGTCTTGTGTCCTGAGAAGTTTGAGTCGTGCTAAGCAACGAAAGACAAGCCAAGATTGAGTTACAAAACTAAGAGTGAATCATGGAATGGACTATATCGGGTGGTATTGCAGGTAATTGATAGGATTTGTTGATTAAAAATAGTTTAGATAAGTGGCTTATGTGTGATGAAGTGTGTAGTGGATGTTGGTTTGGAAGAGAATCTCAGTCAATAAGTGTGTGTTAATGGCAAGGTTCACCTTGAGTGCATATTATTTTGTTGGCAACAATAGGAGTGGCTCATTTAGAATAAGATTGATTTTCATCTTCCTAAGTAGTGTTTGAATTGGTTAGTCACTAAATATGATGTCCACACTGCCGCACCTCGAAAAAATGAGAACACGACTTTGTGAAGCGCAATCGCACTCTCGTGGGATGGACTGAATAGAGTTACCTCCAAATTTTATTTATACCTAAGAAGTAAAGGGAAAATATCTATAAAACCCAAGAAAGAATGACAATGATTATGGTCGTTGTAACAAAATCAGGGTTCGGGAGTCGATTACGTAAGAGGGATGTATTAGCATCCCTCACATATGTTATACTCAATGGGAACTGTTAGGTTAGTTGTGTATGTTAGTGTTAGATTAGAAATGTTAGGTTTCTCAAGTTATTATGAGGGAAAGAAGAATGGGATCAAAAGAAAAGAGATTTTTTTTTTGGATTTTTTATAACGAAGGGGACTAAACCTAAGTTTTTATTAATGGGCTTGACAAGATTTACAAATTATGCTCCTACGTATCTCTGGGTGCAAAAGAAAACTCAAGGCTTGCGTAGTTCTGAGTAGAAAATGTTTGTTTGTTGGTCAATTTTAGCAAAAGCTACTTTGTGTCAATCGACGAAAACATTGTTGGACTAACCAAAACAAGTGGAAATTGGACGTTTGCATCACAAGTGAATGGATTTACAAATCAACATTTGTGGGCAACGTTGTAAGCTTAATCACACATTTAAGTGGATGAAACATTTTTTTGCATCATCTTGAGACAAAGTACCTTTCATTTGAGAAAAGAGTTTAAGGATCAATCCCACGGTGGCAAGGAAATAGTTAGATTAGTTTGAAGTAATTTTGGATGATGAGCGAGTTAGGAGTGACGAGAACTACATCTCGGTTCCTAACATTAAGGAATTCGTGGACTACACCCCACTCCTTTTTCATCTTATTTGCAAAAGGGTTTCAATATTTTTAGATGTTTTTGAATTTTGCTTGAGAAAACGCACTCAAAACTAGTCGAGGTTTATTAAGCGTTTTGGAATTGATTTGATGATGATTAGAGTTTGGATTGACGAGAACTACATCTTGGATCTAACTCTCAGGAGCTCGTTGACTACACATCGTTCCTTTCATATTTCTTATTGAAAAAGTGTTGCACAAATTTTAAGTGTTTTTTAGTTTTATGATGAAAATGGCTTGACGTTGGATCAAGCATTTGATTATCATTTTCGAAGGAGTTTGAATGAAATGGCTTGCAAGATTTGGAATGGATAGAAATGGGTTAATTTTGAAATGGGTTGATTTGTTATTGGAAAAATACTCGATGTTGGATCGAGTTTTTATTTTTTGATCTATTTTAAGAAAGGGTTGATTTTACTCTTGTGTTAGGACTAGCTAAACAAGCAAGCAAACAAAGAAATAAAGCGATAAAAATTATTACAAATCATGGGAATGGGGGTACATCTTATCAAATGGGGATACAAGATAATGAAACTCAATCAACAAACAATAATAAATGAGTGTAAGTGCAAGAGAATGGTCTCATTGTAAAGATGCCCAAGAGTAAGCCATGTGAAGAAAATAGCAATATATAAATTATATTTATAACACGTTCAATAATTAAATCAAAAAAGTAAAATCGAAGCACACACGGGTTAAAATTGAGATGTGAGGATATGAATCACAGTCACATAATGCAAGGATGTGCAAGGAAATTTGAAATTGAGAGGTGTAAGTAAAACCCTAGGTAATGTGCTCAAAGTCAGTTTGTGCATATCGATAACAATTGAAATGTCGTATGCGACAGGTCAAAACACAGTGAAATACCATAAATGTATCGATAAAATAATCGGGGGAATAATGACATGGGAAAGGTTGAATCCATAACTTAAAATCTGATGTTTAACAATGAAAATATTCAAAGGAACAAGAAAAAATCCAACAAGCATCGCATTATTTTAAACATTTAAAGGGTGCATTTACAATGGCCATAATCAGGATAAAATAAATGAATAAAACAACAATTAAATTACAAATATAAGGTCACAAATAAAAAGTGTGAGTCACAAAAATTCGAAAGAAACACCATTTGGATGGTTAAAAAAACTTTAAAAGGAAACAAAAAATAAGGGTGAAAAAGAAACGAAAAAAAAAAGAAAAAAAAGGAAAAATATATAAGAAAAAGTGGCAGCAAGGGCTTGAACCCAAGGCATGTAAGCGGGAGGCATAATGCTTCAACGATTCCCCGATGGTCCTATTTATGATCAGTAAATGCATCCATAAATATATTATATATAATGCATTGTAAAATGGAAAAGAAATAAAAAAAAACATGAAAAGTGGCAAAAAGGGGCGCACATGGATTCAAGCTTTGGTCATGGTGGTTAGAAGATTGGGGTCTCAACCACTTCACTATGACCATTTAGTTGTCATTTTAGTGCAACCGTTAATATATAATATTTAATCACCACAATAAATGTAAAAATAAAAATAATAAAACAAAGTCAGTAGCAGGACCTTCATAAACACACATATGTTCATCTTCTTCCTCACATTGCAAACAAACAACATCCTAACCTCAAAAACCAAACATGACACCAACTCAACCCCTCATTTCGATTTAATTCTTCCAAAAATAAACATGAGTGAACACCCACTTCAAGATTCAAGAAAAAAACTCAAACATGAAGTAAACTTTGACAAGCTTGATTTCTTAACCATTGTCCAATCGTGTCAAAAATATGGATTTGGAGATCCAATTTTAGTCTCAACGAAACATAAACAGAAATAGGTACGAGTTATGCACGTAAAGCTTACGAACAACATTAACATAAAACCGACTTAGCGCGACCAAAACTGGCATACACAAACAAATGACAACCATATCAAACGAAAAATGAACCATGTATTCTCAAACAAGACGTGCTCAAAACTGAAACCATGTTCGATCTCTCGATTTCTTCAAGGCAATAAGATAAGAAACATTTAAAAAATAAATGAAAACACATGAATGAAACTCCGTAGGTAGCAAACTCAAACATAACATACACAATATAGAACGCGAACACCAAACTGCATCATTACTGAAATCGTTATTGAACGCGTCGTGAGCTCAAGGCAAATAGATGATTTTTAGCGGTGTTATTGCTATTGGTTGTTTTCACTTTGCATTTTCGGAAGATGGTAGTGATATGGTAGAGCTGGTATGAGGTTTATATGAGAAAAGGTGCTTCAAAAGAGAGAGAGGCGCCTCCATTTTTTGTTTTCTTGGATGAGTCAATCTTTTGGTTTCCAATCCTATTTTGGAAAAAAACAGATCCCTTGATCCAGAATGCGCCACAAGTTTGTTTGTAGGGTATATTTTTAGTGTGAATCATGAAATTGAGAGAGAGTATTTTGGATAGAGAGCGCAAAGTTTTTTAGTGTTGGTTGGTTATTTTTCGAAGGATGAGCCAATAGCTGTCAACCGCGTGTGATTCCTTTCCTTTATTTTTTTCACTGCCAATTATATGAGAGAGATAATCGAGGTATCATGTGGGACACGTTTAGAATTCTGAGTGGGTGGGAGAAGAGAGTATTTTATTATGCCTTTAATTCCACTATCTTCGGGCATCCTCCCCCCACGCGTCTCCTAGTAGTGGAAAAAAGTCCCAATTCCTCACTGACAACTGTTTCCCTTTGATATAACCCATGTGAGGCAACACATGTCCCTCTCCCATTGGAGGTTTGATGAGATAAATTAAATTAAAACACCTAACTTCAAAAATTAGTAAAAAATGAATGACACAAATAAAATTCAAACGAAAAACAAAATTAATTCTAAATAATCATCCTGATTATTTTGACTAATAAATGGAAATAAATGGGTCAAAAATGAATAAAATTGACCGCAAAAATTCCTGAAGAAAAAAAAACGAATGCACCACAATGATAATTGAAAAATAAACTTCTCAAAAACATATAGGTTTTCATCAAATTTTGAAATGGAAAACACCCGGTTAAAACGCTCAGGCGGATCAAAATATGACCAAGAAATTAGTCGAAAAATAAATCGAGCACACCAAATTAAACTACGTGAAATGTAGATTAATAAAATTGATGTTTGCAAGCTCGATTTTGAAATTTTTTTCCCGTTGTTTTGACGCACATTTGACAATTGATTCAACCGGTCTGCTTGTGGATTTGAAAATTTTTTTCGAATGATATTCTAGGCACCATGTGGTATGAAATGCATATTAGGAGATGCATATGTGCAACAACTATGATGAGTGCATTGAATCGGTGACTCAGGGTCAAAATTGGGGTGTGACAGTTGCCCCTATTTAAGTATCTTCAACCAGAGAATATGAAGTAGAACACTCTTCATATGATCATAGTGGGAGATAATTAAATACTAAGGAGACTCAGATTTTGATCCTGAATGCCTATAATAGGATGTGATATTCTATGCATGGATGCGAGAATTTTTTTTTCCAATCTACTAGGAATATGGTCAGACATACGATAAACCTTAGCAAGATGCTTTATGATGGATGAATAATGGCAGACAGACATATCTACAGGGAATGATGGAGGCATGACATCAATGGCCATAAGAAACAACACGAGGGTAGAAACTTGTTGGTTATAACAATCTTGCTAAAGGAAAGACAATTGGGGAATATACAAAGATATTTTATCAATAGGTTCATACATGATCTGACAACACTGGGAAATGTTCAAAGAAAGTTTCAACCACATGTTCCAACATGACCTGATGACAAATTTTAAAGAACATTTCAACAACAGGTTCATACATGACCTGACAACACTTCAAACTTAAGGAAAATTTAATCAACAGGTTCATATATGACCTGACAATTCTGGAGATTTCAAAGAATGTTTCACCCACGGGTTCAGACATGGCCTGACAACACTTGGGAAAATCAAAGGGAGTTTTATCAACAAGTTCATACATGACCTGACGACACTGGAAAATTCAAAGAAAGTATATTCACAAGTTCATACACGACCTGACAATTCTGGAGGTTTCAAAGAAAAATTCAGCAACAGGTTCATACATGACATGACTACAGTGAAATATTCAAAGAAAGGTTCAATAAACAGATCAAACATGACCTTACTACACCTTAGAGATGGATATGACAGCTTAACCAACAGATTCATACATGACCTGGAAATGCCTGAAGACATAAGGAATTTCAACAACAGGTTCAAACATGACCTGACTGTAGCGGTAAAAAAACTTAGATAAAGCTATTGATCAACTTAACTCACAAACCAAGAGTCGCCGCCGCGCTTTTATTATTTCCAAAGGAAAGGGAAAAAGAACGAACAAAACCCAAATAAGTTTTAAAACAAAACTAATAAAAAGAGATAAGGTTCTGAGGATTGGTTATGCTAAGAGAAGGTACTAGCACCCTAAACATCTATAGTACTCTATAGGAACCTCTTTTAAAATCTTTACATTTTGGCTTTAAAATGGTGTTGTTTGCAAAAGATTGGGGAGATGAGAAGAGAAATGTTTTTTTTTTATAATTTTTGTGTTTGCCGAGACTTCTTAAGCCTCATGCCTATGTACCAACAAAGTGCAATAGAGGATCAAAACCTCGTAGTTCTTGGTAAAAATAACAAAGATGTTTATTTTTATTTACTTTTAATGAAAAGACATTTTATCATTTTAAAGAGAATACTCAACTAGTCACCCACAAGTATGAGAACTTTGCATCACCACGGAGAAGGGCTCCAACTTGCATAAATATCAACAACTATGCCACTAACTCTCTTGGGTGGAAAATAATTATTATCAATACTATGGGGATAGGATAATAACATCTCAACTATGAAAATGAGTCATGTATAAACTTTGAGAAAAAGTTTTTAAAAGAAAAAGTACACAAAGGACATAAAGTGGTTTGAATGAGTTATGTATTTTTTAGTCTTTTGAAGTTGGTTTGAATAGGCTTAAGATGTATTACCATTTATTAAGAAAAGATTTTGAAAAATCACTTGACAAAAGTAAAGGTTTATTGAGAAAGTGGTTCAAGTTTGAAAATAAGAAGGTTTTTGAAAAGAGGAGAAGATTTTGAAAATCAAAAAAGGGGAGGAGATGGAGAGATTATCCTAGAACATAAAGTAAAAGCTAGGGAGAAAAGATCTAACCAAGAGATAGCGAGCTTTAAGATATAAGTCAAGCAAGAATTGCCTCCTTTGTATTAAGACTCAAGCAACCAAAATAAGCAAAGAATAATTTATGTGTCAGATGAAACCAAAGTAACCTAGCCAAGTCTTAAAAATAAACCCAAAGTCAAAGGTACTAGATGAATCCCAAGGTCTCAAATCACAAACTCCCAAAGCAAGGGTCAAGATCCTAGTTCTAAGTCCATAGCTTCACAATAATGTCAATGACAGTAACCTCAAGTCCATGAATCTAGAGAAACAATTCTTTAGAGGGGTTTTCCCTTTATTAATGCCTTTAAAGAAGAAAAAGAAGTCCAAATGGACAAAGAAAAAAAGAGAGCATAAAACAAACAAAATGATATTAGATGCTAAAATAAAATCATAAAGTAAATAATAAGAAATAAATGACAAAAGAATAAATATCATAAGATAAATGTCATTAAAGTAAAGTTAATACAATAAGATATTAGTAAGTTGTGTTAGTAATCAAGAAATAGAAGACAATTTGTCATTTTTTTGGAGAACACTCAACTATTAACCCACAAGTATGAAAATATGGACCTCTACATCACCATGAGAAGGACTCAAACTTGAATAAAATTAACAAGTATTCCACTAGCTCTCTTTGGTGAAAAGGAAACAATATCTCTCACATAATACCCTAGGGAGTAGTATACTTACAATCTCACTTATGAAAATGACTTTATTTCAAATTAGGGATAAATTTAGCACTATGTTAAACAATCATAATTGAACTTACGTAGAAGTTACAACTATCTAAGGTCGGTCAATAATAATATTTGTGTTAATACATGCTAGAGAAATGATATGTAAATTATTCTCCTAAAGCTATGCCACACAAGAAAAGAAAATGAAAGGGGATGATCAAGCACAGAGGCTAGTGTTGAAATGTAATTTTAAGTGTCGGGTTTTTGTTATCGTCTCCATAGGGATTGTGAGATATCACCGCCTTTCGACAGTTGTTTTAATTCTTAGCTTAAGGTAACAATGGGGTTTTGGTGTTTGTCATGGTATCTTGCATAAAAGTGTAATAAAATGCGGTAAAAGTTTTGGTTTTAATATTTGAGAAATATTGCCAAAGTTAGGGTTCGACGATCACTTTGCATGTATATGTTCGATCAACAAAACTTATAAACTCCTTTAGATGATAAACTATTTCACAAAGTCCTCCCAATGTGTTTATCTCTAACACACATTGTGAGTTTTCCCATTTTGATCCATTGTTTATCTCTAACACAATCTATCAAAATGACAACTTTTTGGTTCAACCTTATGGTGAACAAAATCATTCATTACTATCTCTAGCTAACAAACAAGATTGGATGAAAACCTAGGTTAAGAGTTGGTAAACATCTCTCGATCATAAACCAACACAAAGAGTTTTCAATAAGAACAAAGTTTTCATCATATATTCACCATTAAAGAGTTTACAAATTGAGATCATACCATTTACATACAAAGCTAATGATCATCTACATCTAACCTTGACAAAATGAAGGACTTAGCTACTCATTTTCATGGTAGCTTGGTCAACAAGTTTCGGAAGAAGGTTGATCAACATCCGAGTCGAATAATCGAGATTGGATGGGAATCCACCTTCTTTTTGTGAAAGATTGTTAAGAGATGAAGAGAAATGATTTCTAGGTCACAAAAGATCCTAAGAGAAATGCTGGAAAAATATCTAAAAAAGTACAAAAGTATGGAAGGTAAGGTATGGTTCCAAAAAGTAGCCCTTGCTACTTATAGAGCTGCTATTGAGCTGTCATGCTCGCTAGGCGAGCAGAATGGCTCGCCTAGCGAGCCCCTAAATGAGGCACCTGAGGCACCTGCGCCCAGAGAAATAACCTTTGCCAGACTGGCATGTTCGCTAGGCGAACAAAACCTTCGCTAGGCGAAGCCCACGCTTCAACCTTCGCTCCAGGGAGCTTGAGAGGTTTTGCTACTGGAATGCTCGCTGGGAGCTCGCTAATGGCTCGCCTAGCGAGTGAGTGCTGGCTGCGCTTTTCACCAAGTCTATACGTGTTCGCCACACACCTCGCTGGAAGCTCGCCTAGCGAGTGTGGTGATGTTTGCCACTGTAAAATACTGGAGCTTTTCGCTGGGCTCTCGCTGGACGCTCGCCTAGCGAGTCCTTCGCCACAGCCCTCGCCTAGAGAGAAAGCTGATGAATGCTTGTTTTATTTGATCCCTTTGCCAAATTTCTTGTGTCTTCATTTTCTATTATTTCATGCCTACTTCCTGCACAATAACACACAAATCATAGGTACCAAGATCGTTTATCATTGTATTGCATTTCATCTAAAACAAAGGTGGTTTCGAACACTTTAGCAAGGAAATGGAGTGAAAGATACCCATATTTGATAGCTCAAATAAGCACTTTTGGGTATCTAACAACTCTCCCCAACTAGATTCCTGCTTGTCCTCAAGCAAAGTATGCCTCTTGAAGGGCAAGAGGATTTGCATTAAGAAAAAGGTTTCTCTGAAATCGGATAAAACGGCTCAAACACAAGTGAATCAGCAGATACAAATTGTGAGAGAATTCTTTACCTTGAATTAATTTTAATGATAGCAAATTGTGTGATCATCATCCAAATGTTGGTTGTGCATTGCATTACATAATACATGTGTGTTTTATTATGTTTTTCATCCCACTCTATTGTTGCATAACTGTACATATAAACCTACATTGATACTTACCTTTAAATAACAATTAAAATGCATCTTATGTCAGTAAGCATCGATACATAAAGCCTCTGCATCGATACATACAGCATGTGATAAATCACAAAACCTCTCTGTTCAGTATGCATCGATGCATACGAGTCATGCATCAATACATGGAAGACAAAATACTCTATGCATCGATACACACGATCCCTGCATCGATATATGACCAATTGAAACAGCCTGTGTATCAATACATGCGCATTAGGCATCGATACATACCAGTGAGATAATCACATGCATCGATACACACGAATTTTGCATCGATACATGATTAATAAATTTCACCAAAAATTCACACAACTTACAGTATGCATCGATACACACCCTTATGCATCAATACATAAAACTGTTTCATGTTATAACAGCAACTGTTTTGCAGCATATAAAAGACAGGTTACAACAGAAGTGCAAAAACGAATTCATTGAGGGAAAACAATTGAACACAAGATCAAAATCAGTGTTGGAGCAATTGTTTTGAGAGCATTTAGAAACCTGAAAGAGACTTCATCTTCTTCATCTTCTCAATCACTTTTCTTCAAGAACATTTACACATAACCATTCTTGTTCTTTGGATTAAAGAAGCATCGAGATAACGTTCAGTGGTACGATCAAGGATCTAGATGTGGTTTGCAGTGGAACGATCGAGGATCTAGCTGAGTCGAAGATTGAAGGGGGTTTCTAGGAAAAACCTACTGGTTTGTCCTTCAAGAACTGGAGTGTTCTTGAGGGTTTGGGAGTCACATTTACAGAACATATTCAGCCGCAGCGTTGCGTTTGGAGATCGGGGGATTTCGCAAGCAGGTCGTGGAACCGGTGAATTGTTTGCAACTTTGTGCAGGAAAATCTTGATCGTGCTCAGATCAAGTGAAGGTTTATACAAGAAGAGGTTCTTAGAGTTTAGAATTCTGTCTTTGTATCATAACCTTGTATCAACGGATTCGGCAATAATTGATAATCAAAGTTCTCAATTTCATTTGAAATTGAGAGGGAGACGTACCCACACGCGAGGACGACGTGGGGAACTTCCTTACCAAATCTCTGCGTATCGTACTCTTACCTTACTCCTCTTTACGTTTTTCAAACTGTTTTCGCAATTTCAGTTAGTGTGTGGTGATTGTTTCTTTTTTAAGACAGCAGTGGCAAGAAAACTTTAATCAAACTCCATTGCTGTTTATCATTGATCACATACACACCAACTGTTTGATAAAACGGTTAGCTAGATTTTATTCATTGGAAATAGACTTTAATGATAAGTGCATTCAATTAGTTAAAATTCTGGTGTGAATTGGTTCTGTCATTCTCATTAAAATCCAGCAATCAAACTTGTGTGTCCGGCTTTCTAGTAGCGGTTCAGAATAGACGGAAGTCGATTCGGGACTGATTTTTCCGCCAACTTTGAAAACTCTGATAAAATTTCAAATCCGTTAAATTTAAAAGAGGTGATCTATTCACCCCCCCTCTCGATCACTAGCCACACCGTCTAACAAGTGGTATCAGAGCGCCGGTTCGCTGGTGCTCTGTGGCTGCCTGTAACAGTATGGATTCTGAACCAAAGGGGGCGTATAATAGAGCGCCTATTTTCAACGGTGAAAATTATGGCTACTGGAAAGACTGCATGCGAGTTCATATAAATTCTGTGGATAGGTTAGTATGGGCTGCCATTGAAAACGGTCCATTTCAAATCACTATGACAAATGCGGCTGGCGCCATAGTACCTAAACCAGAAGATGATTGGAATGAGAAAGATGAGAAAAAGTGGTCGTGTGATTGGAAAGCTCGAAACATGTTAATTTCAGCACTTGGTGTTGATGAGTATTATCGAGTATCCCATTGCACGACAGCTAAAGAAATGTGGGACGCTTTAGAAGTTGCCCATGAGGGTACTACTGAAGTAAAACAGTCCCGCATTAACACACTCAATCAAGAGTTTGAGCTCTTTCGCATGAAACAAGGAGAATCCATCTCCGACATGCAAAAGAGATTCACTCATCTAACTAACCGATTGAATGCTCTTGGAAAACCTATTTCCAATGAAATTGCTACTAATAAAATTCTCAGGTGTCTTAGCAGGGAGTGGCAACCTAAAGTTACAGCAATCAAGGAAGCCAACGATCTAACAAGACTTACGATTACAACCTTGTTTGGAAAGCTGGAAGAACATCAGCAAGCATTGGAAAGTCTTGAAAAATATGAAAACAAAAGTAAGAAGGAAAAGGAGAAGAAAAGAGACAAAGAGGGAGAGAAGAAGCCAATAGCTCTTGTGGCCTCTAGCTCTAAGTCCTCACGAAAAGAGCAAAGCGACAATGATTCAAGTAGTGACAAAGACTCGGATGATGAGGAAATGGGACTGTTTGTAAGGAGATACAATAGATTCATTCGAAAGAATGGAGTCAAGCATTCCGACAAAAATCTCATGAAGTTTCGAAAACAATCTACAAATTCGAAACAAGAAGAGAACAAGAAGAGTAGAGGAAGAGGATCCTGTTTTAATTGTGGTAAATCCGGACACTATAAAACGGACTGCCCTATGAAGTATAAGGATCAAAGAAAAGATTCGCCAAAAGGGTACAACAAACAAAGAAGAGCGTATATTGCATGGGAAAGTGATAGTGATTCATCAAGCACACAAAGCTCAAGTGATGATGATGAAGCTGCAAATCTGTGCCTTATGTAACACCCCGATAATAATAAAATAATTATTTAAATTGAGTTAATAATTTATTTATTAATTTAGTTAAATAATTGGAAATTTTATTATTATTATTTTTGGATTATTATTATTATTCGGAAAATATATATATGTGGAAATAAGAGAAAGAATCCCATTTTTTGGTAAAAAGAAAGTTTCACGTGAAAACAGAGAAACGATCGTGAAAGAGGAAAAAGGGCAAAGAGACAGAGCAAGGGCTGAAGGTGGAAGAGAGAAAAACTTGGAGCTCAAAGATTTGCCGGATTAATCAGGTAAGGGGGGTTTATCGTCGATTAATGGGTATTATGGGATAATATGTGATGGGTAGTGATAAGCCGTTAATTTGACCCTAATTGGGATTGTTGATGCTGAAGAATTATGTTGGATAAATTGTGTTTAGACTGTAATTGAATATGTGTTTGGGTTAGTTGTGAAATTCCGAACGTATAGCTTTTTACGGAATCGGAATCGGAGGTCCGGAAGTCCTCCAACGGCGGAAAATGCGGAGAATTCTGCATTCTGCCTTGTGTTAGCGCAGGAACTGCTGTTTTGTCTGCATTAACCGGTTAACCCAGGGTGTTAACCGGTTAACACTGTTATAATTTGTGAAAATGTGCTGTTTTGCCTGCGTTAGCCGGTTAACCCAGGGCGTTAACCGGTTAACACTGTTACGTTTTGCCAGGAAATGTGTTTTTGCCTGCGTTAACCGGTTAACCCAGGGCGTTAACCGGTTAACACTGTTGCAGAGTGGAAAAATTGGCTTTTTAATGTTGTGTACATAATTGAGAGTTGGCCTATGTTGGCGTATGATGTAATAGGGATTAATTCCCGCTGTTTTGAGCAGTATAGGTATTAGTAGAGTGTGCTAATACTGTGTTTAATTGATTGACATGATAATGATGTGTTGATACATGTGTTGATGATGTATGATGATATGCATAATGCTATGAATGTATATATTATGCATGTATTTGTGAATGGACTGTTGTATGGCTTAGAGTGTGAGCATATGTCCATTGTGAATTGTTGTTGATGCTGCATTGCTAGATGATTAGCGTGCATAGCATAGCCTTCGGGGCTGTAGCTAATTCCCATGGTGAGGAATTAGTGAGTGAACCATTGTGGGTTTGTTGTTGATGTTTGCATGCTAGATGATTAGTGTGCATAGTCTAGCCTTCGGGGCTGTAGCTAATTCCCATGGTGAGGAATTAGTGAGTGAGTCACTAGGTCTCAAATGAGTGGGACTAGTGAGCTTAGTAGCCGTATCTGGAGGGATCGGTGAGCTTGAACTATATGTTCAAGAATAGTCGGTACCGCATGTGTGGAGTCTCATTGCATAATGTATGTATGGCGTATAATATGAATGGATGTATTCCAATATTATACGTGTGTTTGTGTTGTTGTGGAGTATGATTTGAGATTATACTTGTGCTTTATGTTGGTGTTGAATAGGATGTTGAGCTGATGTGCTGTTACTGATTTCATGTTGCGATTAGGGTGATTAATGTGTTAAATTGCTTAACATGACATTAAATTCTATAATGCTTATTATATTGATTGAGGAACTCACCCTTACAACTATTTTTCAGGTAACGAGAAATGAGTTGAGTAGAAGCGAATGCTTGGAGTCTAGTGTAGTCTCCTTAGTGGGTCGTGCTCTGATAGATGTAACATCGGGATGGGATGTTTTATGTTGTTGAATAATTTACATGTGAATGTTACATGTTTTACATGATTGAGGAGATCTCTATCCGCTGCGTTTTATGCAAATGTTTATGTTTTGAATTAATAAAAGAGCATGACCGTTATATTGTTGAATATTGTGGAATATTGTGTGTGACACCCTTGAAGGGCATAATTACTCTGATTGTTATATGTTTATTATTTTTAATTAAATATTTGGGGTATTTTAGAAGGGTGTTACATTAGTGGTATCAGAGCATAGTCGGTCGAGTCGAGTCATAATTATTCTGTTTCCCCTGTACGGGATAGGTGTTGTGTAACACTATCAGTACTTATTGTTTAGTTTGTTGGGTTTTCAGAATAGAGATGGCTGGAAGAGGTAGAGATGATGCTGCGATTGCTGAGGCTCTGGGTATGCTAGCTGGAGTACTTGGAGGAAATCCGAATGTTATGGGAATGGGAGCTGCTCGTCAACTGAGTGAGTTCCAGAAGAACAATCCTCCGATGTTCAAGGGAGCATACGATCCAGATGGCGCTCAGAAGTGGCTGAAGGAGATAGAGAGAATCTTCCGAGTGACGGAATGTGCCGATAACCAGAAGGTCAGGTTCGGTACGCATATGCTGTCAGAGGAAGCTGATGATTGGTGGGTTGCTACCCGCACTGAGTTGGAAACTGCTGGGAATGCTGAGATCACTTGGGCTGTGTTCAGAGAGAGATTCCTGAGGAAGTATTTTCCAGAGGATGTTAGAGGAAAGAAAGAGATAGAGTTCTTGGAATTGAAGCAGGGTAACAGGTCTGTTACTGAGTATGCTGCTAAGTTCACAGAGCTGTCAAAGTATTACACTCCCTATAATGAGGCAGCTGGAGAATTTTCGAAATGTGTGAAGTTTGAGAACGGGTTGCGTCCCGAGATCAAGCAGGCTATTGGATATCAGCGGATCAGAGTGTTTTCTGACTTGGTTGACTGTTGCAGGATTTTTGAACAGGATTCCAAAGCCAGAGCAGAGAGCTATCAGCAGAGGGTTGATAGGAAAGGCAAGAATCAGAATGATCGTGGAAAACCGTATGCAGCTGGCAAAGGTTTTCAGAAGCAGAGTGGGATGAAGAGGCCTAGTGGGGGAGACTCTAGTGCTCCTGCTAAGTGTTATAGATGTGGTCGGGCTGGACATCGGGTTCATGAGTGTACCAGTGCTGAGATGAAGTGCTTCAAGTGTGGCAAAGGTGGTCATTTGGCTGCAGAGTGCCGGTTGAAGACTGTAACTTGTTTCAACTGTGGAGAGGTGGGTCATATCAGTTCACAGTGTCCTAAGCCGAAGAAGGAGAATCAGTCAGGAGGCAAGGTCTTTGCCTTATCGGGTTCTGAGACTTTTGCAGATGATCGTTTGATCCGAGGTACGTGTTATATTAATGGCTTTCCTCTTGTAGCTATTATTGACACCGGTGCTACTCATTCCTTTATATCTTTGGATTGTGCTGTGAAACTTAAATTAGAGATATCTGAGATGTATGGTAGTATGGTGATTGATACTCCTGCGAAGGGTTCAGTGACTACTACGTCAATTTGTTTGAATTGTCCTTTGAGTATTTTTGGTAGAGACTTTGGGATAGACCTTGTGTGTCTTCCACTAGTGCAGATTGATGTTATCTTGGGAATGAACTGGTTGGTGTTTAACCGAGTTTCTATTAACTGTTTTGATAAGACTGTGATTTTTCCTGAGATTGAAGAAGGAAAGAGTTTGTTTCTATCAGCCAGGCAGGTGAATGAGGAAGTAGCAGATGGGGCGGAGTTGTTTATGCTGTTAGCGACTTTGGAGGCTAAAGATAAACTGGTGATTGGCGATTTAGCCGTGGTGTGTGATTTTCCTGATGTGTTCCCTGAAGAGGTGAATGAATTACCGCCAGAGCGTGAAGTTGAGTTCTCGATTGATTTGGTACCTGGTACTAGACCGATATCGATGGCTCCGTACCGTATGTCTGCTGTTGAGTTAACTGAATTGAAGAGTCAGTTGGAAGAGCTGTTGGACAAGAAATTTATTCGTCCGAGTGTGTCGCCGTGGGGTGCACCAGTGTTATTGGTTAAGAAGAAAGAAGGTACTATAAGGTTGTGTGTGGACTACAGGCAACTGAATAAAGTGACGATCAAGAATCGGTATCCTTTGCCGAGGATTGATGATTTGATGGATCAGTTGGTTGGTGCGAGTGTGTTCAGCAAGATAGATTTGAGATCTGGGTATCATCAGATACGTGTGAAAACTGAGGATATTCAGAAGACTGCTTTCAAAACAAGGTATGGACATTATGAGTATTCTGTAATGCCTTTTGGTGTGACTAATGCGCCTGGAGTATTCATGGAGTATATGAATAGGATTTTCCATCCGTACCTAGACCAGTTTGTTGTGGTGTTTATTGATGACATTTTGGTGTATTCGAAATCTGAAGAAGAGCATGCTGAGCATTTGAGAGTGGTTTTAGAAGTTCTACGAGAAAAGAAGTTATTTGCTAAACTCTCTAAATGTGAATTTTGGTTAGAAGAGGTTAGTTTTCTTGGTCATGTGATTTCAAGAGGTGGTGTTGCTGTTGATCCTTCTAAGATAGAAGCGGTATCTAAGTGGGGAGCTCCGAAGTCAGTTTCAGAGATAAGGAGTTTTCTTGGACTTGCAGGTTATTATAGGAAGTTCATTGAGGGATTTTCTAAGTTGGCGTTACCGTTGACGATGTTGACTAGAAAGGGGCAAGCGTTTGTTTGGGACTCAAAATGTGAAGAAGGTTTCCAAGAGTTAAAGAGAAGGTTGACTACTGCTCCTATTCTGATATTACCGAGTCCGTCGGAATCATTTGAGGTTTACTGTGATGCTTCATTGTTGGGCTTGGGTGGTGTGTTGATGCAGAATAAGCAGGTTATAGCTTATGCTTCGAGACAGCTGAGGGTTCATGAGAGGAACTATCCGACGCATGATTTAGAGTTGGCAGCTGTGGTATTTGTTCTGAAATTATGGAGGCATTACTTGTATGGTTCAAGATTTGAGGTTTTCAGTGACCATAAAAGTTTAAAGTATTTGTTTGATCAGAAAGAACTGAATATGAGACAGAGGAGATGGTTAGAATTTCTGAAGGATTATGACTTTGGTTTGAATTACCATCCGGGTAAAGCAAATGTAGTGGCTGATGCGTTGAGTCGGAAATCATTGCATATGTCTATGTTAATGGTTAAGGAATTGGATTTAATTGAGCAGTTTAGAGACTTGAGTTTGGTGTGTGAGAGTACTCACAATAGTGTTAAATTGGGAATGCTGAAGTTAACAAGTGGTATTCTGGATGAGATCAGAGAGGGTCAGAAATCCGATATGCTTTTGGTTGATAAGTTGACTTTAGTGAATCAAGGTCAAGGTGGTGAATTCAGAGTTGATGAGAATGGTATTTTGAAATTTGGTAGTCGGGTGTGTATTCCGGATGTTACTGAGCTTAAGAAGAGCATTCTTGAAGAAGGACATCGTAGTGGGTTGAGTATTCATCCTGGAGCTACGAAGATGTATCATGATTTGAAGAAGTTATTTTGGTGGCCGAGAATGAAAAGAGAAATTGCGAGTTTTGTTTATTCCTGTTTGACTTGTCAGAAGTCAAAGATTGAGCATCAGAAACCGTCTGGGCTAATGCAACCGTTGGCTATTCCAGAGTGGAAGTGGGATAGTATCAGTATGGATTTTGTTTCTGGTTTACCGAGGACAAGTAAGAATTTTGAAGCTATTTGGGTGATTGTTGACAGATTGACGAAATCGGCTCATTTCATTCCGATCAGAATGGATTATCCGTTAGAGAGATTAACCGAGTTGTATATTGAGAAGATTGTAAGTTTGCATGGTATTCCGTCTAGTATTGTTTCGGACAGAGATCCTAGATTTACATCGAAGTTCTGGGAAGGTTTGCAGAAGGCTTTGGGAACTAAGCTGAGATTGAGTTCTGCATATCATCCGCAGACTGATGGTCAGACTGAGAGGACGATTCAGTCCCTAGAGGATCTTTTGAGAGCTTGTGTTTTGGAAAAGGGAGGTGCTTGGGATTGTTATTTGCCTTTGATTGAGTTTACCTACAACAATAGTTTTCATTCGAGCATTGGTATGGCACCGTTTGAAGCTTTGTATGGTAGGAGATGTCGGACACCGTTATGTTGGTATGAGTCCGGTGAGAGTGCTGTGGTTGGACCGGAGATTGTTCAACAGACTACATAGAAGATTAAGATGATTCAGGAGAAGATGAGAATTGCTCAGAGTCGTCAGAAGAGTTATCATGATAAGAGGAGGAAGTCACTTGAGTTCCAAGAGGGAGATCATGTGTTTCTTCGTGTTACTCCGATAACTGGTGTTGGTCGAGCTTTGAAGTCGAAGAAGTTGACACCTCGATTTATTGGTCCTTATCAGATTTTGGAGAGGATAGGGGAGGTAGCCTATCGTGTCGCTTTACCGCCGTCGCTTGCGAATTTGCATGAGGTTTTTCATGTGTCTCAGTTGAGGAGGTACATTCATGATCCGTCGCATGTAGTCCAAGTAGATGATGTACAGGTGAGAGATAACCTGACTGTTGAAACATCACCTATGAGGATCGAGGATCGAGAGTTGAAGCAGTTGCGGGGTAAAGAGATTGCCTTGGTGAAGGTAGCTTTGGGAAGACCAGCAGGTGGCAACGTGACTTGGGAACTGGAGAGTAAGATGAAGGAGTCTTACCCAGAGTTGTTCGCTTGAGGTATGTTTTCGAGGACGAAAACTCTTTTAGTGGGGGAGAGTTGTAACACCCCGATAATAATAAAATAATTATTTAAATTGAGTTAATAATTTATTTATTAATTTAGTTAAATAATTGGAAATTTTATTATTATTATTTTTGGATTATTATTATTATTCGGAAAATATATATATGTGGAAATAAGAGAAAGAATCCCATTTTTTGGTAAAAAGAAAGTTTCACGTGAAAACAGAGAAACGATCGTGAAAGAGGAAAAAGGGCAAAGAGACAGAGCAAGGGCTGAAGGTGGAAGAGAGAAAAACTTGGAGCTCAAAGATTTGCCGGATTAATCAGGTAAGGGGGGTTTATCGTCGATTAATGGGTATTATGGGATAATATGTGATGGGTAGTGATAAGCCGTTAATTTGACCCTAATTGGGATTGTTGATGCTGAAGAATTATGTTGGATAAATTGTGTTTAGACTGTAATTGAATATGTGTTTGGGTTAGTTGTGAAATTCCGAACGTATAGCTTTTTACGGAATCGGAATCGGAGGTCCGGAAGTCCTCCAACGGCGGAAAATGCGGAGAATTCTGCATTCTGCCTTGTGTTAGCGCAGGAACTGCTGTTTTGTCTGCGTTAACCGGTTAACCCAGGGTGTTAACCGGTTAACACTGTTATAATTTGTGAAAATGTGTTGTTTTGCCTGCCTTAGCCGGTTAACCCAGGGCGTTAACCGGTTAACACTGTTACGTTTTGCCAGGAAATGTGTTTTTGCCTGCGTTAACCGGTTAACCCAGGGCGTTAACCGGTTAACACTGTTGCAGAGTGGAAAAATTGGCTTTTTAATGTTGTGTACATAATTGAGAGTTGGCCTATGTTGGCGTATGATGTAATAGGGATTAATTCCCGCTGTTTTGAGCAGTATAGGTATTAGTAGAGTGTGCTAATACTGTGTTTAATTGATTGACATGATAATGATGTGTTGATACATGTGTTGATGATGTATGATGATATGCATAATGCTATGAATGTATATATTATGCATGTATTTGTGAATGGACTGTTGTATGGCTTAGAGTGTGAGCATATGTCCATTGTGAATTGTTGTTGATGCTGCATTGCTAGATGATTAGCGTGCATAGCATAGCCTTCGGGGCTGTAGCTAATTCCCATGGTGAGGAATTAGTGAGTGAACCATTGTGGGTTTGTTGTTGATGTTTGCATGCTAGATGATTAGTGTGCATAGTCTAGCCTTCGGGGCTGTAGCTAATTCCCATGGTGAGGAATTAGTGAGTGAGTCACTAGGTCTCAAATGAGTGGGACTAGTGAGCTTAGTAGCCGTATCTGGAGGGATCAGTGAGCTTGAACTATATGTTCAAGAATAGTCGGTACCGCATGTGTGGAGTCTCATTGCATAATGTATGTATGGCGTATAATATGAATGGATGTATTCCAATATTATACGTGTGTTTGTGTTGTTGTGGAGTATGATTTGAGATTATACTTGTGCTTTATGTTGGTGTTGAATAGGATGTTGAGCTGATGTGCTGTTACTGATTTCATGTTGCGATTAGGGTGATTAATGTGTTAAATTGCTTAACATGACATTAAATTCTATAATGCTTATTATATTGATTGAGGAACTCACCCTTACAACTATTTTTCAGGTAACGAGAAATGAGTTGAGTAGAAGCGAATGCTTGGAGTCTAGTGTAGTCTCCTTAGTGGGTCGTGCTCTGATAGATGTAACATCGGGATGGGATGTTTTATGTTGTTGAATAATTTACATGTGAATGTTACATGTTTTACATGATTGAGGAGATCTCTATCCGCTGCGTTTTATGCAAATGTTTATGTTTTGAATTAATAAAAGAGCATGACCGTTATATTGTTGAATATTGTGGAATATTGTGTGTGACACCCTTGAAGGGCATAATTACTCTGATTGTTATATGTTTATTATTTTTAATTAAATATTTGGGGTATTTTAGAAGGGTGTTACACCTTATGGCTCACACAAAAAATCTGTCCTACCACAAGAAGAAAAACAATGACAAAAAGGTAAAACAAGCCTATTACGATAATTTCTCCTCTATGTCTTTTTCAGAACTAAAAATAGCTTTTGAAAAACTGCATAACGAAGCTGTAGATGCTTTTAAAAGACTATCTTCCGACAAACATATCTTCTCTTTTTTGGAAGGTAAAGTAAACAAAGCTGAAATTGATTTAGAAGCATTGAAAACTAGTATTGCAGAAAATTCAAAAACTATTGACATTGACGGATGTAGTAGAGTTAGGTATTGTGACGCTTGTTATATTTGGCAAAAAGAGGTAAACACTCTTAAGGTCAAATTAGAGAAAGCGCTACAACCTAAAGTTACTTATGCCGTTGACCCCAAGTTGTTTAAGAAGTCATTGAATCCTCCATATGCAAAATACTCTTTTATTCTAAAGGATTCAATGAACAAGAAACAACAAACACATCATCATGGTTTATGTCATTATTGTTGCCATGCTGGCCATACCATTGAGAAATGCAAATTTAGGAGATTTCTTGTCCCTAAAGGTATTTATCAATGGAAGCCAAAAGGCAACCATGTTAGCACTTACCCACTTGGACCCAATGAAAATTGGGTACCAACTTCTCTCTTTTGATGTTGTAGGATGAGTGCCTTGCCTCCGCAGATAGAAGGTGGTTTCTTGACAGCGGTTGCTCGAGGCACATGACCGGTGACATATCGCTCTTTATAGACTTCAAGGCAAAGAAGAAGGGATATGTCACTTATGGAGACAACAACAAAGGAGCTATACTCGGAAAAGGTAGTGTAGGTAATCCCTCCACCACTACTATTTCAAATGTCCATTTAGTTGAGGGACTTAAACACAATTTGTTAAGCATAAGTCAACTATGCGACATGGGCTATAAAGTGTCGTTTACAAAAACTTGCTGCATAATTGAACATGTTGAACAAAACATTGTGTTTAAGGGTGTAAGAGTAAACAACATCTATATGCTTGACTTGTTTGATGTACCTTTAACAAATACTAAATGTCTAGTCACCTTGAATGATGATTCTTGGCTTTGGCATAGACGTTTAGCGCATGTTAACTTCGATTTGCTAAATAAGGTTGTATCTAAGGATCTAGTAGTCGGTCTACCAAAAATAAAATTTTCAAAAGACCACCTATGCGACGCGTGCCAAATGGGAAAGCAAACAAGGGTGTCCTTTAAATCTAAAAATGTAATTTCAACTTCACGACCTCTTGAGCTTCTCCATATGGACCTCTTTGGACCTTCTAGGACAAAGAGCCTAGGTGGAAATTACTATGGCTTTGTAATAGTTGATGACTACTCTAGATTCACTTGGACTATATTCCTTCATAGCAAAGATGAAACTTTTTCTGCCTTTAAAAATTTTGCAAATCTGTCCCAAAACAAAATGAACTCCAAAATAGTTACAATTCGTAGCGATCATGGTGGTGAGTTTCAAAATTACCACTTTGAGAAGTTTTGTGACAAGTATGGTATTGAGCATAACTTTTCAGCCCCTCGAACTCCACAACAAAATGGCGTTGTGGAGCGTAAAAATCGTGTTTTAGAGGAGTTGGCAAGAACAATGCTCAATGAGGGTGGATTACGAAAATACTTTTGGGCTGATGCTGTCAGCACGGCCTGTTATGTTCTAAACAGAATCTCAATTCGCCCTATTTTAAACAAAACTCCTTATGAACTTTTGAAAGGAAGAAAACCAAACTTGTCACATCTTCACGTATTCGGTTGTAAATGTTTTGTTTTGAATAACGGTAAGGAAAACATTGGGAAGTTTGATGCAAAAGCGGATGAAGGTATCTTTCTTGGTTACTCACTGTCAAGTAAAGCATATAGAGTGTATAACAAGCGTTTACTTACTGTTGAAGAATCTGTTCATGTTTCTTTTGATGAGTCTTATCCGAAAAATGTCAGAAAAGGTATTTCTTTTGATGACGCAGGTGTATCTACAGAAGACATACTCAAGGAAGCTGTTGAGGAAACTGATCAGTCCAAAACAGCTGCCCATGAGAAGGAGGAAGATACTAGTCATGAAGAAATTGAGGAAGAAAAGACAGCTGAAGTGAATGATCTTCCAACAGCTTGGAGATCCTCAAAAGACCATCCCATTGACAACATCTTGGGAGACATTTCAAAGGGAGTAATGACTCGTTCTAAGATAAGTAATTTTTGTTCCCACTTCGCGTTTGTTTCACAAGTAGAACCTAAGAATGCCAAAGAGGCCTTGATTGATGAATTTTGGCTCATGGCCATGCAAGAAGAGCTTAATCAATTTAAAAGAAATGACGTTTGGGAACTTGTCCCTCGTCCGCGAGATCATCATATCATAGGCACTAAGTGGGTTTTTAGGAACAAGCTTGATGAAAACGGAGTGATTACTAGGAACAAGGCACGTTTAGTAGCACAAGGGTATAACCAAGAGGAGGGCATAGACTATGAGGAAACTTATGCTCCAGTTGCTCTCCTTGAAGCTATACGTCTTTTGCTTGCCTATGCGTGCTCTAAGGATTTTAAGCTTTACCAAATGGACGTAAAGAGTGCCTTTCTTAATGGTGTTATAAATGAAGAAGTATATGTTTCACAACCTCCCGGCTTTGAAAATGCTGAAAATCCAGATCATGTTTACAAATTAAAACGAGCTTTGTATGGCCTTAAACAAGCCCCTCGGGTTTGGTATGAAAGGCTTAGCAAATTCCTAATTGATCATGGATATTCAAGAGGTAAAGTGGACAATACTCTCTTTATTAAACACAAAGGGAAGCACATTCTTTTAGTTCAAGTTTATGTCGACGATATCATATTTGGTTCAACTAACATACACTTGGTCGAAGAATTTTCTAAGGTTATGCAGGGTGAATTTGAGATGAGTCTAATGGGGGAGCTGAACTACTTCCTAGGACTGCAAATAAAACAACTTGATGAGGGTATAGCAGTATGTCAAACAAAATACTGCAGAGAACTACTCAAGCGCTTTGGAATGAATGACTCAAAATCGATTGACACCCCAATGCCTACCAACGGAAATCTAGATAAGGATGAGCACGGTAAGTGTGTAGATGTCAAAAGATTCAGAGGTATGATTGGATCTCTCTTGTATCTTTCTGCTTCTAGACCTGACATCATGTTTAGTGTTTGTATGTGTGCACGCTATCAATCAAATCCTAAGGAATCGCACCTAAAAGCGGTGAAGCGCATATTTAGATATCTTCACGGAACACCTAAATATGGGCTTTGGTATTCCAAAGGAAGTGATTGTAGCTTAGTAGGGTACTCCGATTCTGATTTTGCTGGCTGCAAATCAGATAGGAAAAGCACAAGTGGTATATGTCACCTGTTTTCAAACTCCTTGGTCAGTTGGAATAGCAAAAAGCAAGTTTCTGTGGCTTTGTCAAATGCAGAGGCAGAATACGTTGCCGCCGGTAGTTGTTGCGCTCAGATTTTATGGCTGAAACAGCAACTACAAGACTTCAACATTCAACTCAAACGTATTCCTATCAAATGTGACAACACTAGTGCCATAAACCTTACTAAAAACCCCGTTTTACACTCACGCACTAAACACATAGAGATTAGACATCATTTCCTTCGTGATCATGTTGAAAAAGAAGACGTTATCTTTGAGCACGTTGATTCCAAAAATCAGCTTGCTGATATTTTCACTAAACCATTGGCAACGGAACCTTTCTTCAACATTCGTCGCGAATTGGGAATCCTAGATCTTTCTCAATTGATGTCATAAGCATGTTACCTCTTAATTATATTATGCCTCACCATGGTTGATAAGAGCTGTTTTAGATGTCAATTATCCATCACAAGAGTTCTCCAACAGAGGTAATATCAATCCTTTCTACAATTTTCTTATTGCTAAGTGATTTTGTATGTTAGAACAAATGTTCTTATTCTAGTTGATCTAAAATTTGTTTGCATATACTCCTTGTCCATATTGTGTGCACACTAACAATTTGACTTCTGAATCTCTGTTGAGCATAATCATCATGACAGTGCATAATGCATATTCATACTGCATTAAAATTCATTAAAAACTGGTTCAGCATCAGTATGCATCGACACAAACGAAGCATGCATCGACCCATACATTCTGAAATTCAAATTTTTAAAAACTGCTTCAGGATGCATCGATGCATCCATCGCATGTATCGATACACATGCCAATTGTGAATATTTGGCATCGACGCATGACCCTCTGCATCGATACATACTGATGCTATCTGAATTAAATGCATTTCTTTCTCTCTCATGCATCGACACATCAGCCAATCATATCACTTCCTATCTCATTACTTCATCTCATCTGCCCTCAAAAACCCCAAAACCAGTGGCTAACCCTAATCCTCCTCATCTTCACTCTCTCTCTAAAACCCTAAATCTCACATCACCATGCCTCCACGCACTATTCCAGCCAGAGCCAAAGGAAAAGGAAAGGGAAAGGAAACAGCCGGTACATCCCACCAACCACCTGAAGTTCCTTCAAATGCCTTAGAGCTACTTCATCCTGCTGTTGCTGCTGAATTTGAAGAGTCCTTCAAGACAAGGTTAGTCATGAAACCTCACGTCTTTGATAAAACAGATGCTATTCACCTACACCTAAATGAAGTGGTTGAACTCTTACAAGCACAAAGACTTGGGTCGTTTCTGTCCACAAAGGATGAGTATCATGAGGATTTCATTCGGATCTTTTATGCTGGCTTACAAACTGGTAGAGGTTATATGTTCCGGTGTTCTATCGGAGTCAGAACATATACCTTTGAAGCCTCTGATTGGGAAACGGTGTTTCAAATGCCGCTTCCGTCGATGGCTGTCAAGTCCTGGCATGACCTGCACTTTGATCCTGAATTTGACATGAAAGATTTTACTTCTTCTATCCTAAAGATTGATAGACCGTTGAGTGAAGATGAACACGTCACGTCAGGTATGATCAAACAAACTCCGCGTATTCTTCACTGGATCATTACACACATTCTGCGCCCAACCAACAGTGGCCACTCTCGGTTGGATAGGCCTAGCATACATCTTCTCTACATTCTGCAAAATAAGATTCTCTTAAATTGGGCGAACTACTTTGTAAAACGTCTATTTTATGTGCGAGACAGCTCCAAAACTGTGGCTCTAGGGTATGCCTCTCAAATAATGAAAATTCTTAAGTTTTGGAAAGTGGCAATACCTATTGTGCCTCTCCTATCTCCATCTGCAGCTCAAGAGTTTGACTCTGCCACTCTATCGCATATGGGATATCGGTGGGACAAGGAACGCAAATGCTTCTATTTCTTCGAAAGAAAATCCAAAACTAGAATTTACAATTTTGACATGCCTTCGGAACGCATCCATGTTGCTGAAGATCAGCCTGATGAAGAGATGCAGGATGCGGCTGAAACAGATGCACCACAAGCTGAAGCCAATACTGGTTGGGGAGATTGGGTGCCACGAAGGTGGTCTCCCACCAACTACGTACCTGAACCTACAGCCCCTCCATTCTCCGGTGGTACTTCAGCCTCAACACCAAATGCGGACATCACTCATATGCTTCAACAGATGGAAATTGTCAACAAAGAACGCCATGAAGAAGCACGGTACTGGCATGTTCAACAATCTGAATGGCACAACGAGCATCGGGACTGGCATGATGAGCATACACGGATGTATCACAATCAACACGCTTGGCACCAAGACTTAGTTAAATGGCATCAAGTGTTCTACAACGAAATGTCCGGCTTTATGGATGACTGCCGTGAAAATCCTGGGATTATGGACAGTTTTAGAAGCATTGAAGTTCAGAACCGATTTAGGCAATACTCCTTCATGGGCCAAAATCCAGACACAATGCCTCCTCCTCCGCCTCCGCCAAGCTACCGAGATCCTGACAGACATGATGAGGAGTCCTGTGGTGGCAACAATCCAAATTAACCCACCTGCATTTCATCTCATAGCATTTCATCTCCTATTGCTCTAGCTTTTCTTTTGTTGCACACTATGGTTTAGCTTATGTAACTCTTAAACTCGTTCGTATCTTTAAAACGCCTTTCTAATTCTGTTTATCTCTATTGTTATTGCCCTTATTCTTCATTCTTTGTGATTGATAGCCTGTTATCCATTGTTTGCCATGTCCTGCTACACTATGCTACCTTGATAACTTTGTCTCTTCCTCTTTTTGATGTTGACAAAGGGGGAGAAAATGCAGATATGCACAAACTCAGGGGGAGTATCACACATCTTGCCAAGAATTTGCCATCATCAAAAAGGGGGAGTTTGTGAGAGAATTCTTTACCTTGAATTAATTTTAATGATAGCAAATTGTGTGATCATCATCCAAATGTTGGTTGTGCATTGCATTACATAATACATGTGTGTTTTATTATGTTTTTCATCCCACTCTATTGTTGCATAACTGTACATATAAACCTACATTGATACTTACCTTTAAATAACAATTAAAATGCATCTTATGTCAGTAAACATCGATACATAAAGCCTCTGCATCGATACATACAGCATGTGATAAATCACAAAACCTCTCTGTTCAGTATGCATTGATGCATACGAGTCATGCATCAATACATGGAAGACAAAATACTCTATGCATCGATACACACGATCCCTGCATCGATACATGACCAATTGAAACAGCCTGTGTATCAATACATGCGCATTAGGCATCGATACATACGAGTGAGATAATCACATGAATCGATACACACGAATTTTGCATCGATACATGATTAATAAATTTCACCAAAAATTCACACAACTTACAGTATGCATCGATACACACCCTTATGCATCAATACATAAAACTGTTTCATGTTATAACAGCAACTGTTTTGCAGCATATAAAAGACAGGTTACAACAGAAGTGCAAAAACGAATTCATTGAGGGAAAACAATTGAACACAAGATCAAAAGCAGTGTTGGAGCAATTGTTTTGAGAGCATTTAGAAACCTGAAAGAGACTTCATCTTCTTCATCTTCTCAATCACTTTTCTTCAAGAACATTTACACATAACCATTCTTGTTCTTTGGATTAAAGAAGCATCGAGATAACGTTCAGTGGTACGATCAAGGATCTAGCTGTGGTTTGCAGTGGAACGATCGAGGATCTAGCTGAGTCGAAGATTGAAGGGGGTTTCTAGGAAAAACCTACTGGTTTGTCCTTCAAGAACTGGAGTGTTCTTGAGGGTTTGGGAGTCACATTTGCAGAACATATTCAGCCGCAGCGTTGCGTTTGGAGATCGGGGGATTTCGCAAGCAGGTCGTGGAACCGGTGAATTGTTTGCAACTTTGTGCAGGAAAATCTTGATCGTGCTCAGATCAAGTGAAGGTTTATACAAGAAGAGGTTCTTAGAGTTTAGAATTCTGTCTTTGTATCATAACCTTGTATCAACGGATTCGGCAATAATTGATAATCAAAGTTCTGAATTTCATTTGAAATTGAGAGGGAGACGTACCCACACGCGAGGACGACGTGGGGAACTTCCTTACCAAATCTCTGCGTATCGTACTCTTACCTTACTCCTCTTTACGTTTTTCAAACTGTTTTCGCAATTTCAGTTAGTGTGTGGTGATTGTTTCTTTTTTAAGACAGCAGTGGCAAGAAAACTTTAATCAAACTCCATTGCTGTTTATCATTGATCACATACACACCAACTGTTTGATAAAACGGTTAGCTAGATTTTATTCATTGGAAATAGACTTTAATGATAAGTGCATTCAATTAGTTAAAATTCTGGTGTGAATTGGTTCTGTCATTCTCATTAAAATCCAGCAATCAAACTTGTGTGTCCGGCTTTCTAGTAGCGGTTCAGAATAGACGGAAGTCGATTCGGGACTGATTTTTCCGCCAACTTTGAAAACTCTGATAAAATTTCAAATCCGTTAAATTTAAAAGAGGTGATCTATTCACCCCCCCCCCCCTCTCGATCACTAGCCACACCGTCTAACACAAATTTCCAACGGTTAGAATAAAATAATACACAAGAACTAAGACTTAGTAGCAATGTGAAATATGTATCTATCTACAACAATATTATCTTGAATGAATCACCCTATCTCTCCTCTTCGAATAAGGATTGAAGAAATTACGCGTTTGCAACCGCGGGAATAATCTCACTCTCTAACAGACAATGAAGAAATCAATTCAATTCATACAATGTCTAACAATTATAAATGGTAATGTGGAAGCACGAAGATCACTAAGGGCTTTTCGGTTGAAGCTTGGTTAGGTTAACAAACAAGGGTCATTTCTAAGGCCATTGAAAACGAAATTACCGATGCAAAAGAGACATTCACTGTACATTATTCACACATCTCAACTTCGTTCCATTTATTTCTCATTTGAAACCTTCACAACTCTTATTTCACAACTCAATTCTTGTTTTTCACTATTTTTCTTCCAAGCAAGCATTCATTTTTATTTTCTCTATTCTTTTCTTTCACATCATATTTACAAAACATATGTTTTTCTTTTCTATGTTATATATATATATATATATATATATATATATATATATATATATATATATATATATATATATATATATATATATATATATATATATATATATATCTTTTTTTTTATGCTTGCTCGGTTTTTCAAGAGTTGTGGCACTTACCGATTCTCATTTTCGTTCTCCCCAACTTATTTCTTACTCACCCTAAGTGAATGCTTTTGACATTTTACGGCCAAAGAACAATTATCAAAATTTTCCGGGTTTCAAGAAAAAGATTTTTGAAATCTCGCTTTATTTCAAGCTGAGATTCAACTGTTTAAGCTCAAAGGGGTTAACGAATACTCTCTCTGCTCACAGGTAAGTTGTATTTGGAACTGTTTGTGCTCAATAGAAAACAAGTGCCTTGATCATTTCTAATTGCTTCCACATATTCACAATAATAAAAGACAAAGCATGAATCAAATGAATCAACAAAGCTTATTAGAATCCAGCATTTAAGTGTAAAATGGAGGTTTCCTCACAATTTGTGGTTTTAAGTCCTAGATGAAACATTCATTCAATTATGTTGCAAAAAGACAATACTCAATTACAAAAAAGAGTAAAGTTCTTAGTGCATTCTAAAATTCTAGCCGGAGGTAACCATGTACCTTAGCATTGTTCACTTGTTTATTTTTATCATTGCCATCCAAGCTCGGATGCACCTTCATTGGATACTTCTTTGAGGAGCAACCAATCTAGAAGGTTTGACACTCAACCAACCAAAAATTTATTAAAACAGAAGAAATTTAAAACATAAATAATAACATTACTTCAAAATTTAAATTTGTTCATGGGGGACAAAACACCCCAAAAGTACATAGCCAAAATTAAAATACACAAATCTGAAAATACAATAGAAATAAAACATAATATGAAAAATAAAATAACTTAGCCCTCCAAGGACTCAGAACCCACATCACTATCGGCTTCAGAACCGGTAGCCTCATCATCATCATCATCATCATCTCCATCAGCAGCACCAGAAGAAGCACCAGCACCCGCCCTCTCTCCAAACACAGGCCTGTCCACAGGCCAGTTAGCGTTAAGCAGAAACTGCTCACGCGTCATCAACGAGTGATCACCGGAGGGGTCCACTGGTTCGCCTAGCGAGTTGCTAGGGAACCTTACGGGTTTTTGGGTTCTGCAATGTTTACAGTGAAATTTTCCCACAACCCACGTTCTCAAGGTGTCAATTTCAGAACAAAACGATCTATCAAGAAAAGAATCGTTCTATGCTATATGTAATTACAAACCCACATGCAAAACCTAAAATTTCCCACATGCAAAACCTAAAATCCCCATTCCCCCAAATTCACCCTAAATGACATGCAAATCAGAAATTCACAAAGTTCAAACATAAAGAAATGGCATTAGGGTAAACCTTAGCAAAATGGGTTGATTGAATTTGAAGTGCAGTGAAGTTTGCAATGCTTCAGTTTAGGGTTTGAGTGTTTGTGAGAGAAATGAAAAATGAGAGAGTGTGGTGAGTGTTCGTGCGATTGCCTCAGCAGAGTTGTAAAAAAAGAGAATTGTGTTTGGGCCTAAAATGAGTGGCCCGCTGAGAATTTAAATTAGTGCTGTCACGCAGCGCTCGCTGCTGCTTCGCCTAGCGAGCAGCTAGCGAATCTGGTCGCTACTGCTTCGCCTAGCGAGCATCAAGCGAGCATGACAGCATTTGGCTTTTCAAAAACAGCATTCTTGGTACATTCAGCAAGGTTTTAACAATTGGAATCCCACTACAACAGAACAGAAAAACTGTAAATACTTACAATGTTGGGGTGCCTCCCAGCAAGCGCTTGTTTAACGTCGGCTAAGCTCGACGGTGTGATGCTCACAGAGGAGCATCCAAAGGAATAGCACAGCTCTCGCGATCCACATGACCGCCAAGATAAACCTTCAAACGTTGGCCATTAACGGTCCAATTGTCCTTCTTTTCCAGGTCCTCAATGACAATAGCTCCGTACTCCTTAACTTCTTTGACCCGAAATGGCCCGGACCATTTTGATTTCAACTTTCCGGGGAATAACTTCAACCTGGAATTGAACAAGAGGACCAACTGTCCGGGCACAAATTCTTTCTTTCGGAGCTTTTTTTCATGGTATTTTTTTACCTTCTCTTTGTACAACCCACTTGAGTGATATGCGGCATTGTGCATCTCTTCCAACTCAAGCAGTTGCACCTTCCTTTTCTCACCGGCCAAATCATTTTCAAAATTTAAAAATTTCAGAGCCCACAAGGCTTTGTGCTCCAATTCGACCGGTAAATGGCAAGTTTTACCAAACACCAATTGAAAAGGAGTTAGGCCAATTGGAGCTTTAAAGGCGGTACGGTATGCCCATAACGCTTCATCCAATTTTTGTGACCACTCTTTTTTCGAATTTGACACAGTTTTTTCGAGGATTCTCTTAATCTCACGATTAGAGACCTCAGCTTGCCCATTAGCCTGTGGGTGATACGAAGTTGCCACTCTGTGTGATACACCGTAATGTTTTAAAATGCTTTCCAACGGTGCATTACAAAAGTGTGACCCTCTGTCACTTATCAACACTCGGGGGGTTCCGAAACGGGAAAATATGTTTTTCTTCAAAAAATTTATCACCGTTTTCGCATCCGCCCGAGGTGAGGCAATCGCCTCAACCCACTTAGAAACGTAATCAATTGCGACAAGCATATACTCGTTACCATAAGAGGGTGGGAATGGTCCTACAAAATCGATGCCCCAACAATAAAATACTTCGACCTCTTGGATGTTTTGGAGAGGCATCTCGTCTCTCTTACCAATCCCACCGCTTCTCTGGCAACTATCACAACTTTGCGCATGGGTATGTGCGTCTTTGAAAATAGTGGGCCAATAAAATCCTGACTGAAGGATTTTAGTGGCCGTTCTCACCCCATTATAGTGTCCGCCGTAAGGCGAGTTGTGACAATGCCAAAGGATGCTCTGCGCTTCATCGCCAGTAACGCATCTCCTTAAAAGGTTATCACTACCCAACTTAAACAAGTACGGGTCATCCCATACGTAATACTTGGCATCCGAAAGAAACTTCCTTTTTTGGTTCGAAGTTAGGTCGGGAGGCACAAAACCACTAGCCTTGTGGTTCGCAAAGTCTGCAAACCACGGCCTAACTTGAACTTTGAACAGTTTTTCATCAGGAAATTCTTCCCGGATTTCCTTCTCTGACGCGGTAACCTCCACATTAACTAAGCGGGATAAATGATCCGCCACCAAATTTTCCGATCCTTTCTTGTCTTTGATTTCAACATCAAATTCTTGCAACAAGAGGATCCAATGGATGAGCCTTTGCTTCGAATCCGGTTTGGTGAGCAAATATTTAATCGCTGAGTGGTCGGTATACACTACGACTTTAGACCCTATAAGATAAGACCTAAACTTTTCAAGCGCATACACTATCGCAAGTAATTCTTTTTCAGTGGTGGCATAGTTAATTTGAGCCTCATTAAGAACTTTACTTGCGTAATGTATCGCATGAATTTTTTTTTCTTTTCTTTGGCCTAATACCGCTCCGATTGCATAGTCGCTCGCATCACACATTAACTCAAAATTTAAATTCCAATTTGGCGCGACTATAATTGGAGCGGTAACCAATTTTTCTTTCGAAGTTTCAAAAGCTTGCAAACATTCATCGGTTAAGAGAAATACCTGGTCCTTAGCTAGCAAATTACTCAAAGGCCTAGCCGCCTTTGAGAAGTCTTTGATAAAGCGCCGATAGAACCCGGCGTGCCCCAAAAAGCTTCGGATTCCCTTCACATTCACCGGAGGAGGTAACTTTTCAATCACTTCAACCTTAGCACGATCAACTTCAAGCCCTCTTGAAGAGACTTTATGGCCAAGCACTATCCCCTCGGTCACCATGAAGTGACACTTCTCCCAATTAAGCACAAGATTGGTCTTCACACATCTTTCAAGCACCGTTTTCAAGTTTGCCAAGCATAGACTAAAGGAACCACCAAATACCGAGAAGTCATCCATGAAGACTTCCATTGTTTTCTCAATAAGGTCGGCAAAAATGGCTTGCACACATCTTTGGAAAGTCGCCGGTGCATTGCACAACCCAAAGGGCATTTTTCGGTATGCGAAAACTCCAAACGGACATGTGAAAGCCGTCTTTTCATGATCGGCCGGGTCAACCGCAATTTGGTTATACCCGGAATAGCCATCCAAGAAACAATAGTATTGTTGCCCCAAGAGTCTTTCGAGCATTTGATCCATGAACGGGAGTGGAAAATGATCTTTTCGAGTTGCGGTATTCAACCGCCTATAATCAATACACATTCGCCACCCCGTTGCAACTTTAGTAGGGATCAACTCATCCTTGTCATTGCGGATCACGGTAATTCCACCTTTCTTCGGAAAAACATGCACGGGACTAACCCATGGACTATCCGAAATCGGGTAAATCATTCCCGCATCCAACAACTTTACAACTTCTTTTCTTACAACCTCCTTCATGGTAGGATTTAAGCGACGTTGTGGTTGAGCTACCGGCTTAAAATCCTCTTCCATCAAGATCTTGTGCATGCAATAGGAATGGCTAATTCCTTTTAGATCGGAAAGAGTCCAACCCATGGCTTCTTGATTTTTTTTTAGCACATTGATCAAGCGGGCTTCTTCATCATTTGACAAAAGGTTGCTTATGATGACCGGCTATGCTTCGGTCTCATCTAGGAATACATACTTCAAAGTAGAAGGTAATATTTTCAATTCAATAGGCGCTTTTTCGTCATTAACCTCCTTCTTCAAGTCTTCCTCCTCAACTTCCCACGGTTGTAGTTCGTCTAAACCATCAAGTTCCCTTAAGCATTCCTCAAGAGCTTGCTCTTCTTCAACTGTGAAAACTTCCAATGAGTCGTCAAGAGCTAACTCCATAGGAGATATCTCATGAATATGCTTAGAAACCTCCAAAATTGCCTCTTCGATCACATCGATGCGAAAGCTATCATTTCTATCTTTTGAATGCTTCATTGCTCCGAATAGATCGAATGTAACTTCCTCATTTTGGACTCTCACCTTCATCAAACCGTCATCAACGTCTATCATCATTCGCACGGTTTTCATGAACGGTCGGCCCAAGATGAGCGGAGCATCATCATCTTCTTCCATATCAATAACAATAAAATCGACCGGGAAAAAGAATTTGTCGACTTTAACCAAAACATCTTGGGCTACGCCATGAGGATGGGTAGTCGACTTATCTGCCAATTGCAACGTCATTCGGATGGACTTTATTTCAATGTTGCCAAGCCTCTTTATAATAGACAAAGGTATAAGATTAATGCTTGACCCCAAGTCAATTAGTCCTTTCCCGACATAGATATCACCAATTTTAACCGTCAAAGTAACTCTTCCCGGATCAACCTCTTTTTTCGGAAGCGTCCTTTGAATAATTGCACTACAGCTCGCATCTAGGATCAACCTCTTTTTTGTAAGTATGTCCTTCATAAATTTGGCATACTTTGGCATTTGCTCCAAGGCTTCGGCAAACGGAATGTTGATTTGCAGTTGTTTAAAAATATCCATGAACCGGGCGTAATGCCGTTCATTCTCCCTTTTGGACGGAGCATGAGGATAAGGAAGGTTTTGGATTGGAGTAGTGCTCACTACCTCCTTTCCCTTTGCAACTCTAGAACTCCTCCATCTAGGCTTTTTCACTTCCTCCCCCATTACCTCATCACTCTTATTTTTCTCACTTTCCACACTTTCTTTCTTTTCAACTTCACCATTCTTTTCGTTCTTTTCAACTTTTTCCTCCTCACTCCACTCCCCCACTTCACCATCAATATTTTCCTCCAATCTTTCCTCCTCCTTTTCTTCCTTTTCCTCTCTTTGTTCTCTCTCATCTCTTTTTTTATTCTCACTGATCAACTCCCTCCCACTTCTCGTCATGATCGCTTTACAATGTGCATTAGGATTTGTTTGCGTGTTTGCCGAAAAGGAAGGACCGGATTGTTGTTCCGCGAGTTGCTTAGCAAGTTGCCCAACTTGAGTCTCGAGATTTTTTATAGCCGCGTCATTGCTCTTTTGGTTAGCCATTGACATTTGCATGAATTGTGTCAATGTCTCTTCCAACTTAGAAGTTACGACCGGCGGTTGTTGAGGTTGATAAGGATTTTGGGAAGGGTTTTGACAGCTAGAAGAACCACCTCCATAACCTTGGTTATGGTAATAGTTACTCCTAGGTTGGAACCCTTGGTTCCCTTGGAAATGTTGTTGTTGATTTTGAGGGTGTGGTTGATAAGGTTGTTGTTGTTGTTGTCTCGGTTGGTAGTCCCTTTGGTTTGCCATGTAGTTTACGTCTTCGAACCCCGGAGGTGGACAGAATCCGGTGTCATGCTCACCTTTGCAAAGCTCACAACAAGCTATTTGTTTAGCTTTAGAAGGTTCTCTCAACTCTTTTATTTGCTGCGTTAAGAGTTCCACTTGTTGTGAGATGAGTTTGTTTTGGGCAAGGATGGCATCGTTCGTCCCAAGTTCAAGCACTCCCGGCTTCTTCAAAGAGTTGCCTCTACTTTGACTCTGAAGATCATTTAGAGCCATTTGATTTATGATATTTGTAGCTTCTTCGGCATTTTTAGACAATAAAGAGCCACCCGAGGTAGCATCCAACAACGTCTTGCAATTTGGTTGAAGTCCATTTTTGAAAATATGGATTTGAGTCAATTCATCAAATCCATGCCCTTTACACTTCCGAAGCATGGATTTGAATCTTTCCCACACTTCATTTAAGGATTCATTGATTCCTTGTGCAAACACTGAGATGGCCGTCTTGGATTCCATGAACCGGTTATGGGAGAAAAATCTCTCTATGAACTTCTCCTCCAACACGTTCCAGTCTGTCATGACGGCTGGTGTTTGATCTAAGTACCAATCTTTTGCTTTGCCGAGCAAAGCGTGGGGAAATAATCTTCTGAACAACGGTAGCTCCTGAGCCTGATCCACTCCGGCCGCCAATGCTATCTCATAAAATTTTGTGAGAAAAGCAAAGGGATCTTCATGGTCCATTCCGGTGAATGGACTTCCATATAATAAATTGAGAGTTCCCGTTTTCATCTCAGCTTGCCTTCCCGTGTGGTTGGCAAACTGAGCAGTGTTTCTTGGACTGTTTATGCATGGAGTGGAAATGGGCGGTGGTGGTGGTTCCATGATTGGTATGAACGGTGGTGGATGTGTGGTAGAAGAACTTTCTCCTTGTTCTTGTCGGTGTCTAGCCTGTTGCCTCCTTCGTCTCGTTTTGCTATTAAGCCTCCTTGCGGTTCTCTCGATCTCTGGATCAAAAAGAAGTTCGTCCACAGGGATCTGCCCTCGCATAAAACGTAAGCTGCACACTAAACCAAACAAATTACAAGCACAAGTCAAAAATTCGAAAGCTAAAAATTAAGCAACCATTGCGATGCTCGCAATATCAATTCACAATCCCCGGCAACGGCGCCATTTTGTTGAAATGTGATTTTAAGTGTCGGGTTTTTGTTATCGTCTCCACAGGGATTGTGAGATATCACCGCCTTTCGACAGTAATTTTAATTCTTAGCTTAAGGTAACAATGGGGTTTTGGTGTTTGTCATGGTATCTTGCATAAAAGTGTAATAAAATGTGGTAAAAGTTTTGGTTTTAATATTTGAGAAATATTGCCAAAGTTAGGGTTCGACGATCACTTTGCATGTATATGTTCGATCAACAAAACTTATAAACTCCTTTAGATGATAAACTATTTCACAAAGTCCTCCCAATGTGTTTATCTCTAACACACATTGTGAGTTTTCCCATTTTGATCCATTGTTTATCTCTAACACAATCTATCAAAATGACAACTTTTTGGTTCAAACTTATGGTGAACAAAATCATTCATTACTATCTCTAGCTAACAAACAAGATTGGATGAAAACCTAGGTTAAGAGTTGGTAAGCATCTCTCGATCATAAACCAACACAAAGAGTTTTCAATAAGAACAAAGTTTTCATCATATATTCACCATTAAAGAGTTTACAAATTGAGATCATACCATTTACACACAAAGCTAATGATCATCTACATCTAACCTTGACAAAATGAAGGACTTAGCTATTCATTTTCATGGTAGCTTGGTCAACAAGTTTCGGAAGAAGGTTGATCAACATCCGAGTCGAATAATCGAGATTGGATGGGAATCCACCTTCTTTTTGTGAAAGATTGTTAAGAGATGAAGAGAAATGATTTCTAGGTCACAAAAGATCCTAAGAGCAATGCTGGAAAAATATCTAAAAAAGTAAAAAAGTATGGAAGGTAATGTATGGTTCCAAAAAGTAGCCCTTGCTACTTATAGAGCTGCTATTGAGCTGTCATGCTCGCTAGGCGAGCAGAATGGCTCGCCTAGCGAGCCCCTAAATGAGGCACCTGAGGCACCTGCACCCAGAGAAATAACCTTTGCCAGACTGGCATGTTCGCTAGGCGAAGCCCACGCTTCAACCTTCGCTCCAGCGAGCTTGAGAGGTTTTGCTACTGGAATGCTCGCTGGGAGCTCGCTAATGGCTCGCCTAGCGAGTGAGTGCTGGCTGCGCTTTTCACCAAGTCTGGACGTGTTCGCCACACACCTCGCTGGAAGCTCGCCTAGCGAGTGTGGTGATGTTTGCCACTGTAAAATACTGGAGTTTTTCGCTGGGCTCTCGCTGGACGCTCGCCTAGCGAGTCCTTTGCCACAGCCCTCGCCTAGCGAGAAAGCTGATGAATGCTTGTTTTATTTGATCCCTTTGCCAAATTTCTTGTGTCTTCATTTTCTATTATTTCATGCCTACTTCCTGCACAATAACACACAAATCAAAGGTACCAAGATTGTTTATCATTGTATTGCATTTCATCTAAAACAAAGGTGGTTTCGAACACTTTAGCAAGGAAATGGAGTGAAAGATACCCATATTTGATAGCTCAAATAAGCACTTTTGGGTATCTAACAGCTAGGAGGATGGTCCATTACTTTAATCCATATTTCATGACATTTAGGACAAACTTATGCATCAAGCCAAAGTACCTTAAATTATTCATGATCACTTATAAGGTAGATTTGAAATGATGAAAGTTCATCAAGTACCAATCCACACATCATGAACAAGATGGATAAAAACCATTAAATTGATCAAAAGAAAAAAAGGAAGGGAGAGATATGAAGCAGAAGGAGACAAGAGAGACCAAATCCAAATTGGATCAAAGGTTTGATCAAGTCATCATCAAGATCAATAATCCATTTTAGTGGATTAGGGTTTTCAACCCTATTAACACCCAAGATCCATTAAGTGTGATGAGACCTATGATCAAATCAACTAAGATCCTAGGCCAACAGAAGTCAACAAAAGGTCAAATAAGTATAAAATGCAAGGAAAATAAAATAAAATGCAACAAAAATATTTTTATACTTATTTTCTATTTTCTCATTTGTTTTAATTGGTTTAAAAATACTTTTATGAAATTATGAAAAATTTATTTCATGTTTGTCATTTTATTTTCATTTCCTTGCATTTTATACTTATTTGACCTTTGTTGCATCTTAGGTGTTAATGGAATCAAGAAATTGGATTGAAATAAGCTAAATTTCAAAACAAGATAGCTCAATTTTCTGGAGAAATTTCATAGTGAAGCAGGGGTTTCTTGGCTCTCAAAATCTTGGGAATAAAGCAAACATGTTGCTTTATTTATAGGGAAGTGATTGGTGATCTCATACGTGGCAACTGATGCTCAATTCGTGCAAAATGAATTTTCTCATGATGTGTGAAAAGTGTGACTTGCAAACCATCAAAACTCAGCCAAATCATGTATTTTAAGACTTAATTAACTTCTGGAGACTTGACTAAACATGTTTAGATCCAAAACACGTGATAAATTGGCTTGTAATTTAGGATTAGTGAAGTTCAAAATATGATCACGATGATTTCTTCAGTTCCAAGTCACCATGTTCAACTAAATGGGGCATCTTTCTTAGGACGCTTTTTGATCCCATTCTTCTTGAAATTTGTTGACATCATGTTAAAGATCATAATGTACAAAGAAATATTTCATTTGGATGTTTGAGAACAAAGTTATGACATGTCGAAGTTGGCACGAAAATCTGGTAATGTAACTAAGAAAATTCTAAGTCCCAAATGGCTGAAAATGACCTGTAATGTCTCAAAGAATTCCATGGCCTTCCTAGCATAATTTGACTTTGATCCTTGAATAAAATTTATAGATAGCATCACAAATGATATTGTTCAAAAAGAATAAGACTCAAATATTGAAAATTGAAGAAGTTATAATCTTTGAAAGTTGAGAAAAAGCCACTTGAAAATAGGTCAAATTTCACTAAGTCCACAAATGACCTATAATGTCTTCAAACTTGATGATCCTCCAAGCATAATTAGATCTTGTCATGTAAATATAAGTTGTAGATCATATTGAGAATATTCATACGCAAAAAGAACCATTCAAAAATGTCAAGAATTGAAGGAGTTGTAATACTTTGAACTTTGACTTTAAATGTTGACTTTTTGGTCAAACATCTTGGAATAAACTTGTGTACTTGGACTTTTCTAGCATTTCAAGGTACATGTATGATCGTATGAATTTAAAATAAGGCGACGATGAATGTCTTTTGATTAAATTGCTCAAATTTTGAGGTAACTTATTAAAGAAGGCATGGAAATAAACACATGAACCTTTAACTTTTCTTGAGAAATAAGCAACCAAACTTTGAGATATTCTTGATCAAAATGATATTGAAAGATGCTTGAGAACCTTATAGATCATGTTTTGAGAGATATCCCCTTGATAATCAATGGTTGAACACACTTTGACATAAGGAATCCACAAAAAACGCTAGCAGAGGAACCATGCTTGATGCCCTTGATGAAAAGCTCTACTTTGCACAATAAAGTTAAAGAAAACAAAACATTTTTGTGATATTTTGATTGGTGGTTAGATAAGCAATGAAAATATAAACATAAAGATAAAACACCAACAAAGACATGCTTGATGATCCATGCAAAAGACAAACTGAAAGATGAGAGAGAAAGGACAAATATGTGATCTTGTTTGTATGCAAGGATGAAAATGATATATGGGATCTTAGGGTTAAAAATTAGGGTATGACACTGACGACAACTAGAAAATTCAAAGGATCACAACAACAGGTTCATACATGACCCGGAAACATTGGAAAACATAAAGGGAAATGTTAAATAATAGGTTCATACATGACCTCAACATTGGAACATTCAAAGAATAATTCCACCCACAGGTTCAGACATGACCTGATAACAGTTGGAGAATTCAAAGAAAATTTCAACCACAAGTTCATACATGACTTGACAACTTTGGAATATTCAAAGAAAATTTCAACCACAAGTTCATACATAACCTGACAACTTTGGAATATTCAAAGAATTCCATCAACATATTCAAACATGACTTGTCAATACTAGAAAACATAGAGAGAAATGTTCAAGAATAGGTTCATACATGAACTCGACATTAAAACATTCAAAGAAAGTTTCCACCCACAGGTTCAGACATGGCCTGATAACACTTGAGAAATTCAAAGAAAAATTCAACAACAGGTTTATACATGACCTGGAAATGTTGGAATATTCAAAGAGTATTTTATCCACAGGTTCATACATAATCTAAAAACTTTGGAATATTCAAGGATTCCATCAACATGTTCAAAGATGACTTGTCAATACTGGAAAACGTAGAGAGATTGATCAAACAAGTTCATACATTACCTAACGACATTGGAATAAAAAGTTCCATCAACATGTTCAAACATGACTTGTCTATACTGGAAAACAAATAAAGAAAGTTTCAGCAACAAGTTTAAACATGACCTGACAATGTTGGGGAATATCAAAAGGTTACAACAATAAGTTAAAACATTAATTGACAACATTAGAAAATTCAAAGAGAGTATATCAACTAGTTCATACATGATCTGACAATACTTTAGAATGTTCTTGATAATTTTGAAGATCTCTCACAAGAAAATCATCCAGCCAAAGATTTTGGAGATTCCTAATAGGGAAATTATACAAGACAAAAATAAACAGGGTTTTCTTACGAAAATATCATCAAATCTTATAGGGAATTCTTTTTAGTGAAAGGGTCAAACCGACAAATTTCTAAGAAACATTAGGAAAAACAGAATATAAACTCTGAATGTGCCAGACAAAGGTTGGACTTTGAAAATGCCCACGAAATTGGTCTTATCACAGAGTACTAGTGACAAATGGATTTAGAAAGGTGTCGGTAATGAACGGACTTGGGGTCAAGGAATAACAATCAACAACAAGACTTAAGATAATAAAAATGAGCATGAAGTGCACTTCAGGTTGTGCATGATTAGAATTGTTCTTCTATGCATCATGTATGAACAATCATGATATGAAAATACTGACATTCACGAAGTGACATGAGATGAGGCTTGGCGAAATGCATTTATTGATGAATGCAAGGTGAAATCACTGGGGCAAGAAGTCATCCACTAATCTTACCGCTTTCATTTTCTTCGAGAATAATCTTCTAAAGAAGTTCCAACCAAGAAGACTATTGTTGAGGTTTTGCTAACAAGCGTAGAGTAGTTGACTATAGTAAACATGATTGCCTTCATATGCGGATGAGACATGGTTCATGTTATGTTATGATTGAATATTCTTTGATGTGCATCTTGATTAATACATGTAATGTTATGATTACTTGGTGTAGTTACCCACAATTATGAGTATTCCATACATGTAATGATGCATGAAAGGCAACAACTGATCAATGCATATGTGTGTGGCAATAAGAATTGGACTTTGAGAGGTGCCAAGCAAAGTTGGACTTTTATTACAAATGTTTGATTTTAAAAGCTTCATGTTATGGGAATATTCCAGATGAATGCGATGAAATGCATGGCTTATAGTAGAGCGAAGCGACATGATTAATGCATGAGAATGCTTTATACAATGACTCGAAAGTTTCCAAAGATGTCCCCGTGGGGGGTATTGGATGAAAGGGTTATTTTACAACAAAACTTATTTATCAAAAGGTAAAAGGTTATTTTACGGTGTGATAACATGATTTCCTGACACTTATTTTGAACTCAACGGTTGTTGATGCATTGCAATTCTGCTTGAGTAGCTTGAAAATATGGAAAGGACTTTCCCTTCGGTAGCTCTCTTGTCCCAGCCTGCTGGGTCTTTGAAGACATTCTCCTCATAAGGAGTTCGGAAGCAGCTAGCCATAAAATGACTTTGAGATGGCATGCCCCAATGTTTGAATCTTTGAAGTGGTTGTTGGCTAACCGAACCTTAAAGTGGTAAATCTCTTATTGTCTGACCTTTGGAGAGTTGGACTAAATTGAGATCTTTAGGTGACTTTCCCCTATCTTAGTCTTGAAAGGATTTGTTCTTTGACTAAACGACTATTGGGGTGATCTATTCTTGAAGTGATTTCCCCTGGGTGAACTTCTTTTGTATGATCAAGTTCCTCAACTGGATGCGCATTATTGGGATTCCTTTTATGCTAAATGTTGACTTGCAAATAAAACTATTCATTCAAAAATGGTAATTTTAATGCAATGCAAATGCAATTTTTGAAATCAATCATTATTTAAATGATGGTGATATATAATGAACGAGTCAATGATCAGGACACAATGCTTATCTAGCCATTCACAGGATGTAAGATGATGTGATCGATACAAATGATAACAAAGATCTTTTGGAGTTAGGTTAACACCGCCTTGTTGTAGCATGCTTTCAAAATAAACCCTGCCTCAATTAGGTGTTTTAAGGGTTGTAACGTTGTCTTGTTCACGGTTTACAAAACAAAATCATATAAGGCTCAAAATTTAATTTTAACCCACCCTTTTTTCTTGAGGAACTCCAATCCTACGTTCAGTTAATTGACACACGCATTCAACTACCAAGAAAGTATAAAGGTATAAAGGTGAGGATTCAAGATAATATTTTCTTGGAATGGAAGTTACCTTATTTTGTTTTTGTTGAGGGTTTTGATTACCTCTCTCCTTTTTTGTTTTTAACCCCTTATTTTTCCTGGACCACTTCTTCGAAGTGTTTGGTCCACAAGGATGCCCTTATTTTTTCCTAAGTCGTCTTTTGTGGTATTCAACTTAGCGTGTTTTTCTTTTTTTTCTTTGTTTTTGAAAGATTTTGACTACCACGTTATTGGTGGATGAGGGTCAACCAACAATAATTTTTAGTTTTTCTCAACTTCTTCAACACTTCAACATGCGTTCGAAGTGTGTGGTTCATCCTTAGGTGGGATGTGTGTAGATGGACGAATTCTCTTGAAAGATCGAATGCACAATCAAACTATCTGAACATAACTACCATGCCCTGGGTTAAGATTAAGGATTTGAATTCCAAAAGAAACACCAACTTCTAGGTTCAAAGTAGCTGACTAGGGAATAACTCCGTAAGTATATAAACTTGGGGGATTTGAAACAATGTCTTACATCATCAGCAAAGTTCTATTCGAAAGCATACCACGACAATTATGGGTAATGGTTTTCATCATCCTCACTCAAATCTTTTCTAGAACAACAGTTTATTAAAAAGTGAATGGGAGTAAATATATATATATATATATATATATATATATATATATATATATATATATATATATATATATATATATATATATATATATATATATATATTGCATAAATGAAGGAGAAATAGCAAGAGTGAATATGAATGGATTAATTCAAAATGCATGATCACTTCATTAATATTACCATTAAAGACAATAATGTTTAAAAACAAGTAGAATTAAATAGACAAAGAAAATACAAAATGCAAATGATAACAATGTTCAAAGACTGTCGGTGTTGAGGAGGACTTCCTGTCTGATCCACTGACTTTGGGAGACACCCTTTGAGTTCCTCGCACTTTATTAAAGTGAGAGGTTGACATGCCCCACCAGGTTTCCTTCTAGAAATGATATGTGTTTTTTGTCAATCAAGTGTTGAACCTTAGCTTTGAAGGCGTTGCAGTCTTTAGTCGAGTTCCTTATTGAGCCAGCGTGATAACCATATTGTATATCAGGATCATACCTATGTGGGTATGGTTGTGGCACAGGACTCAGAGGTTTGGGATCCACCAATGAGCTTTGAATCAGAGGCTGTAGAAGTTCATTTTTCGTCATATGCATTGGATCAAGAGGAGCATTTCTCCTTTCCTGGTTGTTGCGGGGCCTATGATGGCTATGATGTTGATTATGATATCCTCGATCATGGGCTCGTTAATTTGGATGAGGAGCGATCCAAGGTTGCTGGATGGTGCTTTAGGCATATCTGATTGACATTTTTAGCCTTTTGAAGATTGGGGTCAGTATACTCGTCAACATTGGCATAACGGCCTTCAAGTTCTTTTCCTTCAAACTTATCGCTTGACCTAACCCTTTTTTATCTATCTCCCGCTTCTCCTTTTCTTCTGTTGGTGTGGGTCATGACATTGGAATTCCATAACGATATCTCAATTCTCTTCAAGCAAAAAACGGTATCTCGTTAGCCACATCCTCGACCTTTTCCTTGTGGAACAAAACCTTAAAGGGTTTTAGAGGTCCCTTGCATTTCTCGTTATTTGGCTATGAAATCAAAATAGATGCACCTAAGCCTCCATCCTTAAGTATCGATGAACTTATGTCTATCAAGTTTTCGCCACTATTCCGGTAAGAAATTCGCACTTAACACTCGGATGGTCTTCTTTGAAGACTTGGCTCTTGTTGTTAATCAGATCTTGTACCAAAGTTTTCAGTGCTAAGCAAGAATCTAGGTCATGTCCTACTTCCACTTTATGGAATTCACATGTTGAGTTTGGATTGTACCATGGAAGGTTTGGTGACGTAGGTGTGAGAGCTCGAGGAGTTACCAAAGAATTCTGGATAAATTACGGGTAAAGCTTACTATACGACACCAGAATCGGGTCATGGTGATATTTGTTTCCCTTGTTCTGATTCTGATTCCTGTTTCGACCTTGACTTCGACAATTTTGAGGAGGAATGACAAGAGGATGTTGATGTGACGATTTGGTAGTCAAAGTCTGAAGATGACATCTTGAGGGAGGGCCATATGCTGGAAAATGAGGAGTTTACACATGGAATTTCCTTTGACTTGAGGTAACACTGGATAGATTTAGAGCATTGGTCCTCTCTACTGCAACAATGGGTACATGGTAACCCTCTTTTCTCAACAAGCCTTTCAGGGTTTCCAAGACCCATCCCATTTGGCTCTTCAAAAGATTCAGTTCCTCTTCAGTGATTCTTAATGTTTCCTTAGATCGTACATCATCTTTTAAGACATGGTTCTTTATTCTAAACACATGTCGGGTGAAGCTACGAGAATTATACCCGAGCGCATCACACTCTCAAAGATACAACAAAGTCGCCATTGAACTTTATTTATTCCCGAATGAAAGGGAAAACATCGATAAAACCCGGGGGAAGAGAAAAATTTAAGGAAGTCGGTTATGCAAGGGGAAGGTATTAGAATCCCTCACATCCATGGTACTCCATGGGAACCATTTTGAATGTTCTCTGCAAGATCAAGTGTTATTATCTAAGGATTACTCGTGAAAGGGAAACGAGGGTGATAATTAATGAGAAAAAGAAAGGTAATAAATAATTATGCTTGCCAAGGATTTGAGCACTTGTGCCTACGTATCCTCATTCATGCAAGAACAAGTGTTATTATATAAGGATTACTCGCGAAAGGGAAACACATGTATTAATTAATGAGAAAAAGGAAGTAATAAATAATTATGCTCGCCAAGGATTTGGGCCCTTATGCCTACGTATCCTCATTCATGCAATGAGGAAATTAGAGCTCCGTAGTTCGTGGAACTAAGACGGATGTGTTAGTTGTTTTTAATGAACAATATTAACGTTCATGTTCTACTGTCAACTAGCTTATATGCTCGAGCATGGGAGTCTTAAGCGTCTGTCTGTTTACGGAAGAATGGATGAACTCAGATCACACTCTATTAGTTAAATATTTCTTACTCACATATGGAGGCTTAAGCATCTTTCACGATAGAACGAAAGTAACACGTCCTTTCGGAAAAGGTTTTAAACTGAAAATGAAGCCCAAAGGTAAAACTGAGTTTGATGAGGTGAGTTTTCTTTTATTCTGAAAAGAGAGTCATGATTCGAATCATACTAAAGTCTATGAATGGAGTTGAGTACAATAAGCAACTGGGTCATTCATCCCGTTCCCAAAGATATTCAGAATGAGGATAGGAATTCTCCACTCTCATCCCTTCTCCATTGCTAAAGGCCCGCAACATATGATCCTAATTGTATTGTTAATTGTTTTTGAGTTTATTTACAAAATATTTTTAGTTTTACTGAGAGAGAACAAAAGGGAAAGAAAAGAAACCCTGGACGATTAAGAACAAATCTTCAGTCTACATTCCATAATTGTGTAGAAATACTTATAAAAAGTATTCTATTTAAATTGCACAAAAGTCTATGTGCAAGACCCCAATTTTGACCCTAAGATCCCTCATGCCATCTCACCATTTGCATTGGCTTTGGGATCACACCTTGGTATCCTCCTTATCGCTCACTCATTGGGTTTGTATTGGGAGATATCACCAAGAAATTTTGATTGTATCATACTTTGCTTTTATTTGTTTACTAACCAAAATATCAAAAATATATCTAGTGTAGCTTTGTTTCTTTTGTAGGTAGTGTGTGTGTCCATCCGTGCCCCACCAAGTTCATATCTAGGGGTTGAGACCCTCAATGCACGAGATCAATTGAATAAAGAATCACAATGGTTATAAGCATCATATATGGATCCCCATGTTTTTTATTTGTCATTTTTGATCAATAATTCATCAAGATATTGAAGCTTTTTTGCCTTGGAAGCCCTAATTCATCTCGGTATCTTGTATGACTTCCTCAATAAGTTTCTTCATCAATTGGTCAAATATCTAAAGGTAAAATTAATTATACATCATCTTAAGCACATATGATCCTCCATGAGCTCCAAATATCAAAAGAACTTCAATTTTGCAAGTTGGTTCAAGGAGGTTGACCAAAAAAGTCAACTGGTCAAATCTGCGGTTCACTAGACCCTATCAGTTAAAATATTTGTCATATGAAAGTTATTCCAAGATAAACTTTACTCTTTATGACATTCCAAACAACTTTCATGTTGGAATCAAGATCTAATTTTGCTTTGAAAGTCATTTTTTATGGTGAAATATTATAGGTCATTTTGTATGTGCCCTAGATAGAAAGTCAACTCCCAAGAACCATAACTTTCTCAATTATTATGATATGAAGGACATCAAAGTTTCATGATTACTTTCAAGATATATTCTCCAACTTGTCTTCTTTGAGAAATGTCAAAGTCTACTTGCAAAGGCATGTACTAAGAGGAAACATTATAGGTCATTTTGGGCCATCATCATTGAACACGCAATTTTCCTCAACTTCTAAAATACATAACTCCCTCATGAAAAAATCAAATGGTGTCAAATTTTTGACCAAATTGAAGAGGATTTAAATAGATACAACTTTTAAACAGGCACCATTTTCATTTGAAGCTCATAGTGAAAGTTATTCAAGGTGGAAAAAATGGTCATTTGACTTTTAACTTAGAAAAATTTCAACTATGTTTGATTATTCCAACTTCCACCTCAAAATTCATCATGATCCAAGCTCCAAATGGAAAAAAATTCAACAGAAAAGTTTCTTCCCTTCATGTTAGCTTTCCAAAGAGTACAAGATCATGGCATTAGGAGCATTTTGAGTGACTTTCACATGGGTGTAATGCATGGCCCCATTTGGAAAATTTCATGATCATTTTTCATTTCACGAATGCATGGTTTCATGTTATTATTGCATCATCATTTGAACTTGATTTTGGAAATGTTTACATCATTTCATGGGCCTTGTGCATGCCCATGCAAGCATGCATGTGTAGGCTATAAATACATGGCCCTTGAGCTCAGAATGAGGACCCTTCTACCCCAACTTTGATCCTGCAACTCCCTACCCTCCATTGATAGGATAAACTTTAAGATTTCAATTGAAATCGAGTTTCAATTTCAGTTCTGTTTTGAGCTCAATTGCATCAAACCGAAGGTGATTTTTCAGAATTTTCTCTTCTTCGATTCTCCCTCAATTCTCCACTATTTTGCTTGTTCTTTGGTTGTCTGAAGACCTACCAATGTAGGCAACAATATTGAGTTGCTTTGAGGTTAAATTGAAGCAATTACATTCATACTCCTCAATTTTCAATTCCACGTATCTCTCTATATAGTGAGAATTGGAAAATTCGGAGGGCAGATTCGAGCTCCTAGTGTTTTTCTGTTCAAATTAGTGTATGCATCTTTAATTTTCATTGACATTGGTGGTGGACCAGTCCGGTGAGGTCCATCGGAGAAGATGACTGGAGCCCTAGCTCCGATGATATGGTGGCTTGTTCCTATCCATCTAATCATCTCCCCACGTTTTAGTCTTAGCCTTTGTTTTGTTCGACTCATTTTCCAACGCGTTTGACTTGGTGTATGTAGAACATAAGCGCGTGACCATCAGATCTTCCACCTCAATTAGTGAGGCAGATCTGATGGCCTATGTTTTTTCCATTTGTTTTATTATTTCTGAATTTATTTTAAATACCTTTATTTTGTTTAATTCATAATAAATCTATTTTTAATCCAAAAAATATGGAACTTTCACCAAAAATCTTTAAATATTCTCCTCTTTCATATTTTGAATTAAAATCATTTTTTTGGATTAATTTTGATATTTTTTTGTGAATTAAATGATTTTGGATTTGTTTTAAAATATTTTTAAATACCTCTGACTTTCCAAAAATTCTTAATTTTTTCTAAGGTCCTTTAACCTTATTTGACTTAGGATAAATCTCTTGGCCATTTATTTGGTGATTTGAAGGGATTTGAGATTTTTTACTTTTGGAAAATGCATTTTAATTCATTTTTAAATTGATTTTTAATTGACTAATTGTTTAAAAATATTGTTGAGCCATTCGGCTGACTTTGTGATGTTTGACTTTCTATTTGGCCTTGATCATGGTTGATTTGAACTTCTGTTTGATAAATACTATTGGATTTAGGGGGTTGATGAAATGTATATTTCATCCCCCAAAATGAATGGATAGTATTGATCAGATGCATTCTCCAATCCATCATTGACAAATGAATTCTCCACAAGTCAAATGCTAGTTGATTCATCAATAACCTTGTGTCAGATGAATCAACACGAGTCTGACTGAGATAGATCCCTCCCACTTTATTTTTGTGTCGGGTATGTTTTAGGAGCTTGGTTCTTTGTTCCATGTCTCTAACATGAATTAACACCAATATTATTATTGCTCGACCTCAGATAGTTGTGACTTCTACATAAGTCCATTATGATTGCTTAACATAGAGCTAAATTTGTCCCAAAAGGCATATCATTCTTGTAAGTGGGATTGTAAGTCTCCCTTTCTTCATGGTATTGCGTGAAGACTTGAACTGTTTTCCATTCATGAGAGCTAGTAGCATACTTGTTGATTTATCCAAGTTGAACCCTTTCTCATGGATGATGTCTTGGTTCATGTGTTCATACCTGTGAATGAATGGTTGAGTGTTCTCCAATGAATGAATTAACTAACCTCTTATTAATATTGCTTTAATTTCAAATCATTTACTTAATGGAATTTAAATTTCAGTATCTTTATCATTCATTGCCATTTACATTTCATATAAGATGTTTATGTTTCAGTCCTTTTGACTTTACTCACTTGAGCCATATATTGTGATTGTATATATTGTAAGCTTGTGATTTTGTTCTGTTTGTGGTCTTAGGACCTTAAAATACTTAATAACAGCAAAAACCCTTAAAAATATCTTGGTGGACTGTTGGACTTGATCTGAGCTTTTAGACTTAGAATAGGCAACCTCCCTATGCTTTGAGGACTTGGCCAATGCCACTATTTGAGACTGAGCTATCCTTGAGTGCCCCCGATTCATCTGTTATGTTGTTTCTATGCTTAAGTTGTTATTTTGACCTTGTTATTGATGTTTGATGATTGTTTATATGAGTCTTCCACAAGGAATATTTTCATCTGACACATTAGAAGACATTGAAGACTGCTAGCTATTGGAATGCTTGCTTGGATGTTATGGCTATATTTATTTGATGCCTTGGTCTTCATATTAATTTCTTGGATGTTTCTTATGCTTGTTACTTGCTTAAAAGTCCAAAGAAAATGGGTTTCTATATGACATTCTTGTCTTGTGGATTGCATCCCATTTGTCAAATCTTTTCAACTCTTAACTTTTAATTATTGTCTAGGGTAGTCCCTTCATCTCCTCCCATTTCTTTAATTTCAAAATATCTCCCTCTTTTCAAAGCCTTATTTGCTTGTGATTTCAAACTTAGACATGTTTTAATGAGTAGAAACTTTGGCCTTATGCCAACGATTTTCGAACTTTTTCTTAATCAAATTTGTGAATGAACTTAACCATATTGACTTTAATTTCAAAAGACGAAAAGAACTAACAACCTCATTTAAATATTTGGTCATTTTGTGCCTTTTTCTTTTAAACCTTTGTTAAAATCAATCCATCAACTTCTTTGAAATTTTCACCACGAACTACAGGGTTTTGAACCCTTATTTTTATCTTGGTACGTAGGCATAAGACCGAAGGTCTTGTCAAACACAAAAATATAATTAATGAATTCTTTTCTTATCCCCTCACTCTATATTTTTATTATACATCTTTTCAACTAAAGCACTTCCACACAAAAAGGACTCCCTAGGAGTACTGATTGGGAAAATAGCAAGTGTACTATTTTACCTTTTATAGTAATAATGGGGAAATTCCACGAATGTCGATCTCAAGGACTGCACATCAATATCGAGTTCAAATTATTAGTTAATTAGACAAAAAGTATTAATTTGGTTTTTAGATGTAACAATATAAAAATAAAGGCAAAGTAAAATAAGGATGAAAATAAGGGTTGCAAGGTAAGAGGAACAATGCCAGGGGAGGTGTATGATTTATCCCTGTAACAACTCTGAGTCACTATTGCATCAATAAATATAAATTACTACCTGTTCTCAAGAGTATTTTCTCCCAAGTCCTTGGTGAGAAAACCTTTAATCAATCTACCTTAATTTCTATGTCCATAGTCCTAGGTGATATCTATTGTAGAGTAACCTTATGAAAACCTTATCAATGGCGGTCCAGCCTAATTGATAACCATAGAACAATCTTGATTGGTCCGAAAGAGAAAGAATTAAACATATCAAAAGGTTACCGTAAAAATAATATTATAAATGCAAATGTAAACTCAAATTCGTTACAATTCTAAATCAGGGATACCCCTCTAGCATTGGGGGGTTTAGCTACTCATATTGTTCAAAACGAATGCAACATAAAAATTACACATTACAAGTATTTGGATGACTTCTATCTTCAATCGCTTCCGCTCATAAAAACCTTCAGCTCTTCGAACTCCTTGCTCTTTGTAATACTTGATTGCTTGACAATACTGTGTTTTGCCTTGTTCTAAGATCCCCCCTTTTCTATTGTAGAAACTATCCTAATATAGTGAAAATCCCTTGGCAGAAGGTGGAAATCTCCAAAATGTCCATGCAGCTTAAGCCCGGTGATAAAACCCAAAAATTGGAAAATTAGCGTTTTGGAATGACACTGGCCGTGTCAGGCTGACACGGGCAGTGTCAGGCTAACACAGGTAGTGTCATCCTGACATGGGGCAGTTTTAGGCTGACACGGGCCGTGTCAGCTGACACGGGCGCCCGTGTCAGGCCACTATTTTAGGCATTACTTATTCTTTCTTGGACTTCCTCCTGACACGGCCTGTGTCAGGTGACACGAGTGGTTGTGTCAGACCTCCTGAACTAGGAAATCTTCTTTTTTCGCATGCCGGGACTTTCCACTTTCTCACATTGAATCCATTGGATCTTCTCCGTGGACCTGGAGGGCATAAACACGACAACCAAAGTATAAAATCACGAAAACACAAAATAAAACTGACAATTAATAAAATTCCTTAAATAACTTACGAGAATGAAAATTAACTTTAAAGGTACCATAATGCGTACACAGTGTCTCAATATCCTTGGTTTCTTATCGGATAAGCAACGAAAACATAGTGAAAATGGTGATCGATTACAACCCCAAACTTATCTCATTGCTTGTCCTCAAGTAATGTCATATACGACAAAGCGTCACTTCCCAAAATTTGTATTCTTACCATGATATTGTTGAGATCTTTCCCCAACGCCTTCACTCTCCCTTGTATAGTTCCTGTTTTTCCTAATTAGTTTTCTATTGCACTTCCTCATCGAGGTACCGCTTCACCTGTTAGCTTACATCACACTCTCACCAAGTCTTTCGGGGTTAAAGTGTTTTCACTCTCTATTTAGAATATGCAATATCAACTCACAAGTTTGAATAGTTTCTCCTTCCGTATCAATTACACACAACACACACTTTTTGAGGTCTTTCGGGTTGTAACGAGGCTTAGGTTTTGGTGTGGTAAATACAAACAAAAAGGAAAATAAGTGGTTTTGGGTTCAGAGCCAATGTTAATATTCTTTTCACTATGTTTTATTCTTTTCTTTTTCAATTGCTCAGTTTTTCTTTGATATTCTCTCTTTTATTTTCAACTGAGTGCTCTTCCTTTGGTGAGTGCTTCTTTCGAACCATCAACTACATTTCATTTTCTCAATTTTTTTATGGTCGTTTTTTTTTTCATACTCACCTTGGTTTTTGATACTTATGGGGCTTACCCTAAACTTAGAATTTAACACAGCTTAATGATATCACATTGAATCCGAACAGGGTAAGGAAGTGTTTTGGGCCGCGGGTTACATTTATGTGGTTAGACAAACAAAGGATACAGGCTCAAATGGGGTTAACAAGTGATAACATTAACGGAATGGCTAGAAAGGCTCAGGGCTATAATCAAACAACGTGCCTCAGTGTATGTATACATGTAGTGAAATTCCCAGAGAACCTAGCAAAGTCAGAGTGATAAAGACATACCTGAATATCGCTCATCATGACAAATGTGTTTGGCTTTTTATTCACTCACCATATTAGGTAAAGCTTGACAGCATCCACAATACTTCTAGTATGGTGTGACTTCTTACTCAACTCGAAATGCACATGGAACCTACGTTAGTTGAGCTTTAGAAGTTGCGTCTGATCTTTTCTTCAGCATTATCGACTTTCTGGGAAGATCCTTCATAACAAGCAACCGTAAATGGAGTGATCATTTCATCCACTACCACTCATGGTCATCACCTAATCCATCAGTACACCAAGACCCTAAAATACATGCAACACATGATACCTAATAGTAAAAATAAACCAAATGTGAATCGTTAAAAATTAAAAATTGGGAAGTAATCAACAAAAATAAAAGCAAAAAGCATAGTAAAACCTCCCCCACACTTGAACTAAACATTGTCCTTAATGTTTTTGAACATGATAGAAGGAGGGTAACTCACAGTGCCCTACTGAGGGGGTTGAGGCGGGAAGTGCGACATGCCCACACGAAATTCAAATTTTTCAAACAAATTTCAAATCCACAAGCCTGACACGGGCCGTGTCAGGTTGCTGTTCTGCTCGTTTTTTCAACTTTTTCCATGTGAGTACCTTCGCCCTTTTATGCAAGGCACTGTGTAAACCTAAAATAACAAACAAACACAACCAATAATTAGAAATAAAAACGTGTGGGTTGCCTCCCACGAAGCGTTTCGTTTAACGTCGCATGGCTCGTCTATTCATTTTCCCTTGTTATGGAGGGATTTCAGCCATGGTTTCTTTTTCTGAATCTGAGTGATCAGAGGGAACTTCTTCTTTGGAATCCAACATAGCATTTATGCGTCTCCGGAGAAGGGTTCTCTCGATTTCTGCGTCAAAAAGAAATTTTGCTGAGGGATCTCCTCGCATACACAAATTAGTAAATTAAAATATATAAATGACAGAAAATTAATTTTATTGCAGAGCAACAAAATTTTAATTGAACTAAAAATTAAACTCGATATTTTGGCAGTCCCTGGCAACGACGCCAACAACTTGATCGGGAAAATAGCAAGTGTACTATTTTGCCTTTTATAGTAATAATGGGGAAATTCCCCGAATGTCGATCTCAAGGACTGCACGTCAATGTCGAGTTCAAATTATCAGTCAATTAAACAAAAAGTATTAATTTGGTTTTTAAATGTAACAACATAAAAATAAAGTCAAAGGCAAATAAGGATAAGAATAAGGGTTTGCAAGGTAAGAGGAACAATGCCAGGGAAGGTGTATAATTTATTCCTGTAACAACTCTGAGTCATTATTGCATCAATAAACATCAATTACTAATAGTTCTCAAGGGTATTTTCTCCCAAGTCCTTGGTGAGAAAACCTTTAATCAATCTACCCTAATTTCTATGTCCATAGGCAATTAAGGTGAAGTTAAGCTTTATTATATCAAGAATACTCTGGTTCATACATGGAATCCTTAGTCCTAGGTGACATTTACTGCAGAATAACCTTATAAAAACCTTACCAATGGCGGTCCATGCTAATTGATAACCATAGAACAATCTCGATTGTCCCGAAAGAGAAAGCATTAAACATATCAAAAGGTTACCGTGAAAATAATATTATAAATGCAAATGTAAACTCAAATTCATTACAATTCTAAATCAGGGACACCCCCTAGCATTGGGGTATTTAACTACTCATATTGTTCAAAATGAATGAAAGATAAAAATTACACATTACAAGTATTTGGATGACTTCGATCTTCAATCGCTTCCGCTCATGAAAACCTTCAGCTCTCCGAACTCCTTGCTCTCTGTAATACTTGATTGCTTGATAATATTGTGTTTCTCCTTGTTCCAAGATCCCCCCTTTTCTATTGTAAAAACTCTCATAATATAGTGAAAATCCCTTGGCAGAAGGTGGAAATCTCCAAAATGTTCATGCAGCTTAAGCCTGGTGAAAAAGCCCGAAAATTGGAAAATTAGTGTTTTGGGCTGACACTAACCGTGTTAGGCTGACACGGGTGGCCATGTCAGGCCACTATTTTGGGCATTACTTGTTCTTTCTTGGACTTCCTACTAACACTGTCCGTGTCAGACCTCCTAAACTAGGAAATCTTCTTTTTTCTCATGCCGAAACTTTCCACTTTCTCACATTGAACCCATTGGATCTTCTCCTTGGACCTGGATGACAACCAAAGCACAAAATCACAAAAACACAAAATAAAACTGATAATTAATAAAATTGCTTAAATAACTTACGAGAATGAAAATTAACTTTAAAGGTACCATAATGCATATACAGTGTCTAAATATCCTTGTTTTCTTGTCGGATAAGCAACGAAAACATAGTGAAAATGGTGACCGATCAAGTACCTAGGACACTTTGGGTGCTAATACCTTCCCTATGTGTAACCAACCCCCTTACCTGTAATCTCTGACATTTTATTAGTTTTGATTCGAGAACTTCTCATCTTTAGGTTTTTGTTCGTACTTTTTCCCTTTTCCTTGGGAAACAATAAATGCGTAGTGGTGACTCTTGTTATATTGACGTCGAGTTAACCAATAACTGGATGGTCATGAATTTACCGCTACAGAAAAAAGTGGCGACTCTGCTGTGGAGTAGTCCTCAGTGGGTTTAGCCTACTTTTTTGTGTATATATTTGTATATCTGATGCTTGTTTGTATATACTGTTTGTGTGATACTCTATCTATTGTGCTTGGTAATCTCTGTGTGGTTAGATAAGTTCTAACCTGAACTTGAGTGAAATTTAAGATAGGAGGGTGGTATAGTCATGTTGGCTTTGAAGGAGTAGTCTTGAAAGAGTTGACATGAGATCCCCACTCAATGGAGACCTCTTTGGAGTTACTGATGTGACACAAGTAAGTCGTGGATAGGCAATATTTCTCTGATTGAGGGGTCCGAGAAGCTGAGGAACGTAGAACATTTAACCCAACTTGAACTATTTAGGACGTAGTGTAGAGACTGTTCAAGTATAGACTTGATAATAATTGTTACGCGATACTACACTCAGACGAGTTTCTCTTGAGAATACTATGGGTTGATGAGTCAGTAATCCTAACCTAGAGTATTCGATAGATGGGATCATGACTCTGAGAACTTTTTAGAACATGATCTACAGGTTTTTATCCTTAGTGCACTCCATTAGGATGGTTCTTAACTCGACTCCATGCTCGTGACTCACAAAAAACCCTTTGATTCTTGGTTGATCCGACCAGTCTCGTCAATATCAATGGAACTTAGGTGTTGATACAGGTGAAAACCATAATCTACCAAAATGGATGATTTATCTTAATGATGACTTGATCCATCCCTTGACCTTTATTTATGTTTTCCTTGTGTGTGATTCTTACATTCATGCATACATGCACATCATGAGATTCATCACAAAAAATAAATTTCAATCAAACTAAGGTCTTATTTGCAAATATTCTTAGACCATGGATTATGGATGAAGGAACACTAAAAAGTACAATTTCAGATGTCCCAACTTGAAAGAGATAAGGAAGTTGTCATCCTTTTGTAGCGGTAAATTCATGACCATGAAGCTATGGATAAACTTAACGTCAATAAAACTAGAGTTGCCACCGTGCTTTTATTGTTTCCAAAGGAAAAGGGAAAAGTACAAACAAAACCCAAAGGTAAGAAGTTTTAAAATCAAAACTAATAAAATGCTAGAGATTACAAGTAAGGGGGTTGGTTACATAGAGGGAAGGTGTTAGCACCCAAAGTGTCATAGGTACTCCTAGGGAGCCCTTTTTTATGTGTGTATGTGTTTTTGGTATAAAAGATGTTTGTAATAAATAGAGTGTGGGGATGAGAAAAGAATTCATTAATTATATTTTTATGTTTGACAAGACCTTCAAACTTTTTCCTACGTACCAACATAAAAATGAGGAATCAAAACCTCGTAGTTCGTGGTATCAATTTCAAAATGATTGGATTGCTTTTATAAAAGTTTAAATTTAAAAGAGTCACAAAGGGCCCAAAAGTTTGAATGACTGTTAGTTGTTTTCATTTACAGGTTTGATTTAAGAAAAAGAGTTTAAAAATGCAACGACATAAGGCCAAAGTTTCTAATTTGAAATAAAGTCTAAGTTTAGAAATTATAAGCAAAAAAGGTTTTTGAAAGGGGGGAGAGATTTTGAAATTTAAGAAGTGGGAGGAGATGAAGAGACTAATCATAAGCATAAAATTAAAAGTTAAGAGTTGAAAATATCTTACCAATGCGATGCAATCCAACAGACAAGAATGTCATATAGAAAACCCACTTTCCCTTTGGACTTTGAATCAAGCAGTATCAATAAGAAAATAGATATATGGAGAGTAAGGCATAAAATAAAGATAGCCATATCCAAGCAAGCAACTTCACAGCCAAAAGTCTTTTTTGCCTTCCCATGTATCAGATGACATACTCCTTGATTGGCTCAGAATAAGGCATTGGACACAGGTTCAAAGTAACAGTTGTATCAAGACCATGTAGTAGATGAACTCAAGTAGATCCCAATACTTGCATCAGATGAAAGCTCAAATCACAATAACTTGGTCTCAAAAATGTTGGCATTGGCCAAGTCCTTTTGCATAGGGAATGTTACCTAATTCTAAGTCTAAAGCTCAAATAAAATCCAACAGTCCACACAAACATTTTTTAGGGTTTTTGTTGTTTATTAAGTATTTTAAGGTCCTAAGACCATAAACAAAATATACAAACAAATATATACAATCACAATATATGGCTCAAGTGAGAAAAGTGAAAATGACATAAACATAAACAAGTTAAATGATAAGTAAATGGAAAATGAAATGGTAAATGACTTGAATTTATATTGCATAAAGTAAATGACTTGAAAATAAAAGCAAGATTAATAAAAAGTTAGTCAAATGTTAGTTGATTAAGTCATTCTTTGGAGAACACTCAACCCTCTATTCACAAGCATGGATCCTTGAATCAAGACATCTTCCAAAAGAAGGAAAAAAAGGCCATGTTTCCACATAATACCATGAAAGGGGGAGACTTACAATCACACTTACTAGAATGTTATGCCTTTGGGTCAAAATTTGCGCTATGTTAAGCAATCGTAATTGGACTTATGTAGAAGTCACAACTATCTGAGGCCGGACAATAAATTTTTTGGTGTTAATGCATGTTAGAGATATGGTATAATGAACCATACTCCTAAAACATACCACACACAAAAAGAATATGATCAAGGATGAACCTATCTCATCCATACTTGTATTGGTTCATCTAACACAAAGTTATTGATTAACCAATTAGCCTTAGGATATTGAGACTTCATTGGTCAATGAAAGGGATGGGATAGAATGGAATTGAATATGAAGAGGGAGGGGGATGAGATAAACACAAATTGGTCATGAGAGGAATTTTATCAAATTAAAATCATTCATTTATTTTGGGAGATGAAATATACATTTCATCAATCCCCTAAATCCAATGATTTTAATCCAACAAAAGTCAAATCAACCTTGACCAAGGCCCAAACACAAACTCAAATTTCACAAGTCAAGAAAAATGGCTGAACATAATTTCTACACAATTAACCAATTAAAAATCAAATTAAAATGCATTTAAATTAAATTATGTTTGATCAAAAACCTAAAACCTCTTCAAAACACAAAATAAATTGCCAAGATATTTATCCTAGGTTAAACAAGGTCAAAGGACCTTAGACAATTTTTTTCATAATTTTTGAAAACTCAGAAGTATTTTTAAACAATTAAAAATATGCACAAAAACAATTAAATCATGAAAAATATCAAAATTAATCCAAAATATAATTTTAATTACGAAAATGAAAGAGGAAAATATTATAATTTTTTTTGGTGAAAGTCTCATATTTTTTTGGATTAAAAATAAAATTAATATGAATTATTCAAAATAAAATGATTAAATGAAAAAATAAAATAAAAATAAAAATAAGGGTCGTCTGATCTCCCTCATTAATTGAGATGGCAGATCATATGGCCAGGAGCGCGCATTTCACCAAGTCCTTAGTCAAATACGCTGCATGCGTGGTAATCACAATGGACACATGAGATTAAAAAAATTCAAATGGATCAGATGGCCTGGATTGATCCAGTGCACCACCGGAGCCCTAGCTCCGGTCATCTTCTCCAGTGAGGACCACCAGTCTGGTCCAAGCTCAACTCAATTCAAAATGAAAAGTGAATACACTAATTTGAAGGAAAAATGCTTAGGAGCACGAATCTGGCCTCAATTATCTCCAATTCCAAGTGTATAAAAAGATACAGGGGTTTGAAGTTTGAGGATCATGAACTGAGTTGCTTCGATTTGACCTCAAAGCAACTCAATCTTCTTGCCTACATTGATAGGACTTCAGACAACCAAAAATCAACAAGAATGGTGAAGAATTGAGGGAAAGTCGAAGAGATGAAAATTATGAAAATTCACCTTCAATGGAGCTTCAGATCGGCACGATCTTGCTTTCAAATATGCTTGGCCTTGCTTCAGATGCTTGTTAGAAGTGATTAGGAGCAATGAAAGGTATGGACTCTTGGAGTTTCAATCTCAAAATAGATGGAGAATTGAAACTTGATTTTCAAAGAAAATCCTCAAGCTTATCCTTCAATGGCGAGGGTTTAGCATTGCAGGTTCAAAGCTTGGGCATGAGGTCTTTAAGTCTTAGCAATGAGGGTCTTATTTATAGGCCATGAGATTGATTTCCACACACTTCCAATTTTGGCAATTTTGAGTAATTCCTTTGCATGCTTGCATGAGCGTGTGATAGGCCCATCAAGTGATGTAGTATGATCCAAAATTGAGTGTAAGCCATGATGAAATCATGTGGAAAGGCCATGCAATTGTGTATGAAAAGTGAAAGTGGAAATCATCCAAATGGTTCTTCAATTTGAACCCATGCACAAGTCCTTCATCCTTTGGCCAAATGAGATGATCTTGGACTTTTTGGAAAGGTGAGATCAAGGGGAACAACTTTAATGTTGAACACGTTTTCATTTGAAGCTTGGATCATGATGAATTTTGAGGTGTAAGTTTGGGAAATCAAACATATTTGAAAATTTTCTAAGTCCCAAGTCAAATGTTCACTTCTTCCACCTTGAATAACTTTTTCTATGGACTTCAAATGATAAATGTTCCTTCATTAAAGTTGTAGCTATTTCGAACCTATTAAATTTGGTCACAAATTTGACCTTATTTGGATTGGGTATGAAGGAGTTATGCATTTTAGAAGTTGAGGAAAATAACTTGTTCAATGGTATTGGCCCAAAATGACCTATAATGTTTCCTCTTGGCACATGCATTTGCAAGTTGAATTTAAACTTTCTCCAAACATCAAAGTTGAAGTAGAAATCTTGAATTTGACCATTATATTTTAATGGCTTTTATCTCATAAAAATTGAGCAAGTTATGGTCTTGGGAAGTTGATCTCCAAACCAGGGTTCAGACAAAATGACCTATAATCTTTCATCATAAAAAATGACTTTCCAAGAAAAACTAGCACTAGACTTCAACATGAAAATTGTTTGGAATGTCATTTTGAGTAAATTTTATCTTGGAATCATTTTCATATGACAAATATTGTAGGAGATAAGGTCTAGGGAACCCCAGTTTTAACTAGTTGCCTTTCTTTGGTCAACCACCATGAATCATCTTGCTAACTTGACATTCTCTTGATTTTTGGGACTAATGGAGGATCATATATGTGTAATAAGATGTAATATAAAGTATCCATTGGAATATTTTACCAATTGTTGAAGAAACTTGTTGAAGAAGTCACACAAGATACCCAGATGAATTAGGGTTTCCAAGGCAAACAAACTCCAAACTCTTGATGATTTCTTGATCAAAATAACATGTGAAGATCATGGGGATTCATATATGATGCTTAAAGCCAATGTGAACCATTTCTTGATTTCACTCCTTGCATTGAGGCTCTTAAACCCTAGATATGCGCTTGATAAAACATATGTGAGCATACACACTACCTATAAAAGCAACAAACTATAAATTGACATGTTTTTGGTATTTTGGTTAGTAAACAAAGAAAAATGAATTATGATACAATCAAATGTGCTTAGTGATCTCTCCCAATACAAACCTAATGAATGAGGGATAAGGAGGATGCCAAGGTGTGATCCAAATGCCAATGCATATGATGAGATAACATGAGGAATCTTAGGGTCAAAATTAGGGTCTTACAACTGCCCCTATTTAAGGACATTCTAGCTGAGGAGGTGAAGGTTAAAATATTTGTATCGACTCAGTAGAATGGACTTAAATAACAACATAGAAATAAATTTTGGTCCCTAAGAGACCTCATGATGCATATGATATGAATATTAAAAATAATCTTTGGGGGAAAATGTTGCCACAAAAGAATCCGGAGAGACTGAAAGTCCGCAAGAGCATAATGCATTCCATAAGGAAAACTCACTGGGGAGACAGAGACTCTGGGGATAAAAAGTAATGCATAAGCCAGACTATGACTTAAAACTGTAGGGGGACATGAGGGAATTTCATGAAAAAAATCAATGGAAGGACTCAGTCGGGGATACAGGTAGTCTGTAGGGGAAACAGGTATATCAGAACAAAGCTGAAATGCCTGAAACAAACAGGAAAATGGTGACCTCGCTGGAGAAATAAGCACTCTAACTCAATTGGGGAAGAAATGATCTTCAACACAGGATTACCAGAAATATATCATCTATTACCGGTTACTGGGTGAGGAGATAACATAATCTGACAAAGAGGACATCCGTTACCGGTTAGGGTAAACATATCAAGGATGACTCGTTGAGGAAAACAAGAGGTGTATTCATTATCAGTCACTGAGTAAGAATAACTGTTGGGAAAAAGCCAAATAGGATTTACAAATACCAGTTACTAGGTAGAAGAACGCAAAGAAAGATAATATCTGTCAGTGGTTAAAATGAACATATCAAGGATAGACTCGAAGGGAAGAATATCCGTCATCGGCTAAGATAAACATATCAAGGATGGACTGCCGGGGAAAAGTAGGAATTACATCTATCAATTACTGGATAGAATACTGAAAAGAGAATATCTATCACCGGTTAAGATGAACATATCAAGGATAGACTCTGAGGGGAAAAATAGGAATTACATCTATCAATTACTAGATAGAATACCGAAAAGAGAGTATCCGTCATCAGTTAAGATGAACATATCAAGCATAGACTCGACAAGGGAAAGTAGGATTTACAACTACCGGCTACTGGGTAGAAGACCACAAAGAGGAAGAAACCCGTCATCGGTTAGGATGAACATATCAAGGATTAACCCTCTGAGGAATGAAATAGGGATCACAAACTACCTTTTTTCTAGGTAGAAAACCAAAAAGGGGAGAATATCCGTCATCGGTTAGGATGAACATATCAAGGATATACTACCTGAGGAAACGCAAAACGAATCCACTAGGGAAAAACAAGAGGAAGTAGATTACTATTACCGGGTATTGGGTAAGAGTAAGGTACTCACAAATCGAGAAGAATATTACCAGTTACTGGGTGATAGACTCTCAGGGGACCAAAAGCATCTATCTAGGTAAGATCTAGAAAGAGACGGTCAAACAAAGACTCGACCCAGTGAGGATATAACTCAGGGGGAGTGGTTCCATCCAGATAATCAAATGGGGAGGAAACTAAAATAATAATCACCCACGAGGAAATAACTCAGTGGGGAATGAGAAAGGTTAAACTATTTATGCTTAAGGGGCTAACACTCTACAATTGAGGGAGGACAGACACACCAAATTTGCATGGGGAAATAATATCACCATAGCAGAAGATCAGAAAATAGGGAATCAAATGTAATAATGATGCAATCATGAAACATCATATGAATGTATATGTATATGTGTATAATTGATGATTATGCTAACAAAACAATCATAAAGGACACAAATGTCACTGATCTGAATCATCACTACAACACTCGACTAATCTCGACAGGATGGAGGCACCAACCGGAGAAAAAGAGTTAGGGATGGACGTAAACCATCCTCCTCAAAATAGCTCGACCCTGAATGGGGAAAGAGAGAAGATCTACTGAGGATCTGCATCATTAACTTTGAGGGGAATTTTAGGTCAACACCATATCAAAATGGGAGAACCTTACAGAGGACTAAAAATACTACTCAAGAATCAGTGCTAACATGGATCAGGAATGAACTCCGCTGGCGACTTGAGGGAAAACAAAACCTTGTGCTGTATTTATGCAGACCTTTTAGAATACGTTCTTACAACTCAACTGGGGAGGCAATTACAAAACTCAGTTGGGGAGACTGAAATGTTGAACCAATTGCTTGAGGAGAGACCAACAATGCTTTGCACTTCTAAGACTTACCTGTTCTTAGACTGCTGTTGATATTCCTTATCGATTGCTCTTTTAAAGTAATTGCTTTTATTTATTTTAAGAAAAATGATTTTGATTTTTATTGATTTTTATTGCAAAGAAGGAAGCGTAGGACACTTCGAGTGGTGATGATAAGAATTAGTGTCGGCATTTCAAGGTACACTTTATCACTTTCTAGACTTAACATGAGTAGTTTGATGGTGTGTTGCAAATTCCATATCATAAATTCATTGAGACACATGTCATTTTTGAATCAAAATAGGACTTAACCAATTGTGAGGAAGCTTTCCATTGTACACTAAATGCGGGAAACCGAACATTATTTCAACTCACTCTTATCATGCTAAATCATGCATTAATCTATTTTTGTGAAAATTGTGAAAATGATAGAGGCGTTGTTTGTTATGAGAAAAACCACTTGACCAAAAAGTTTTGAATCAACTAACCTTGTGAGGAGTGATCCTTAGTTAACCCCCTTTGAGCTTGTTTTAGGATTCATTTGATTGATAAGTGTAAAGTCAATTGAAAATTTTGTGAATAAATAAATCCTAATTTCTTTCGTTTCAATTGAACCCTCAAACCAAGTTGTTTGCAAATTTTTCCTTTTGCCTATGTCTAAGTAGGGAGCATTATTGAATAAATTTGGTTGTGGAATCTAAACTTGGGGAGAGTAAAGTAAAAAGAGTTGATTAGAAACTTGGAAAAGTGATGTTTTATAAAAGGGTGAAAGTATGAAAAAAAACAAGAAAAAGAAATCACCCTTGAAACTATAGAGCAAAGAAAAAGAAAAGAAAGAAAAAAAACAAAGAAAAAGCTCATGGTTGTGTGGATGTAAAAAAATAAGAAAAGAAGAAACACGGGGATCAAAGAAATGGAAATTGTATAGAGTTGAATGTATGGGAATTCTCCCTTAGGATAGACATTTTTGTTGAATTCGCTTAATCATATCCTTTCTTGTAACCCAAGCCACATTACAACCCTTGAAAGACCTCTTGATTCTCATTTTTCACATGATTTGGTATTTGTTTTGATGACCGCATGATTCGAGTTGTTGTTGATTTAATTGCTTGGATGAGTGAAAGTAAACCTTCATGTTTATTCATCATTATTATGATGTGTGTGTAAGTTTGATTCAATCTTGACATGTATGGCTTTGAATTCCTTGATATGATTTTTTCACCCAACCATTGTTCTTATTCATGTTTTGTCTAGCATTGAGATAGGTGGATTGAGAAAGTGCCATACACTTTTGAACCATTTGAATGTCCTTAGTTAATCCTTGTTTCAATCTTTTGTTTCATTGCTTTGGTTGTGTTGGTGAAAACTTTTATTTAGGGACAAACAAAATGATAAGTTGGGGAGAGTTGTTAGGGACCAATTAGTACTACTTTTCATATAATTTTATTGGTCCCTTTTATCAATTTTTGATTTTATCACACACTTTTATTCTCACAATTTTGTATAAATGCAATTAAGTTTAATTGATTTTGTTTTGAGTAGTTATTTCACGTATTTGTTAGTTTTGTAGAGTTTTTGGACAAGAGAGCATCGGAGTGCATAAGCATAATCTGGAAGAAGTGTCAATGGCAATTTGGAGGCAAAATTTGGAAGACTAACACTTGGGAGTATTATTACATGAAGCTTGCAAGGCAAGGAAGCTGAATTAGCTTCAGTTCGCGCCGCGACCAGGGATGGCGCCGCGAACCTTGCGAAACCAACAAGCAATTTGTTGGGCCAAGTGTTCTGTTTTGAAGCCAGTTGTATTGTGACAGTTTTGTATCTGTTTTAGAGTGCTTTTTAGATTTAGATGAAAATGAACATTTTAGGAAAGGTTCAACTCTTTAAGAAAACAAAATGGAAAATAGAAAAACATTGATTCCTAGATACACTTATTGTAAGAGAAAAACAGAGTTTATTGAGCCATTGCATTTTGCTGTCCAAAATAATGATGAGAAGCTAAACCCCATTTTGTCAAGATTGGAGGTAGTAGCTATTCCTATTTGTTTATGTATTTCATTTGACTCTTGTATATGACAAAAGGTTATTGATGTTTGAATGATATTTTTGCCCTGAGTTGTAGAAATAGATTTATACACTACTCTTCTTTTGTATCAAACATTAAAGATTACTATATTGATAGTTAGGTAGAGAAATCATTTAACCATTAATATAGTGATTATCACAATATCATTTAGAGATAAATGATATTGAGAGGATACTTGAATATCATCAATAATCTTAAGTCTATATAGTTGTCATAAAGAATCATAAGCAATTTGAATAGTGAACTCCAATCTTGCCAAGCCTTTTACATTTGATTAAAACTATTTTATTGTTTTAGTGACATTTTACTCAAAAGATAACTTTTCAAACAAAACAACTTGGTTACATTTTGAACTTATAACAATTTGGATTATAGAACGACGGTAATAAAAACCAATCTTTGTGGATACGATATTAAAATATATGCCGAAAATATACTTTTCAACAAATTGGCGCCGTTGCACCAGCATTCTTTAAACCGAAAGACATCACTCTACAACAGAATGTTCCCCAAGGTGTAATGAATGTGGTCTTCTCCATATCTTCGGGTGCCATCTTGATCTGATTATAACCGGGAAATACGTCCATAAACGAAAAGAATTTGAATTTAGCCGTATTGTCTACCAACATATCAATGTGTGGTAGAGGGAAATCATCTTTCAGACTAGGTTTGTTTAAGTCTCTATGATGAACGCACATACGGACTTTTCCATCCTTCTTCGGAACATGCACACTATTGGCCACCCATTACGGATACTTAACGGTAACAAGAAAACCGACATCGATCTGCTTTTGCACTTCTTCTTTGATCTTCATTGCCATATCGGGATGAGTCTTCCTCAACTTCTGCTTAACTGGCGGGCATTCTAGCTTCAATGGAAATATATGCTCCACAATCTCGGAATTTAAAACAGTCATGTCTTGATAGCACCAAGCAAACACATCTGAATACTCTTGGAGAAGATCAATCAACCCCTTCTTAACCTCTGGACACAGTTGAGACCCAATCTTGACTTCCTTCACATCATCTTCGGAACCCAAGTTGACTAACTCAATCTTCTCTTCGAACAACTGAATGGATTTTCCCTCATGCTCAAGTAGACGTGATAATTCATCAAACACTTCTTCATCAATCTCTTCCTCAGCCTCAAACACAGGGAACTCAAAGTTTGGAGAGGGAGTAGGATCATTATATTGAATGGTTTTATTAACCAACCTGCATAATGATTTGATATTTTGATTTTAGAGAAGTGAATTGTGACCAAATATTATGCAGATGGACAATTATTATTTATTTATTTGTGCTTTTTGTGATTACCATTTTCAGAAAAGCAAAAAGTAAAAATAAAATATCATAGATGTGGATGAATAGAATTGCATTTCATTGATGATAATTTGAAAATGCCCAACAATGTTCACTTCTCCCTTAGGCATAAAAGAAGGATTTTTCTTAAAATAATGGAAAACAAATTACTTAGAGCGATGGACAATAACAAGAACATCAACAACAACCTAATTGTTACAAGTCTTTCCATGCGTCATAAAGTTGGCAGAGTCTTCATCTTCATCGCCTTTGATTACAGTAGACGGCCCTCGCTGGAAACCCAATCCGACCTTGTTCTTGTTCTCGCAAACTTCTACCATACGGCCCCACCGATTTGTACTGCCGTCTTCAATAGCTTTCTGAGCATCTTTGAAAGAGGACATGGGTGCCCCAGTTTTCGTTATTTCAGCAATAGATAAGGCTTGGAACGAAGTTCCAACCTCCTCCTCAGCTTTAACATACGTGAAAGATGACAGATGGCTCACCAAAAGTGCTTTCTCTCCACAACAATGACAAGCTTTCCATTCTTCACAAATTTCGATTCCTGGTGTATAGTAGATTTTACAGCTCCAGCTTCATGGATCCATGGCCTTCCCAACAAACAACTATAGGTCGGGTGGATATCCATTACTTGAAAAGTAATTTGAAAATGACTCAGACCTATCTTCATTGGAAGGTCCACTTCTCCTATGATGGTCTTGCGAGAACCATCAAATGCTTTGACGATCACACCACTATACCTCATAGGGGCGCCTAGGTAGGATAATCTAGACAGAGTTTATTTGGGGAGTACATTCAGAGAAGAACCAATATCAATCAACACATTTGACAATGCATCCTCCTTGCAATTCATTGATATATGTAGTGCTCGGTTGTGATTTCTGCCTTCCTCAGAAAGTTCTTCAGCACAAAAGCTCAAGTTGTTGCAGGAAGTAATATTAGCCACAATGTGGTCAAACTGATCCACAGTTACATCGTGCTCGATGTAGGCTTGCTCCAACATTCTTTATAATGCTTCTCTGTGTGCTTGAAAATTCATTAGCAGAGACAACACTGAAATCTTCGAAGGAGTTTGGAGCAGCAGCTCCACCATATTAAACTCACTCTTCTTAATCAATCTCAGTACCTCATCATCATCGTTAGGCTTCAATTTGCTGGGTTCACCAGACAGACACATTGGAGCACTAACCGAGTTCATTGTAGGTACATCAACCTTCTTACCAACTGAAACATCTTCTATATCCTATGCAAAAACGGGACCAAAAACACGACCGCTACAGGTCACCTTCGCCATATCAGTTATATTCACCACAAAATTTATTGTAGGAAATGGAACGTCTTGACCATTCTCCATCATTGTAGCATTTTAATGATAAGGAATAACTTTATCGGATGTATACAGGACGGGGTCCGCTAATCGTATTACCAACGGTGATACCGATCTATTGATGTTGTTACTACTGCTGCTATCAAATTAAATTACTACTCGCTCCGGGGTCTTGAATACTGGAACAATTACATTTACATTGTTACCTAAGTGATGGGACTGAAAAATCTGAATCATACCCTCATCTGTCGCGACGCGAAAAACAACCGGCGGGGGAAATACAGAGCCGCCACCGACGCTATTCATCCTATGACGGAAAGGGAGCGCAGGACTAACCTAAGAAAGGGAAAGGAACGGTCTTACGACCAGAGATTACAAGGTACGGGAGTCGGTTACGCAAGGGGAAGGTGTTAGCACCCCTCACGTCCGCCGTACTCGACGAGATCCACGCTCAAAAGATAGCTCAAAGAGAAGGAAAGGGTTGCTGCTAATAAACTGCTCAAAAAAACTGCACAAACTAGAATAATAAACAGGTGGGGAGAGAAAAAAGACGGAGGAAGTGGACTCGGCAGGATGTCGCATCTTGGGCCTACGTAGTTTGTCAGAAACAAACATCAGAGTCGACGTAGTTCGGGAAAGGGAGACATGCTCGCTAAGACATCGCATCCTATGCCTACGTATCTTCTCTATCTAGAGGAGAATTAGAGCACTCGTAGCTCGGCTAACGCACGCCGAAACAAGACACCAAAAAGGGACGCTGAGACGTCAAAAGAAACACCCCAAAAGGAAACAGAATGCCAATACATGGACTTACACCTGACTCCTAACAAGAACAAACCAAAAGGAAACAGAATGCCAATACATGGACTTACACCTGACTCCTAACAATAACAAAAAGGAAACAGAATGCCAATACATGGACTTACATCCGACTCCTAACAATAACAAACGCTAACCAGCGAACACCAAAAAAAAGGTTATCAGAATGAACCCCAACAAAGTACCGATAGGTATAACCAGATATCCAGAATAAACCCCGATATGTATAACCTGTCACCACAAATGAACCCCGAATATGAACCCCAATATGAATCCCAATCATCACAAATTTGCCCCGAAGATGAACCCCAAATGAATCCCAATCATCATAAATGAACCCCGAATAATAGCTAAAGAAATTCCCCAAGTCATGAACATACAACACCCATACACGCTGACCAAGCGAGTACTCACACCAAAGAAACAAAGAAAAGAGTGAACACAAAAAAAAAATAAAAGGGTGCCCGGAGAGATTGCTCACAACCTCCCGCCTACGTATCTCATCTGGTATGAGAATCAGGGAGACGTAGTTCCCCTTACCAGGGGTAAAACACTCTCCTAACCAGAGACCAGGGAAACAACAAACTAATAGGGAGACTACAGCTCGAGCCTAATCGTTGTCATGCAATCCATATCCCTAAATTGAGGTCTCTAACAAGAATTTGACTCAACCTGGACGCGAGTCAACTCAAGTCTAAACTCTACATACGTTCAACTTCCTCAGAAGTTAATCGTACGACTCCTACAGAAAAGGAGATGAGAAGAGGAAAGCAAATAAACACACCAACACAAGTGAACAAGCATCACACACTATATCCATACAAGAGGCCCAAACAATGGGTGGGCTTTAGTCAAGAGGGGTCATATCAACCTCGACAAACAAGCCATGTTGTAAAGGGGTAATCTATAGCTCTTAACCACTAACATCGAACGTCAGGGTGAGCAGATCAAAATGGTAATGAGGATGAGACCTCATAGCTCTTAACCCTGGCCAGGGTGAGCTCATGACACAGAAAGCGTGGGGATCCATAAAGTGGGATCCTATTCCACTTGACAGACTCTGGACAAAGATCTGGGGCACATGCTCAGAAGCATCAGCACGTTGTGCGAGCATAAGGAACGACACACTGAATAACGGGGGATTGGCTACTAATCCCTTTTATCCGTCAATTGCCTCTTCTCTTGGAGGTCTTATCAAATAACACGTGCCTCTTGCTTGAGCATTGGATTGTGGTTGACACACCACTCAGGTAGTTAGCTTCTTACTTCATGTAGTCTAGAAGCCCTGTCACCTTTTTGGCAGGCATAAGTGCTCTAGCACTCAAATGAGCTCATGAGCTCACCACAACAATTAAAACCCTACAAAACAAACATAGGTTAGAACTCAATGCATTTTGTATCTCACAAGGTGAGAACAAACCAAACATCAATGATAAGTATCCAAACCTGAAACACAAAAGGTAAAGTTAGTACATGTACAAAGACAAAACTCAAAACCTAACCAAATGACCAATCCAGGACTCATCCTTTTGCATATTACACCTTCACACGCTCCCTCTAATGTCTTCAAAAGGGCCAGCATCAAATCAATAACCAAGTGCCTCAACTGGCCTATGTAATGCAATGACCAAAAATATGCACCAAATGAACTTCCAAATTAGAAAATTCATATCAAATCAGAAATGCATGCAATGACCTTGGGATTTTTTGTATACGTTCATTATGCCATGAATATCCAACATGCAAAAGATCAAATCCAGAATGATGCAAATGCTATATGAACAAAAATGCACCAATTCAATGTCAAAAATGTGACACAAATTGTCACATTATTCTCTGTGTGTCAAAAATGGTGATAACATGTGAGAAAAAATCCAAACCAGTGACCAAAAGTTCATGTTATGTATGAATGTCATGTATGCAAAAGAGTGGATCAAAATGTTCAAAAATGAGGATTTCACAATGCATTGAATGCAATAGGTCAAATTGGCACAATGCTGATTAAAAAATTTCCATATACAAATCCAGACATCAACAATTCTTGAATTCAGCACCATAAAAGGTAGACATCAATACAAAACTATGAAAAAAAATTAGGACTCATTTGGACATTTTTTGTGTTTTTTATGAATTTTACAAAATGACTAAAATAATTGAAATATGAATGGAAAATGGAGGGAAATAATATTCAAATAAACTCAGAAAAATTACACGCCATTGGATCTGGCGCGCGCTTGAATCAATGGCTCACATTTGAACTAATGAAACACAGCGTTTCATTAATCCACACACACGCCCAGTCACCAGTCAAAACATGCGTGGCCTTGGTCAAAGCACTCTCCACCAGTCAACCTTCCACGCACAAGGCCACATGGCGCTTACATCAGCAAAACCCTAACAACACAAAGACGCCGGAGCTCTGCTCCGGTCGTCTTCTCCGGCGAGCCCTAGGGTCGCGCCGCTTGCATTTTTTCCAGAATTTCCTCTAGTCTACACCATTCCACTCGGTTTTCAACATAGATTCCAAATATCACCTTAGTTTCCTCTAATTCTTCCTAGATTTGGCAAATCGAAGGGAGAAAGTTCTGAGATCCAAACTTCCAGTCAACATAACATCCTCAATTCTCACTCAAACTCAAATCTAATCATATATTCGTGATCTACTCATCAATCTCTACAGTTCTATAACCTAAAAACAGCAAAAGGAGAGGATGAAATTTGAGTCACCTTGGAATGAAGCTTTTTGAAACCGCGATCTCTCAAGCTCTACTGCTCCAGATCAACCTCCTTGAACTTCCTTTTAAGCTTTGTGCAAAAAGCAATGGATGAAACCTCTTGAATATGCTTCAATTTCCAAATCCGATCAACTTGAGAATGTGCTTGGACTGCTCGAATTCTTGAGGTATGGCACCAAACAATGGACGATTCTTGATCAGTGAAGCATGAGGATCAAGAATATATAATAATATTTGAGGCTTGTGTGGAGAAAAATCAAATTCGATTGAGAGAAAATTTTGGAGAGACTCTTGAATTCTAGATCTGAAATGGTAGTTATGGCAGTTATGATTAGGGTTTCACTATTTATATCCCTTGCTAATGACAATGCTAATCACCTTTTCCATCCACTAATCATGATTAGTGAGTTATGAAGCAATTTGCAAAAATGCAAAATGAGCTCCCATGCCCATAATACACGTGTTCAGCTCCATGTTAGGATTTCAATCCACTCAAGAACATCCAAGGGTCATGATTTGAAGATCAATTAGGTTGCATCTTAAGCCAAGAATGAATGGTGGAGATTTTCTTCATTTTGCACATGTGTGAAATAATGAATATTCAATCCTCTCTTATGCATGGCAATGGCTTATTTTCACTCAAATATGGTCTATGAAGCATGCTGAATTGAATCCTTGCCTTTATTCTTTGTGAATTTTGACTTGTAGCATGATATTATCCTTTGAACAAATGTGAAATAATGTGACTTTTGGCCATGATTCCTTGAGGCTTAGCTTGCACAATTGCGTCAAATGATGTCATTTTGAGATGCCTTGATCATGAGAAGCACTTTGCAAAAAGAATGAGCCAATTTGAAGCAATATATCAAAAGTTATGCCATTTTGAATTTCCATGCACACTTTGTGATCAAATGACCATAACCTCTCAACCATTCATCATATGGACATGAATTAGGACTTTTTGGAAAGGGGAGACAAAGATCTTCAACTTTCATGTTAACCAAAAATCCATTTCAAACCTCTTTGATATTGAGAAGTCAAGTTGAAAATGGACCAAAAACTTGCCAAATTTGGAAACTTTGAATTAGAGGTCACTTTCCATTTTTAGTAACTTTTGCCATGACCTTTGAATCTTCAAGATGGATGTTTAGAATGATGAATAGACCCCATTTGAACATGACTGAGGTGTCTCAACTCATTTCCCCACCTCATAGCCCTCAGTTGACTACACAGTTGACTTTTGGTCCTCAGATGACCTTGAAATGTCTTGATGATGATAGAACCATGATGATGGTGAATACCTTGCAAATAAGATGATGCTCAAAACCTTTGAAGAATCAAGAAACCCTAATTGGAGCCCATACCCTCAGATGGTTGATGATCAATTCACAGAGACCCTCAGGCTTGAATCACCTAATTTCTTCATCTTTTGAAAAGACTTTGGAGGATGACCTTCTCAATTCACATGAGATGCAAAATGCAATGCCTAATGCCCTAAAACATGAAATGCAAAGACCCAAGCTAGTCTCAAGAAGAGGAGGGCAAATTTTGAGGTGTTACAGCTGCCCCTATTCAATCCACTGGAAACCCGAAAAGAAGATAGCAGCAGCTTTCGCACTTTCGAGGTGTCAAGGGATTGAATACAATAAAAGCCTGGAAATTTGCGCTGAAGTGAAGTGAAGTAACAATGCCTGTCAGAATCGGCAAAGAGGTGGTCTTGAAAGGAAAATCCGTCTGGTACAGTGAGAGTCGGTCTGAATACCGAAAATAACGTTAACCTGGATACCAAAATAAATGGTAACACAGAAATAACCATGGCCTGAACGCCGCTCATCAGTTTGAATACTGGAAAATTGGCTTGAATGCCACAAGTTGCATCGACTTGAATGTCGAAAACTTCTTCGATCTGAACATCGGAAAACTGACCTAAATGCCACTTCGGTCGGAATACCGGAAAACTGGCCTGAATGCCACAAGTTGCGTCGACCTGAATGTCAGAAACTTCTTTGATCTGAACATCGGAAAACTGGCCTGAATGCCACTTCGGTCTGAATACCGGAAAACTGGCCTGAATGCCATTTTGGTCTGAATACCAGGAACCTGCATGCCAGTCAGCATCGGCAAAAATAGGGAAAATGATAATTGAGGCGGCGCGCGGGCCGACGACCCCTGCTGGGAATAATAAAGATAAGCCACGAACAGGCTGCCCCTATTCAATCCACCGTGAACCTGTCGATATGAATAACCTCGGCTTTCAGATGATCAGGGCGAAGAGTGGTTGAATACCAAGAACAAACGAACAATTTGTGCTCCGCTGGGAATTATTATTATTTTTTGCTTTTCTTGAATCCCAAAAACTTCTTTTCTTAGACCCCTACACAAATATTTTTCTTTCGCGCGGATGATCTTTGATCACCGCATTTGAACCCCGACAACTTCATGTCACTCTTGCTGCCAAACAATGAACCCCGTTCTCCATTTGAACCCCAGTCGCCTAACGATAATTATCGATCGCCGTTGTGAACCCCATTCTCCAGAAGACACCTTATCTCCTTTTCTCCATTTGAAACCTCGTTCTCCATTCTCCTATGCTAATTCCGTTGGCAACGTCGGAAATAACACCAAACACCACTCTGATGGCGACATACCAGAGGGTACACCTTCACAATAGGAAGGTAACATGTGCATTTCTTCCCTTGAAGACACCCATAACGACTTCTGTTGGCCTCGCCAAAGTCTAAGGTGACACGTGATCAGAAGACAATCCTGAGGACCTCATCCCGGATACAATCTTCAATTCCGATCTCCATCAACAGTTGAACCCCGTTCTCCAGAAAATGCCCAGCACTTCCTTTTCTCTTGGTGGACCCCAATCTCCGCGCTGATCGCGTAACGTTCTCCAATCTTCATTTCCATCTCCGTACGACGGAATCTCTTCCTCCAATATCGCGCTACTGGGGAATACTTGTTGATTGAAAATCACGATGCCAAACTCCTCAGAGTAACATCTTCACCAACCAGCTAAACCAGCTCCCAAACGGTAACCAGGGCTCGAGACTAGTTGATGCTTGCAATGCTGATGCATGAATTTTACAGCGTAATGCTCCATAACCATGGAAATGCTACGCAATTAGTTATGCAATATGCTATGCTTCTCTAAATGATGAATGCATAAAAGGTATCCCCCTCAGGGGATGGCACGAGCAACTCTGTTGAGGAACTCGATATCGCTCCAATCTCCAACCCTGCTTGGGATAACACTGATGTCGAGGAAAGAGTAACCCTGACTGGGGATAACCTCCACTGAACTCGATCTGCTGGGGAAGAAAACTGGGGAAAACACTACCAACGCCCACCCCTGCCGGGGGAACAACAACCTTCAGGCCTGGATGCTGAGGAAACACCAACCTCGAACCTGCTGGGGAAATACGGAATATTTGACACGGAACACCCGTCGACTCGCCGAACACTAGTATTCACCATCTAACCACAGCGTCAATCTTCCACTTTTGAGAGCTCCCAGACTCATCCGGTCTTTTCCGATTCATCACCTTGTATTTTCGACTTCTCCCTACTCCAATAATATCGACCTCCTTAGCTTCGCGCCAACTCTCCAGTCCTCAGACTTTGAAGAGTCTTCTTGATTAACCCTCTAGGATCATCACAATTCTTTCGCCGTCTCTACACCATTCTTCACTTCCTCGTCCCTGATTGGACCTCAGAGGAATCTTTCGTCAAAAAGAAACGCTTCGCACCACCACCTGCAAGTGAGTGAAAATAACGAACAACACTTGCAAAAGAGATCGTCAGATAAAACGTGCCCCAGGCGCGCCAAGATTTCAACACCCAGGTCACTCTACCTTCCGAATAAGATTTCAAGTTTAAATCCTCTAAACATGCATGGGAAGAGACCCTTATATCTCAAAGTGCAAAGATTCTTATCAAAGTAAACGGAGGTTTTTGCAATCAAAGCGGTTATGAAAACAAAAACAAAGTTATTTGACTGAATATGCATTTTATTGATTGGAAAAGGTGGCTCGTAATTGAGCAGTACACAGGAAGCAATTCCTGAAAAGAGGTAATTGCGCACAAAAGGAAAATCTATCCTAATGGCAATGTGAACCTGTGATCTCATCAAGTTCCAACCTGGTTACAACCCATATGTCCTCAAGACTCTCCGCGCTTTCTACCTTCCGAAACAAGATGCTTCCGACCGATCTCCGCTTTCAGACTATCCATGTGTCATATCCAAAGTACAAACGACCATGCTAGACACAGTTGTTCGTTACACTCCCTCTTTTGCCTGGACCGCCCTTTCGGGTTTTCAGTCCACCGGGATACCCTTTTTTTTGCCCAAGCTGCCCTTGTGGGGTTTTCGACCTGCCGGGTGTACAGTTTTTCCTTTTTATCCCTAATTTTTGCCCGAACCTTTTTATTTTATTTTTTTGTTCGCCGGGATGCCCATTTTTGCCTGGACTATTTTATTCTTTCCGTCCAGCGGGTCTCTTATACGAAGTAATTTTTAACTGCGTCCGCATTCACAGGGGATGGAAAATCCTCACCATCCATGGTCGTCAGCAACAAGGCTCCGCCAGAGAAAACCTTCTTAACCATGAATGGACCTTCATAATTGGGTGTCCACTTGCCCCGACGATCGTTCTGAGGAGGCAGGATCCTTTTCAACACCATATCTCCCACATGGTACACACGAGATCGCACCTTTCGGTCAAAAAAACGCTTCATTCGCTGCTGGTACAACTGCCCATGACAAATGGCCGCCAGCCTCTTTTCCTCAATCAGGCTCAACTCTTCATACCGAGTCCTTACCCATTCAGCCTCTTCCAATTTCACATCCATCAGGACTCTCAATGACGGAATCTGGACCTCAACTGGTAGCACAACTTCCATCCCATACACAAGCGAGAAAGGCGTTGCCCCAGTAGACGTACACACTGAGGTTCGATACCCATGCAATGCAAACGGCAACATCTCGTGCCAATCCTTATAGGTCACGACCATTTTTTGCACAATCTTCTTAATATTCTTATTAGCCTCCTCGACCGCCCCATTCATCTTTGGACGATAAGGAGAAGAATTGTGATGCTCGATCTTGAACTCCCGGCACAGTTCTACCATCATCTTGTTGTTGAGATTAGAGCCATTATCAGTAATGATTCTTTCGGGAACCCCATATCTGCAAATGATGTCTCTTTTCAGGAACCTAGCCACGATCTATTTCGTCACGTTTGCATAAGACGCCGCTTCCACCCACTTGGTGAAGTAATCGATAGCCACTAATATGAACCGGTGCCTATTCGAAGTCGTAGGCTCGATCTTTCCGATCATATCAATGCCCCACATAGCAAACGGCCACAGAGACGACATCAAACTCAACGGGTTTGGAGGCACGTGCACCTTGTCAGCATAAATCTGGCATTTATGACATTTCCGCACGAAGTTGAAACACTGAGCCTCCATTGTCATTCAGTAATATCCTGCCCTTAGCAACTTTTTCACCATCGCATTCCCGCTGGCGTGGGTACCAAACGATCCCTCGTGCACCTCTTTCATCAATTGGCTTGCTTCTTTGTCATCGACACATCTAAGCCATTTCCCGTTAACCTGATTCACAACCAAAGCTGAATCTCCATAAATAACAAGGTTCTTGATTCGCAAATCAATCGCCTCTTCGATACCCAAGATACAAGCTTCGTATTCATCCACATTGTTGGTGCATTCAAATGTTAGTCGGGCAGCAAAAGGAATGTGGGATCCCTTCGGCGTAACCAAAACAACACCAACTCCACTACCATTCACGTTAACAGCCCCATCAAACATCAGAATCCATTCGGACTCAGGGTTAGGCCCCTCCTCCGGGATAGGTTCCTCACAATCTTTCGATTTGAGAAACATGATGTCCTCATCAGGGAACTCGAATTTCATCGGTTGATAATCCTCAATGGGTTGCTGGGCGAGGTAATCAGACAATACACTCCCCTTTATTGCTTTTTGAGAAGTGTACTGGATATCGTATTCAGTCAAAATCATTTGCCATCTCGCAACCCGTCCGGTCAATGCTGGCTTCTCAAATATATACTTGATCGGATCCATCTTGGAAATCAATAAAGTGGTATGAACCAGCATATACTGTCTCAGTCGGCGAGCTGCACATGCCAAAGCGCAACAAGTTTTCTCGAGCAGTGAATATCTTGTTTCACAGTCGGTAAACTTTTTGCTAAGGTAGTAAATTGCATGCTCTTTTCGACCAGACTCGTCATGCTGCCCCAGTACACACCCCATAGACCCCTCAAGGACTGTCAAGTACAGGATTAACGGTCGCCCCTCCACAGGAGGCATCAAAATCGGAGGCTCCTGCAAATACTCTTTTATTTTTTCAAATGCCGCTTGGCAATCGTCATTCCACCTGACCGTTTGATCTTTTCTCAACAACTTGAATATGGGTTCACACGTGGCTGTTAGATGAGATATGAACCGTGAAATGTAGTTCAATCTACCTAAGAAACCACGAACCTCTTTTTCTGTCCTCGGTTCAGGCATTTCTTGTATCGCTTTTGCTTTAGCAGGATCAACCTCGATTCCTCTTTCACTTACAATAAACCCCAACAACTTGCCGGACCGCACTCCAAAAGTGCACTTATTCGGATTCAACCTCAATTTGAATTGTCTCAATCGGTCAAACAACTTGGCCAAGTCTACCAAATGCTCCTCTTCTGTTTGTGACTTTGCTATCATGTCATCAACATAGCATTCGATCTCATGATGAATCATATCATGAAACAAGGTCACCATAGCTCTTTGATACGTGGCACTGACATTCTTGAGACCGAATGGCATCACCTTATAACAAAAAGTTCCCCTTGGTGTGATGAACGTTGTTTTCTCCATATCATCTGGCGACATTTTAATTTGATTATAGCCAGAAAAGCCATCCATGAAGGAAAACACCGAGAATTGAGTTGTATTATCTACCAACACATCGATGTGAGGTAATGGGAAATCATCTTTTTTGACTAGCTTTGTTCAAATCCTGGTAGTCCACACACATCCTCACCTTTCCATCCTTCTTCGGCATCGGCACAATGTTCGCGACCCAAGGCGGATAATTAGTGACAGCTAGGAAACCAGCATCCAACTGCTTTTGTACCTCCTCTTTGATTTTCATGGCCATCTCGGGTCGAGTTCTGCGCAACTTCTGCTTCACTGGAGGACAATCTTCTCTCAATGGCAACTTGTGTACAACAATATTGGTATCCAACCCTGGCATATCTTGATAAGACCAGGCGAAGATATCAACATACTCTTTCAACAGCGCTACCATTCTGCTCTTGACATTCATCTCCAGAGCGGCCCCAATTTTTACTTCCTTTCTGACCTCCTCGGTACCCTGATTTACAATCTCAACTCGCTCCTCGTGCGGTTGAATCACCTTCTCCTCCTGTTTCAACAACCTGGCTGACTCTTCTGGCAGTTCACAATCTTCTTCGCCTTCTTCTTCGGCATGATAGATCGGATTGTCGAAGTCATACAGGGGTGTAACAGGATTGTCATCAATGAGATCTGGAGAATAATCGCATCTGCATGAATGTTGATTCATGCATTGCTTCAGAGTCGGAACGAGACAAATTAAAAGGAAGGAAAATGAAAACAAACATTTCCATTTTGTAATTTTATTTTTAACTGCAAAAATAAATGAAAAATAGGGAACACCGCTTTTAATGCGAAAAACATCCATTTATTAATGATGCAAATACTGCAAAATGAACACATGAGGTGGCCCTTACAATGGACCATTACGTTTCGGGAAAAACGTATGGCTTTCATGCAAACAGAATTAACAAACAGAAATATTACTCTTCATGCAGAGTGACTGTGATGATCTTTTCGGCTTTCCAGTTCTGGATCTCCATTCCTGGTACGCACGGTTTTATCCACGAGTCGAGCTCGCAGTCGCTATCAGTCTCTTCACCCACAACATAGATACGGTATGGATCTAGCATTCCAGCACTGGTGAATGTGAACGGTTGGCGACGACCCTTATTCTGTCCAAACGAGCCTTGGCCTGACTGATAACCAATCCCAAACTTATCCTCCTTCACCGCAACATCTATCATTCTTCCCCAACCTGGGGCCTCTCCATTTTTCACCACCTCCACAACCTGTTTATAAGAAGCAATGGACGGCTTCTTCTCTCTTTCGGCGAAAACGGCATTCTCCACCTTGACGGTTTCAAACACCTGGCTTGGTGTTTCGAATATTTCACCGTCCATTTCCACATACTTAAATGATGACAACAGGCTGACAAAAATATCCTCCTCCCCGCAAACTGTCACGACTTTCCCGTCCCAGATATACTTTAACTTCTGATGTAGAGTCGATGTTACTGCCCCAGCAGCATGTATCCATGGACGGCCCAACAAACAACTGTACGCCGGCTGAATGTCCATGACAGAAACCACAGACTTGAACACCTCAGGACCAATCTTTACGGGGAGCTCAACTTCCCCGAACACAGCCCTTTTAGAGCCATCAAACGCTCTAACCACCAGATCAGTAGGCCTCAAAATCAACCCCTCGCAATCCAACTTAGCCAAGGCCTTCTTAGGCAACACATTGAGTGAAGAGCCCGTATCAACCAGAACATGCGAAAGCACAACTCCTTTACACTCCATCGAAATGTGTAGTGCCTTATTGTGATTGCGCCCGTCCATAGTAAGATCGAGATCAGTGAAACCCAACCCATGGCTGGCATTAACACTCGATACCACTATCTCTAATTGATTGACTGTAATCTCCTGCGGGACATAGGCCCTCTTCAAGATCTTCAACAAAGCATCTCTATGACCTTCCGAACTCAACAACAAAGATAAGATCGAAATTTTGGACGGAGTCTGCTGCAAATGATCAACAAGTTTGTACTCAGACTTCTTAATAATTCTCAAAAACTCCCCGGCTTCAGCGTCAAACCCACTTCCCGGCTCAACAGGCGCTTGTGCCACTCTAGGAGTATCTTCATTCACCGCCTTCTTTCCTTTTGCCCTGGCTAAAGCCTCGGCCTTATCTTTCTGTTCTTTTTCTACATCTCCACCTCTCAACGTGTTAGGTGCAAACAACCTCCCGCTGCGAGTGAAACCACTAAGCCCGACATTGTCCACCTTTGAAACAGTGATATCAACTGCAGCCTGATCTCCCTTCTTTTCCCCATTGCAATACACATCACCACCATAGTCCCATGGCACAACACCATCACTTTCATACAGAATAGGTCCAGGTACCGTGATGGTAATTGGAACCACATCTGTCGGCACTGACAAGTGGACAGGATCAAAATAAATGGTGATCGTTGAAATATCCTCCTTCTCCGAAGCAACTTTCTCGAATCGGAGACTTCCTTCATCCATCATTTTCTGAACCGTCTCCCTCAACATTACACACCCATTGGCCATTACAGTACAAGCAGCACAATGATTACCACAACCAGGAAAAACTCCATTCTTTAACAAATGACTCTTGATCACAGACATTGGGGTCCTCAACTGATCCACATCCGTAACCCCGATTTTACTTTCACCCTCAGAAATTACATTCACCCCCATCTGACCATGCGTCGGCATGGGATTAGCATTAACATTCGGCGATGGTGCAAAATTGATGGCTTTGGAATCCACCAAGTCTTGGACAACATGCTTAAAGGCTTTACAACTCTCAATATTGTGCCCGGGAGCACCAGAATGGAATTCACACTTAGCGTTTTCATCATAACTTGCAGGCCTCTGATATGGTCTTAACGGAGATAACGTCCTCAACTGGACCAACCCGAGATCCTTCAACTTCTTCAACAGAAAGGCATACGTCATGGGTGGCCTATCAAACTGGCGATCTGCCATCCTTCCCCTAACTTGGTACCCAGCCCTTTGTTTTCTCTGCTGAGGTGGCTGTTGTTGTTGTTGCTGTTGTGCGGGTTGATTATCAACAGGAATTGTTATCGCAGCAGTGTGCTGGTAATAACGATCCCTGTCGTATCCTCTTTGGCCATACACAGCACTCGAGTCACCCTCTTTCTTGCGCTGACCATTTCCGAAGGGCTTCTTCACTCCAGATAACGAAGCATTTCCTTGTATTTTTCCCATTTTCAACCAACTTTCAATCCTTTCACCTGCCACTACTATATCCGCAAAACTAGTAACTGGACATCCCACCATCCTTTCAGCAAAAGTCCCCTGAAGAGTACCCATGAACAAGTCTGACATCTCCCGATCCACTAATGGAGGTTGAACCCTGGCAGCCAACTCTCTTCACCTTTGTGCATACTCTTTAAACCCCTCGTTCGGCTTTTGAGACTACCCTGCAACTGGGTACGGCTTGGTGCCATGTCAGCATTGAATTGGTATTGTTTGAATAAAGCATCCCCCAAATCCTGCCAGCTCTTTATATCTGACGATCTCAGCTTGGTGTACCACTCGAGAGACCCGCCAGATAAGCTATCCTGGAAAAAGTACATCCAGAGCTTCTGATCCATGGTGTAGGCAGATATCTTTCGAACAAAGGCCTGAAGATGAGTTTCCGGGCAAGAGCTTCCGTTGTACTTATCAAACGTAGGCACTTTGAACTTCTGCGGGATCACAATCCCCTCAACCAGCCCCATATTTGTCATGTTAATAGTCCCAGGAGTGGTATGGCTTTCCAGAGCCCTAATCTTTTCTGCTAGTACCTGAATCTCTTTGTTCGGCGGTTGAACACCATACTGACCGAACTGCTCATTCAGCATAGAGAACTGATCCTCTTCTTTATCCTCCACAGCCCCAAAGAAAGGAGAAAACTGAGTTTCCTTCAGAATGTTGCCACCATGACCTGGGCCACTGCCCGCAGCAAAACCAAGGCCACCACCGTTGTTGATGACTACACCACTGTTAGTTGCCTTCTTTTTGGGATCACCACCACCCCTAGAACCACCAGGACCATTGTTGGAGGTACCCTCTTGACTATTGCCATTATTGGCGATCGAAGTCAGCTCAAGCTTTTCCACCTTCTCGACGAGTGCTTTCTGCCCCAGGGCGAACCCTTGCATGACGTTGATCAACTCACTCATCTTCTCTTTCATCTCGAGAATGTCAGCGTTGGATGAATCCATCAGTCTGGGTTTGTTGCGTCTGGTAAAGTATCTGTGCGGACGAGCTACGTGCCGAGGAATGACTCTGCGTGTGCGAGCAATGATTCCTGGCACAATCAAACACGTTAGAAACCAACACCTGCAAAATAGAAGACAAGTTATTATGATTCATGCATGAATGCAATGTCTATCCATATGAGGAACATTCTGTTTTTCGATCCTGGCTTCATTGAGACGGATAATAATTTGACAGCAATATTCTGACATCAATCATCTGGCTTTGTCGTACGGAACAGAAAGTTGTGCTTTAGCAAAGATATCACCCGACCATGTGTGTGTTATGTAAGTGTGACACGGAAAAGTAAATAAAGCTTTGAGATCAATCACTGAATGATAATAACCACTGTATAGCAAAAGTGCGCACCACGTGTGAGAGTCATATATCATATCTGATGCAAATCAACTTTACAATCCTCCAAAATCGAAAAGAAATACAAGCAAGTGAATTCCGTCAACATGCCTGACGGTAATTCAACACAGGATAACAACTGCAACAAAAGTCTAATACGAAGAAGGTCCCACAGAAGGCTCTGCATCGTCAACCATCCCGGTAAACTTCATAGTGAACCTGAGCTCAGCGTTCTCCTGTCGAAGTCTTCCTACCTCTTTCTGATGAATCTTCATCTGACGGAAATAATGGTCCCTCTTAGCAAGATGGTGATCTCTCTCGGCCATAATCTTCACTTTCTCTTCTTCCTTAACCCTCAACTTCGCTTCCCACTCTGTGGTAAGGGCTTTGGCTCTAGCTTCCCTCTGAGTCTTCACAAGGACCCGTCTCTTCTTTTCATCTTCAATGACCTTCAAATCTCTAGCCAACTTCTCTTTGGTAAGGTCGTGCTCCCCTTCGTAGATGACTCTAAAGCTTGGCTGATCTTACAGTAATAGGCGGTATATTTCTCAAAACGCTTCACCTCTTGAGCATGTCTCTTAGCCTGGTCTTCTGCTTTCCTCTTGACTTCCTGATTAGCCAGTTGAATTCCAGCAACACTCATTTCTATCTCAGTCTTCTCTGCTTGCAGTTGATCTCTTGCCCTCCTCATCTCAAGAAATTCTTCCATACTAACAGAAGAGCATGGCTCCTCAATCAACGAATACCAAAGATCACCCACAGGAAATGGCAGACAAGTGAGCTCAACCCTCTTTCGGAGCCAATCATCAAATGGAGGAAAAGACCTGTTATTAGCTTTACCAAAAGGAATCTTGTCTTTCCTTTGAATGTTGCGCCATGCATCAGACACTTGCTCTGCCAATGACTGATTACCCTTAACCGAGAAGTAGAAAGACTCCTGAATCTCATGCTCGAGGGGAGGAACCTCCATAGCAAATCCCATTTGTCTCTTAAGAAGCGTCGGGTTATAATTAATACATCCTTGAACTCCTATTAGGGGCACATTAGGAAAACTCCTGCAGCTGTAAATAAAATCTCGTCCAGCCACATCAATGTGAGTCCAAGCTATGTCCTTGGCTCGCAAACCCATCAACTTGGTTGCCCAATTTACAGTATGGTCAAGAAAGACAAAGGCACCCTTGGAAGTAAAATATCCCATGAACCATTTATATAACAATTGAGCACAACATCTAACCAATCCTCCACGCCGCTTCTCGTTCCGATTATGGACCGAATAATAAACATCCCCAATCAAAGTAGGAATGGGATTCTTCTGAGCAAACACCCGGATGGCATTAATATCCACAAAATTCTTCTGATTAGGGAACAGGATAATTCCATAAATGCTTACAGCAAGCAAAGCACAAATAGTCTTCCCATTACCCAAAACAACATGTTCCTTGGCTTTTGCCTCCAAGAAACCCAGATGAAAACCGGGCAACTTTCCTTTCTCCTTCAAACCTTTCTTAGTCACTTCTAGGCTCAAATAAAGAGCACGGGAAATCTTAACAATATCAGGTTCTTCCTTAGTAACATAAAAAGGAATCTGGTTTCTGACCCGAATGCCCAGAATACCGGCATAATCCTCCATCAAAGGTCCCAGCAGATAGTCTGGTAAAACAAAACATCTCAAACCCGGATCATAAAACTGGAGAAGAGTATGGATGGCACTCCTATCCCCCTCTGTGAGCCTGAAAACCATCTTCATAATACTGCCATAAGCCTCACGGAACATCCCCACATGGTCAGGTGTAATCAATGTTATCATACCCTTCAGCACGCTAATCTCTGGATCAAAGAAACTGTAGGCGACATCATTTTTTAAGTCGGTCCACATACCTGGAACAAGGATGTCCCTCAACCAGAACCTCAATCAAGAATGTACCCTACATATGGATAAACATGAGTTAGATGCGGATAAATGCAAATGGGAATGATGCAGATGCATGAATGCAATGCAAAGTGCCATCCTCCAAGACATCTGAACATCAACTGTACTAGGTCCCAATCTCAGAACTGATCACAACCATCCAAGGGACTAGGTAACCACAAATCCAACTCGGGGGATCCGAAATAAACAGAACCGGAGGATACATCACCATCATCACAGGAAAGTCACTGAACGGATAGCAACGAGATCATCTGCACAAGTAACCCCAAATCCAACCCGGGGATCCGAAATAAACGGAACCCGCTGATAAATACCACGGACAGAACTCCGGCGTGTCAGAAATAAATATCCATAAATCCAACTTATAAATAGAAACCCAGATCACGAACCGGACCAAAGTCACCATCAAATAATCACCAACAGAACCTGTACCTGTAGGAGCCAAACCCCTCCCCTCAAAGGTGAATTCTAATAAGGTCATCCTAAGGCGGATAATCGGTCTCGACAATCGGACAAGATACTCAACGGGTTTGCCCTTTCGGGTGTGCCGTGCAGCTCTCATAAGATTATCTAAACCAAAGATCCGGGAAAGAACGGTCACCGAAGTCAACAGCTCAAAAGAGATACCCCAACCATAGTGGAAACTCCAAAAGGAAGGGCTCTCTCAGAAGAACCTCGTCTGGCTGTGGTATGTCATGTCGCAACAACATGTTGATCCAACATGTGAGGAGACATGAGACCATGCTAATCCTAGGTGTATACTCGGGCTTTGGGTTTTATCCCCACACAGAACACCCACCCCCAAATCAAAGGAACCACACCTGTCCAGAATCCCGCACCGTGATAAAATGATGCATGCAAACATATGCAAATATACAGATAATCACAGTATAATAATCACAAATGCAATAAATAAAGCAGTAAAAGCAACCCAACCTACCCTAAAAACTACGCTAGAGAGCGCTAGGATTGACTCGCTTAGGGAAGATGGACCAGCAAGAGGTCAACTTTAGTCCCCAGCAGAGTCGCCAGTTGTCGCGACGCGAAAAACAACCGGCGCGGGAAATACAGAGCCGCCGCCGACGCTATTCATCCTATGACGGAAAGGGAGCGCAGGACTAACCTAAGAAAGGGAAAGGTGTTAGCACCCCTCACGTTCGCCGTACTCGACGGGATCCACGCTCAAAAGATAGATCAAAGAGAAGGAAATGGTTGTTGCTAATAAACTGCTCAAAAAAACTGCACAAACTGGAATAATAAATAGGTAGGGGAGAGAAAAAAGACGGAGGAAGTGGACTCGGCAGGATGTCACATCCTGGGCCTACGTAGTTTGTCAGAAACAAACATCAGAGTCGACTTAGTTCGGTAAAGCGAGACATGCTCACTAAGACATCGCGTCCTATGCCTACGTATCTTCTCTATCCATAGGAGAATCAGAGCACTCGTAGCTCGGGTAACGCACGCCGAAACAAGACACCAAAAAGGGACGCTGAGACGTCAAAAGAAACACCCCAAAAGGAAACAGAATGCCAATACATGGACTTACACCTGACTCCTAACAAGAACAAACCAAAAGGAAACAGAATGCCAATACATGGACTTACACCTGACTCCCAACAATAACAAAAAGGAAACAGAATGCCAATATATGGACTTACATCCGACTCCTAACAATAACAAACGCTAACCAGCGAACACCAAAAAAAAGGTTATCAGAATGAACCCCAACAAAGTACCGATAGGTATAACCAGATATCCAGAATAAACCCCGATATATATAACCCGTCACCACAAATGAACCCCGAAGATGAACCCCAATATGAACCCCAATCATCACAAATTAACCCCGAAGATGAACCCCAAGTGAACCCCAAATGAATCCCAATCATCACAAATGAACCCCGAATAATAGCAAAAGAAATTCCCCAAGTCATGAACATACAACACCCATACACGCTGACCAAGCGAGTACTCACACCAAAGAAACAAAGAAAAGAGTGAACACACAAAAAAAAAACAAAAGGGTGCCCAGAGAGATTGCTCACAACCTCCTGCCTACGTATCTCGTCTGGTATGAGAATCAGGGCGACGTAGTTCCCCTTACCAGGGGTAAAACACTCTCCTAACCAGAGACCAGGGAAACAACAAACTAATAGGGAGACTACAGCTCTAGCCTAATAGTTGTCATGTAATCCATATCCCTAAATTGAGGTCTCTAACAAGAATTTGACTCAACCTGGACGCGAGTCAACTCAAGTCTAAACTCTACATATGTTCAACTTCCTCAGAAGTTAATCGTACGACTCCTACAGAAAAGGAGATGAGAAGAGGAAAGCAAATAAACACACCAACACAAGTGAACAAGCATCACACACTATATCCATACAAGAGGCCCAAACAATGGGTGGGCTTTAGTCAAGAGGGGTCATATCAACCTCGACAAACAAGCCATGCTGTAAAGGGGTAATCTGTAGCTCTTAACCACTAACATTGAACGTCAGGGTGAGCAAATCAAAATGGTAATGAGGATGAGACCTCATAGCTCTTAACCCTGGCTAGGGTGATCTCATGACACAGAAAGCGTGGGGATCCAGAAAGTGGGATCCTATTCCACTTGACAGACTCTGGACAAAGATCTGGGGTGCATGCTCAGAAGCATCAGCATGTTGTGCGAGCATAAGGAACGAAACACTGAATAACGGGGGATTGGCTACTAATCCCTTTTATCCGTCAATTGCCTCTTCTCTTGGAGGTCTTATCAAATAACACGTGCCTCTTCTTGGAGGTCTTTGGGCACAATCTTAAACAAACACAAACAGAGCCTCTGAAGGAGGACTTGCCAGCAAAATGCCTGCCAAAAAGGTGACAGGGCTTCCAGACTACATGAAGTAAGAAGCTAACTACCTGAGTGGTGTGTCAACCACAATCCAATTCTCAAGCAAGAGCTAAAGCAAGCAAGAAACTAAGGTACCTGTATAAAGACTAAACAGTTAGTACTTCAGTCATAAAACCAAAAGACAAGCAGTGAAACCCTCTAACAGTTACACCATGCAATGCATAAGTGCTCTAGCACTCAAATGAGCTCATGAGCTCACCACAGCAATTAAAACCCTACAAAACAAACATAGGTTAGAACTCAATGCATTTTGTATCTCACAAGGTGAGAACAAACCAAACATCAATGATAAGTATCCAAACCTGAAACACAAAAGGAAAAGTTAGTACATGTACAAAGACAAAACTCAAAACCTAACCAAATGACCAATCCAGGACTCATCCTTTTGCACATTACACCTTCAAACACTCCCTCTAATGTCTTCAAAAGGACCAGCATCAAATCAGTAACCAAGTGCCTCAACTGGCCTATGTAATGCAATGACCAAAAATATGCACCAAATGAACTTCCAAATTAGAAAATTCATATCAAATCAGAAATGCATGCAATGACCTTGGGATTTTTTGTATAAGTTCCTTATGCCATGAATGTTCAACATGCAAAAGATCAAATCCAGAATGATGCAAATGCTATGTGAACAAAAATGCACCAATTCAATGTCAAAAATGTGACACAAATTGTCACATTATTCTCTATGTTTCAAAAATGGTGATAACATGTGAGAAAAAATCCAAACTAGTGACCAAAAATTCATGTTATGTATGAATGTCATGTATGCAAAAGAGTGGATCAAAATGTTCAAAAATGAGGATTTCACAATGCATTGAATGCAATAGGTCAAATTGGCACAATGTTGATTCAAAAATTTCCATATAAAAATCCAAACATCAACAATTCTTGAACTCAGCACCATAAAATGTACACATCAATACAAAACTATGAAAAAAAATTGGGACTCATTTGGACAATTTTTGTATTTTTTATGAATTTTACAAAATGACTAAAATAATTGAAATATGAATGGAAAATGGAGGGAAATAATATTCAAATAAACTCAGAAAAATCACACGCCATTGGATCTGGCGCGCGCTTGAATCAATGGCTCACATTTGAACTAATGAAACGCAGTGTTTCATTAATCCACTTACACGCCCAGTCACCAGTCAAAACACGCGTGGCCTTGGTCAAAGCACTCTCCACCAATCAACCTTCCATGCACAAGGCCACATGGCGCTTACATCTGCAAAACCCTAACAACACACAGACGCCGGAGCTCTGCTCCGGTCGTCTTCTCCGGCGAGCCCCACGGTGGCGCCGCTCCGATTTTTTCCAGAATTTCCTCTAGTCTACACCATCCCACTCGGTTTTCAACGTAGATTCCAAATATCACCTTAGTTTCCTCTAATTCTTCCTAGATTTGGAAAATCGAAGGGAGAAAGTTCTGAGATCCAAACTTCCAGTCAACATAACATCCTCAATTCTCACTCACACTCAAATCTAATCATATATTCGTGATCTACTCATCAATCTCTACAGTTCTATAACCTAAAAACAGCAAAAGGAGAGGATGAAATTTGAGTCACCTTGGAATGGAGCTTTCTGAAACCGCGATCTCTCAAGCTCTACTGCTCTAGATCAACCTCCTTGAACTTCCTTTGAAGCTTTGTGCAAAAAGTAATGGATGAAACCTCTTGAATATGCTTCAATTTCCAAATCCAATCAACTTGAGAATGTGCTTGGACTGCTCGAATTCTTGAGGTATGGCACCAAACAATGGACGATTCTTGATCAGTGAAGCATGAGGATCAAGAATATGTAATAATATTTGAGGCTTGTGTGGAGAAAAATCAAATTCGATTGAGAGAAAATTTTGGAGAGACTCTTGAATTCTAGATCTGAAATGGAAGTTATGGCAGTTATGATTAGGGTTTCACTATTTATATCCCTTGCTAATGACAATGCTAATCACCTTTTCCATCCACTAATCATGATTAGTGAGTTATGAAGCAATTTGTAAAAATGCAAAATGAGCTCCCATGCCCATAATACACGTGCTCAGCTCCATGTTAGGATTTCAATCCACTCAAGAACATCCAAGGGTCATGATTTGAAGATCAATTAGGTTGCATCTTAAGCCAAGAATGAATGGTGGAGATTTTCTTCATTTTGCACATGTGTGAAATAATGAATATTCAAGCCTCTCTCATGCATGGCAATGGCTTATTTTCACTCCAATATGGTCTATGAAGCATGCTGAATTGAAGCCTTGCCTTGATTCTTTGTGAATTTTGACTTGTAGCATGATATTATCCTTTGAACAAATGGGAAATAATGTGACTTTTGGCCATGATTCCTTGAGGCTTAGCTTGCACAATTGAGTCAAATGATGTCATTTTGAGATGCCTTGATCATGAGAAGCACTTTGCAAAAAGAATGAGCCAATTTGAAGCATTATATCAAAAGTTATGCCATTTTGAATTTCCATGCACACTTTGTGATCAAATGACCATAACTCCTCAACCATTCATCATATAGACATGAATTAGGACTTTTTGGAAAGGGAAGACAAATATCTTCAACTTTCATGTTCACCAAAAATCCATTTGAAACCTCTTTGATATTGACAAGTCAAGTTGAAAGTGGACCAAAAACTTGCCAAATTTGGAAACTTTGAATTATAGGTCACTTTCCATTTTTAGTAACTTTTGCCATGACCTTTGAATATTCAAGATGGATGTTTAGAATGATTAATAGACCCCATTTGAACATGACTGAGGCGTCTCAACTCATTTCCCCACCTCATAGCCCTCAGTTGACTGCATAGTTGACTTTTGGTCCTCAGATGACCTTGAAATGTCTTGATGATGATAGAACCATGATGATGGTGATATATCCTTGCAAATAAGATGATGCTCAAAACCTTTGAAGAATCAAGAAACCCTAATTGGAGCCCATACCCATATATGGTTGATGATCAATTCATAGAGACCCTCAGGCTTGAATCACCTAATTTCTTCATCTTTTGAAAAGACTTTAGAGGATGACCTTCTCAATTCACATGAGATGCAAAATGCAATGCCTAATTCCCTAAAACATGAAATGCAAAGACCCAAGCTAGTCTCAAGAAGAGGAGGGCAAATTTTGAGGTGTTACATCATCCATCGACCTTTGAATATATCTCTTGACGATGATGCACCCTCGAGGGTTTACACTGCAAATTACACAACCATGATGGTCATGCTCACATTCACTAACCAGGAAAATGTCCTTATGCATTGCTACCAAGGACCTTCTGATAAAGCGGACGTCATAAATCTTGAACTCTCCAGGACAACCATCTATCAAATTAGTAGAGGAGTTACCATGAGCGAGCAATGGATTGGCTTTCACATTTGGCGCACGGTCCTCAAAGGACACCATCCGACTTTTCACTAGTTTCTGGACCTCGTACTTCAACGGGTAATAGTTCTCAATGTCGTGGCCGAGAGCTCCTTGATGAAAGGCACAACAAAGTTCGGGATTATACCACCATGGAAGTAGTTCTGGAATTTGTGGCGTATTTCTTGGTTGGAGTAGGTTCTTGAGAACCAAAGAGGGGTATAGTTCGGCATATGACATAGGAATAGGGTCAAAAGAGACCTTCTTCCTCTCGAAATTTTGTTGTTGTTGATTATTGTTGATGTTGTTGTAGTTGTTGGTTCTTTGTTGTTGACGTTGTTGTTGAACTGACATTGATTGATTATTTGAATTGTTTGAAAACACTGGAATAACAGATGAAACTTGATGTTGATGTTGACGTGGTTGCAGATTTCTTCTGATGTCAGGCCTCCTTTGCCTCCATACTGATACTGCATTGGTTTCCACTTCCTTCTTCTTGGAAAAACCACTTCCATCTTTTATACTGGATGACACCTCTTCTTTAGACACACGTCCCTCTCGGACTTTTTGCTCTAACCTCATCCCCATGTTTACCATTTTAGTAAAGTCACTGGGGGCACTAGAAATCATTCGTTCGTAGTAAAACGAACTCAGGGTCTTCAGGAAAATCTTCGTCATCTCCTTCTCTTCCAACGGAGGATTAATCTGAGCAGCAAGCTCTCTCCACCTCTGGGCATACTCTTTGAATGTCTCTTTGTCCTTCTGAGACATAGACCTCATCTGGTCTCTATCAGGCGCTATGTCCACATTATACTTATATTGTTTGATAAAAGCTTCACCCAAATCATTAAATTTGCGCAGATACTTGCACTGTCTAGCCCCATCTACCATCTCAAAGTGGCACCAGTTAGACTGTCTTGAAATTAGTGAATCAATAACTGATCATTATCAATTTGAGTTGACATTTTTCTGGCATACATGACAAGGTGACTAAGCGGATAAGTATTTCCCTTATACGTTTCAAAGTCAGGGACTTTGAACTTCATCTGGATCTTAACATTCGACACTAAGCAGAGTTCAGTAGCACTCTTACCGAACATGTCTTTTCCTCTCAATGTTTTCAATTCCTTACGCAGCTCAAGGAACTGATCCTTCATTTCATCCATCTTCTCATAAACATCTGGGCCCTCAGACAATTCAGAATGGTAGATAGTGCCCTCAACACGAGACATAGTATGGAAAACTGGAGGCGACACAGACATGACCGGGATAGATGCTGGCATAGAAGTAAATGTGGGTGCAAACCGTTCAGGCATGAAATTCGGTGGCATTCCCCACGGGGATCCAGCAGGCACAGAAGGGCCAGATTGAGTGGAAGCAAGATGAATTGTTGAGGTAGTAACCTCTGAGATGACAGTCCTCTAAGGAGGAGGAGTTGTAGGAGTTGGAGAAGACTGATTCTAAGCAGATAAAACATACTCCATCATAGTAGTTAGACGAGCAATCTCATCCTTCAGTTCTCGGTTCTCTTGGTATAAGTGCTCCATGATTCTGGGTTGATTGGCGTGAGTATTGTATTGGTGAGTCAGCTTGGCTAAAGCACAAAAGAATAACCGATAAGACATCTGGCAGAAGAAAACCTGTTATGCAAGTGATGCATGAAATGCAATGTTTTGTTTGTTTGTATTTTCAAGGAACATACTATTTTGTTTGCAAATATATATAATAACAATAGTAACAATTTGATTGACCATAAAAATCTCTTTTATTTATACAATTTGGAAGGATTACACTGAGTACAATTTCAGAAACCAAAATACAAATACAAGGGAAAAGGAAACAAATCGTCCTAAGGATACCCTAACAACAATGTCAGATGATCTGGCTGTTGGCGCATACTTTCTTCGGATGCGTCGAATCTCGGACTCAAAAGATGTCTTCATCTGAGCCTTCTCAAGGACAAGTTGATCACCAATCTTCTTTCAAGCACCAGAAGGCTGAGGCGTACTATAGGAAGATGGACCCTCTGGCTCTCCCTGTCTCTTCACTACTCGGTCTTCAAGAAGTTCAATAAGTGCATCCTTGTCTTTAGACTCAAGCTGCAACTCTTCATGCTTTCAACTTAAAGCATGGAACCGCTCTTCCCACATATCCTTCTCTTGCTTCATCTTAGAGGGTGCATATTCCAACTCCTCTAAATCTTGGTTAGGGAGAGTTGATGGCTCAACCACAACCATAGACATAGGTCTCTCACAAGCATACAACATCTTCAATTCCAAAGCCCTCTTCTTCACCCAAATAATATAAGCTTCCAAAACTACACAGTTGCACGAACCAAGCTTGGATCTTCCTTTCCTATGCATATTATGCCAAGCAATAGCTTTCCCTATGAGAAATTCAGAAGTCAACCCAAACATTCCTCCTTTCTTCATCCAATTAGCCTCAATCTCATACTTCTTCAGATGAAGAGCTTCGGCTATGATATGAGATCTGGGAATCTCCTCTAATCCACTAAAGGGAACTTTGTCAGAGACAGGTATTCCCAAGAGATGGGCATACTCCTCTAACATAGATAAAAGCTGAAATTCTGGTATCAGATATAAGATGTCGAAGGTAATGTTACGACACTGATATCTGTCAACGCATACTGGATAAATAAACAGAATGGTAAAGCAAATAACACAAGCAATTGTTAACCCAGTTCGGTGCAACTCACCTACGTCTGGGGGCTACCAAGCCAGGAAGGAAATTCACTAAAATAGAATTAGTTCAAAGACTCTCCGTACACTTCAACAAGTTACAGTCTTTCTCACCTAATCTCTACCCGTGCAACTTCTACCTAATCACTCTTAGATATGAGAACCCACTCACTTCCCTTACAATCACACACCAGTGATTTTAAACAAACAATCCCTTGTGAAAAGAAAATACTTTTCAATTACACACTCTTGATTTTACTTCACAGTTTCAATCAAGAAGACACACTCTTGATCTTGCTTCAAAGCTTTGATCAAGAAGACACACACTTGATCTTGCTTCACAGCTTTGATCAAGTAGACACACACTCTTGCTTAACAGCTTTAGAGTGACAAATTACAACCACAAATCAGTCCAATTCAATCATCAATGGATGACTTGAATGACCTACAAGTCTTACGACTAAACAGACATAAACCCTAGCTCTCTCTCTATATTTCGCTCAGTCTTGGTTGTGTGTTCAAACAGGTTTTCTAAGTCCCTTTTTATAGAAGCATTCTGCTGGGCTTGGACATCTTGAAAACCCTAAATATATTTTCCAATCAAATCTTTTTATAACAACTGTATAGATCTCCTTGGAAAATAAGCAAATCTGGTTGTAATCCATGATTGAATGTGCCAGCTAGCCATATCTTCAATCATCCAAAGATTGCCATTAATTGTGCAATCACAAAACACCAGACATTCATACTGAATGTTCTGTGTACAGGATGTCATGACATCGGGTCTGACATCCTGGAAAAATCCTGCATAATCCAATAATTCCTTTTATAGCTTTTAGCAGGTACAACCATATCAGATGCCATGACATTGTGTATGACATCTGAAACAATCCTGCATGAACATGTCTTCCATTTAAGCTCCAGCAGGTACAAGCAATATCAGAAGCCTTGTCATTGTATCTGGCATTCTGAAACAATCCTGCATGCACATGTTCTTGAACTCCAGCAGGTACATAGGATATCTCATGTTAAGACATCACACAAGACATCTTGTGAACACTCTTTGTTTTACTAAAATTGCTGCCAACACTTAGAATCAACAAAAGCTTCCCATGACGTTGCTTGAAGTCCAAGGGATCTAATACAAAGTATGATAACTTCCTTAACTCTTTCAAATCAGGACATCTGAAACTGTACTTCTTAGTGTTCCTTCGTACATAATCCATTGGTCTGAAAATATTTGCAAATAAAACCTTAGTTCCTTGAAGTTATTTTCGTGTGATGAATGTCATGATGCGCATGGATGCATGAATGCAACAATCACAAATAAGGGATCACACACAAGGAAAACAAACAAAGGTCAAGGGATGAATCAAGTCATTGTCAAGGTCAATCATCAATTTCGGTGGATTATGGTTTTCACCTTATCAACACCCAAGTTCCATTGATATTGACAAGACTTGATTGGATCAACAAAGAATCAAGGGTTTGTTGTGAGTCACGAGAATGGAGTCAGGTTAAGAACCATCCCAAAGGAGTGTACTAAGGATAAAACCTATAGATCATGTTCTAAAAAGTTCCTAGATTCTTAATTCCATCTATCGGATATTACAGGTTAGGATGATTGACTCATCAACCCATAATATTCTCAAGAGAAACTCTTCTGAGTGTAGTATCGTGTAATAATTGTTATCAAGTATACACCTGAACAGTCTCCGCACTACGTCCTAAATAAGCCAAGTTGGGTTAAATGTCCTACGATCCTCAGCTTCTCGAACCCCAAATCAGAGAAAGTAGTGCCTAACCACAAATAACTTGTGTGACATCAATAACTCTAAAAGGGTCTCCACTGAGTAGATGGGTCTCAAGCCAACATGTTAAGGACTACTCCACACAAGCCGAACATGACTATACCATCCTCGTATCTTAATTGCACTCAAGTTCGGGTTAGAACTTATCTCACCACTCAGAGATCACCAAGCATAATAAGCAGATTATATCACACATACATATATACAAACATCACATATATACAAATATATTCACACAAAAGTAGGCTAAACCCACTAGAGACTACTCCCTAGCAGAGTCACCACTTAATTTCTGTAGTGGTAAATTCATGACCATTAAGCTATGGATAAACTTAACATCAATAAAACCAGAGTCGCCACAATGCTTTTATTGTTTCCAAAGGAAAAGGGAAAAGTACAAGCAAAACCCAAAGATAAGAAGTTTTCAAATCAACACTAATAAAATGCTAGAGATTACAGGTAAGGGAGTTGGTTACTGTAGTGGGAAATTCATGATCATCAAGCTATTGACAAGATAGAGATCAATTAACAAGAGTCTCCACCGCACTTTTATTATTTCCAAGGGAAAAGGGAAAAAGTATGAACAAAACCCAATAAGTAAGAAGTTTTCAAATAAAAACTAATAAAAGTCAGAGATCACAGGTAAGGGGGTTGGTTACACAGAGGGAAGGTGTTAGCACCAAAAGTGTCCTAGGCACTCCTAGGGAGCCCTTTTTGTGTTCATATGTATTTTGTACAAAGTGATGTTTATAAACAAATAGAATGGGGGGATGAGAAAAGAATTTATTAATTACATTTTTTGTGTTTGACAAGACCTTCGGTCTTGTGCCTACGTACCAACATAAAAATGAGGGATCAAAACCTCATAGTTCGTGGTACCAATTTCAAAATGAATGTGTTGATTTAAACAAAATTTTAAGTTTGAAAGGCACAAAGGCCTAAAATGGTTTGAATGAGTTAGTTCTTTTTGGCTTTTTTGAAAGTTTAGGTCAAGTTTGATTTAAGAAAATGAGTTTGAAAATGCAATGGCATAAGACCAAAGTTTCTATCTTTTTGCAAAAGTGGTCAAAGTTTAGAACAAAAATAGTTCACACAAAGAAGGTTTTGAAAAATGGAGAGAGAGATTTTGAAATTAAAGAAATGGGGAGAAGATGAAGAGACTATCCTATGCACAAAATTTAAAATTTTAGAGTTGAAAAGATCTGACCAAATGGGTAGCAATCCAATAGGCAAGTATGTCAATAGAAACCCAGAATTCCCTTAGACCTTTAGAATTAAGCAACATACAAATGCACAATTATATTATCTTGAAGAGCAAGGCATCAAATAAAGATGGCCTCATCCAAGCTTATCCATTCCATGATCTTCTTCAAAATAGCCCACGTAACAGATGAATTCCACAAGTCACAGGTTCAAAATAACAACATCACAATGATCATGTTGCAGATGAATCAAAGAGAGATCTTCAAAGATGTATCAGATGAATTTCAAATTGTAAGAACTTGGTTCTTCAACAAGTTGGCATTGTCCAAGTCCTTTAGCTTAGGGAAGTTGCCTAGATTCTAAGTCCATTTGTCCAAGATCAAGCAAAGAGTCCACTCAAAATCTTTTTAGTGTTTTTATGATTATTATGTACATTGATTGTCAAAGGCCACACAAACAAACAAAGTAACACAAACAAAATATATCACACAATATGGTCCTAATGGACAAAGTGAAAATTACATTAACATAAACAATTATAATGATTTGTACAATGGCAAATGAAATAAAGTGCTAAAGGTAAATCGCATTAAAGTAAAAGCTTGAAATTAAAAGTTAGTAGTTAGTAGGTTAGAAGTTAGTTTTGTTTTGCTTTTGCTTTTCAAGACATTCTTTGGAGAACACTCAACCCACTTATCACAAGCATGGATCCTTGAACCAAAACATCTTCCAAAGAAAGGAAATAAAGCCAAGTTTCCATACAATACCATGAAAGAGGGGAGACTTACAATCTCACTAACTAGAATGCTTATGCCTTTTGTGTCACAAATTTAACGCTATGTTAGGCAATCGTAATTGAACTTATGTAGAAGTCACAACTATTTGAGGCCGGGCAATAGAATTTTGGTGTTAATACAGGTTAGAGACATAGTATAATGGACTATGCTCATAAAACATACCACACACAAAAAGGAATATGCAAAAGGTGTGGCCTAATCTCATCCATACTCATGTCAATTTTTCAATCAACTAGCATTAGGACTTTGAGATGCCATTGGCCAAATGGAACGAATGAATTAAGAAGAGGAATGAGATGAAGTGGGAAGGGGATGAGTGAGATCACAAATTGGTCAAAGGAGGACTTTTATTAAATTAATATCATTCATTCATTTTGGGAGATGGAATGTACATTCCATCAATCCCCTAAATCCAATGATATTAACTTGACAAAGTCAAATCAACCTTGACCAAGGCCCAACAATAAACAAGCAAACTCAATTAAGTCAATACAAATGGTCAACAAAATTAAATTGGCATTTATTCAATTAAAAATAATAAAATAATGCATTTAAATCAAATATGTTTTGTCCAATTCCTAAAATCTCATCAAAACACCAAAGAAACGGCCATGAGATTTATCATAGGTCAAAGGACCTTGGAGAAAAAATTTCATAATTTTTGGACATTTAAAAATACTTTTAAGCAATTAAAAACAAATGCAAAATCAATTAATTCGTGAAAAATATTAATAATGATCCAAAAAATAATTTTAAATCAGAATATGAAAGAGAAAAACATTTGAATTTTTTTGGTGAAAGTCCCATATTTTTTGGATCAATATTGAATTTAATATGAATTATTGAAGAAAATGCAAATAAAACAAAAGTTCAGAAAAATTAAAAATACTTGGACCATCAGATCTCCCTCACTAATTGAGGTGGCAGATCAGATGGTGCAAAGCGCGCATTTCAACATAGACATTAGTCAGCGCATGGCAAATATGGTAATTAAAAGGGACGATCAAGATTAGAACATAACACATGGATCCTGTGGTTCTCAGGCTTGCCAAGTCATCGCCGGAGCCAGAGTGTCGCATCCGCGAAAAACAACCGGCGGGATAAAACAAAACAAACAGAACCGCCACCGTGTGTTATTTATCCCAGAAGAGGGAAAGGAAACGCTCGAAGTAAACCTGGAAAAGACATGGTCTCGCGACCAAAGAGAGATGGGATCGGGAGTCGGTTATGCGAAGGGAAGGTATTAGCACCCCTACGCATCCGTCGTACTCGACGAGATCCACGCTCAAAAGAATAGAAGAAAGGTTGCTAAACACTGCTCGAAAGAATGCACACACACACTAGAAACAACACAGGTGGGATAAGAGGGGAAAGGGCTCGCTAGGATATCGCATCCTATGCCTACGTATCTCATCTGGAATGAGAATCAGAGCTACCGTAGTTCGGCTCACGCACGCCAAACAAAACCCACACAGGAAACCGACTGCCAATCGCTGGACTTATGTCAGACTCCACACAAACAAACGCCAATAGGATACGGACTGCCAATCGCTGGTCTTACATCCATATCCTAACACCCACAAGAAGGTTAACAACCAAACAAGTTAATAGGGAGTCGGGAACTCGAGCCTAATAACTGTCAAGCAAACACACTCAAAAAGAAAAAGGGTGCCCGGAGAGATCTCGTACAATCTCCTGCCTACGTACCTCATCTGGTATGAGGATCAGGGCAACGTAGTTCCCCTTAACAGGGGAGAAACTTTCTCCTAACCAGAGACTGGGAGATGACAAACTAGAAGGGAGACTGACTCGAGCCTAATAGTTATCATGTAATCCACAATGGTCCTAGGTTGAGGTTTCTATCTAACTTGTACAGGCAGCAAGCTATCCTAAACAGCACAGGCAAAGCAAACATACACACAATCAGCACACACTATATACAAGCAAAATGGTCTCACACAAGGTTAGGCTGTGAAACACAAGCCAACTGGAATCGGGTGTAGTTAGCTCTTAACCCTAACATTGAGAGTTAGGGTGAAGCAGATGAAATGGGAAGTGAGGGTAAGACCTCACAGTGTAACACCCCAATAAAAATAAGATAATTATTTAATTTAAATTAATATTATATTTATTAATTTAGTTAAATAATTGGAATTATTGGATTATTATTATTATTATTTTGGAATAATAATTATTGGAAAATATATAAGTGTGAAGTAAGGAAAAAGAATCCCATTTTTGGTAAAAAGAGTTTTACGTGAAACAGAGAAGCGGCTGAAAAGTGGAAAGTGGAGAAAGGGCAAAGAGGAAGAGCAAGGGCAAAGGTTGGAGAAGAGAAAAGCTTGGAGCTTAGAGATTGCCGGATTAACTCAGGTAAGGGGGGTTTATCGTCGTTTAATGGGTATTATGGGTTAGCATGTAATGGGTAGTGATAAGCCGTTGAATTGACCCTAATTGGGATTATGAATGCTGGAAAATTATGTTGGATAAACTGTGTTTAGGCTGTAATTGAATCTGTGGTTGGGTTAGTGGTGAATTTCCGAACGTATAGCTTTTTACGGAATTGGAATCGGAGGTCCGGAAGTCCTCCAACGGCGGAAAATGCGGAGAATTCTGCATTCTGCCTTGTGTTAGCGCAGGAACAGCTTTCTGTCTTGCGTTAACCGGTTAACCCAGGGTGTTAACCGGTTAACACTGTTATGTATTTTGAATAATTGCTGTTTTGTCTGCGTTAACCGGTTAACCCAGGGTGTTAACCGGTTAACCCTGTTGTGAATGCTGAGATATGGCTGTTTGTGCTGCGTTAACCGGTTAACCCAGGGCGTTAACCGGTTAACACTGTTAAGTTTTGGGCAGGAAGCGTGTTTGTGCTGCGTTAACCGGTTAACCCAGGGCGTTAACCGGTTAACACTGTTGCAGAGTGGAAAAATTATTAATTAAAATGTTGTGTGCCTAATTGATGGTTGCCTATATCGGTGTGTGATATAGTAGGGATTATGTCCCGCTGTTTTGAGCAGTATAGGTATTAGTAGAGTGTGCTAATACTGTGTTTAATTATTTGACATGATATGATGTGTTGATACATGTGTTGATAATGTATGATGGTATGCATAATGTTGTGAATGTGTATGTTATGCATGTGTTGTGAATGGACTGTTTTATGGCTTAGAGAGTGAGCATCGGTCCATTGTGGATTATTGTTGTGATGTTGCATTGCTAGGTGATTAGCGTGCATAATGTGGCCTTTATGGTGGTAGCTAATTCCCATGGTGAGGAATTAGTGATGTTAGTCATTTGGACTGTTTTTGATGTTTGCATGCTAGGTGAATTAGCGTGCATAGCATGGCCCTTGGGGTGGTAGCTAATTCCCATGGTGAGGAATTAGTGATGTGAGTCACTAGGTCTCAAATGAGTGGGACTGGTGAGCTTGGTAGCCGTACCTGGATTTGGTCGGTGAAGTTGAACTATATGTTCACGAATAGTCGGTACCGCATGCATGGAGTCTCATTGCATAATATATGTGTAGTGTATAATATGAATGGATGTATTCCAATGTTATACGTGTGTTGTGTTGGCATTGAGCATGAGTATGAATTGTGTTGATATTGAGTATGATATTTGAGTTGATGTGCCGTTACTGAATGTGTGATACGATTAGGGTGATTAATGTGTTAAATTACTTAACATGACATTATATTCTATAATGCTTATTATATCGATTGAGGAACTCACCCTTACAACTATTTTTCAGGTAACGAGCAGTGATTGAGTAGAAGCTAATGCTTGGAGTCTAGTGTAGTCTCCTTAGTGGGTCATGCTCTGATAGATGTAACATCGGGAGGGAACATTTTAATTGTGTTGTTGATGTTTGTTGAACCAGTTTACATGTAGTATGTTACATGTTTTGAATGATCGATTTGATCTCTATCCGCTGAGTATTGTGCAATACTTTATGTTTTGAGTTAAATAATGAGCATGACTAAATAGTATGACGAATGGTGCGAAATAAATGTGTGACACCCTTAATTGCATGATTACTCTGATTTATATGTTGTTATTTTAATTAAATATTTGGGGTATTTTAGAAGGGTGTTACATTAGTGGTATCAGAGCATAGTCGGTCGAGTCGAGTCGTAATTATTCTGTTTCCCCTGTACGGGATAGGTGTTGTGTAACCCTATCAGTACTTATTATTTTAGCTTGTTGGGTTTTCAGAATAGAGATGGCGGGAAGAGGTAGAGACGATGCTGCGATTGCTGAGGCTCTGGGTATGCTAGCTGGAGTACTTGGAGGGAACCCGAATGTTGTGGGAATGGGAGCTGCTCGTCAACTGAGTGAGTTCCAGAAGAACAATCCTCCAATGTTCAAGGGAGCATACGATCCAGATGGCGCTCAGAAGTGGTTGAAGGAGATAGAGAGAATCTTCCGAGTGACTGAGTGTGCCGATAACCAGAAGGTCAGGTTCGGTACGCATATGCTGTCAGAAGAGGCTGATGATTGGTGGGTTGCTACCCGCACTGAGTTGGAAACCGCTGGGAATGCTGAGATCACTTGGGCTGTGTTCAGAGAAAGATTCCTGAGGAAGTACTTTCCAGAGGATGTCAGAGGAAAGAAAGAGATAGAGTTCTTAGAATTGAAGCAGGGTAACAGGTCTGTTACTGAGTATGCTGCTAAGTTCACAGAGCTGTCAAAATATTACACTCCCTATAATGAGGCTACTGGGGAATTTTCAAAATGTGTGAAGTTTGAGAACGGGTTACGTCCCGAGATCAAGCAGGCTATTGGGTATCAACGGATTAGAGTGTTTTCTGATTTGGTTGACTGTTGCAGGATTTTTGAACAGGATACCAAAGCCAGAGCGGAGAGCTATCAGCAGAGGGTTGATAGGAAAGGCAAGAATCAGAATGATCGTGGGAAACCGTATGCAGCTGGCAAAGGTTTCCAGAGACAGCGTGGGATAAAGAGGCCTAGTGGGGGAGACTCCAGTGCCCCTGCTAAGTGTTACAGATGTGGTCAGGCGGGACATCGTTTCCACGAGTGTACCAGTGCTGAGAAGAAGTGTTTCAAGTGTGGTAAAGGTGGTCATTTGGCTGCAGAGTGCCGGTTGAAGACTCTGACTTGCTTCAACTGTGGAGAGGTGGGTCATATCAGTCCACAGTGTCCTAAGCCGAAGAAAGAGAACCAGTCGGGAGGCAAGGTCTTTGCTTTATCGGGTTCTGAGACTTCTGCAGATGATCGTTTGATCCGAGGTACGTGTTATATTAATGGCTTTCCTCTTGTAGCTATTATTGACACCGGTGCTACTCATTCCTTTATATCTTTGGACTGTGCTGTGAAACTTAAGTTAGAGATATCTGAGATGCATGGAAGTATGGTGATTGATACTCCTGCGAAGGGTTCAGTGACTACTACTTCAGTTTGTTTAAATTGTCCTTTGAGTATTTTTGGTAGAGACTTTGGGATAGACCTTGTGTGTCTTCCATTAGTGCAGATTGATGTTATCTTGGGTATGAACTGGTTGGTGTTTAACCGAGTTTCTATCAACTGTTTTGATAAGACTGTGATATTTCCTGAGATTGAGGAAGGTAAGGATTTGTTTCTATCAGCAAGGCAGGTGAATGAGGAAGTAGCAGGTGGGGCAGAGTTGTTTATGCTGTTAGCGACTTTGGAGGCTAAAGATAAACTGGTGATGGCGATCTAGCCGTGGTGTGCGATTTTCCTGATGTGTTTCCTGAAGAAGTGAATGAATTGCCGCCAGAGCGTGAAGTTGAATTCTCGATTGATTTGGTACCTGGTACTAGACCGATATCGATGGCTCCGTACCGTATGTCTGCTGTTGAGTTAGCTGAATTGAAGAGTCAGCTGGAAGATCTGTTGGATAAGAAATTTATTCGTCCGAGTGTGTCACCGTGGGGTGCACCAGTGTTATTGGTTAAGAAGAAAGAAGGTACTATGAGGTTGTGTGTGGACTACAGGCAATTGAATAAAGTGACGATCAAGAATCGGTATCCTTTGCCGAGGATTGATGATTTGATGGATCAGTTGGTTGGTGCGAGTGTGTTCAGCAAGATAGATTTGAGATCTGGGTATCATCAGATACGTGTGAAAACTGAAGATATTCAGAAGACTGCTTTCAGAACAAGGTATGGACATTATGAGTATTCTGTAATGCCTTTTGGTGTGACTAATGCGCCTGGAGTATTTATGGAGTATATGAATAGGATTTTCCATCCGTGCCTAGATAAGTTTGTTGTGGTGTTTATTGACGACATTTTGGTGTATTCGAAATCTGAAGAAGAGCATGCTGAACATTTGAAAGTGGTTTTAGAAGTTCTACGAGAAAAGAAGTTATTTGCTAAACTATCCAAGTGTGAATTTTGGTTAGAGGAGGTTAGTTTTCTTGGTCATGTGATTTCAAGAGGTGGTGTTGCTGTTGATCCTTCTAAGATAGAAGCGGTGTCTAAGTGGGAAGCTCCGAAGTTTGTTGCTGAGATTCGAAGTTTCCTTGGATTGGCTGGTTACTATAGGAAATTCATTGAGGGATTTTCTAAGTTGGCGTTACCGTTGACGATGTTGACTAGAAAGGGGCAAGCGTTTGTTTGGGACTCAAAGTGTGAAGAAGGTTTCCAAGAGTTAAAGAGAAGGCTAACTACTGCTCCTATTCTGATATTACCGAGTTCGTCGGAATCATTTGAGGTCTACTGTGATGCTTCATTGTTGGGTTTGGGTGGTGTGTTGATGCAGAATAAGCAGGTTATAGCTTATGCTTCGAGACAGCTGAGGGTTCATGAGAGGAACTATCCGACACACGATTTAGAGTTGGCAGCTGTGGTATTTGTTCTGAAGTTATGGAGGCATTACTTGTATGGATCAAGATTTGAGGTTTTTAGTGACCATAAAAGTTTAAAGTATTTGTTTGATCAGAAAGAGCTGAATATGAGACAGAGGAGATGGTTAGAGTTTCTGAAGGATTATGACTTTGGTTTGAATTACCATCCGGGTAAAGCAAACGTAGTGGCTGATGCATTGAGTCGGAAATCATTGCATATGTCTATGTTAATGGTTAAAGAATTGGATTTAATTGAGCAGTTTAGAGACTTGAGTTTGGTGTGTGAGAGTACTCACAATAGTGTTAAATTGGGAATGTTGAAGTTAACGAGTGGTATTCTGGATGAGATTAGAGAGGGTCAGAAATCCGATGTGCTTTTGGTTGATAAGTTGACTTTAGTGAATCAAGGTCAAGGTGGTGAATTCAGAGTTGATGAGAATGGTGTTTTGAAATTTGGTAATCGGGTGTGTATTCCGGATGTTACCGAACTTAAGAAGAGTATTCTGGAGGAAGGACATCGTAGTGGCCTGAGTATTCATCCTGGAGCTACGAAGATGTATCATGATTTGAAAAAGTTATTTTGGTGGCCGGGAATGAAAAGAGAAATTGCGAGTTTTGTTTATTCCTGTTTGACTTGTCAGAAGTCAAAGATTGAGCATCAGAAGCCGTCTGGGCTAATGCAACCGTTGGCTATTCCAGAGTGGAAGTGGGATAGTATCAGTATGGATTTTGTTTCGGGTTTACCGAGGACAAGTAGGAATTTTGAAGCTATTTGGGTGATTGTTGACAGATTGACAAAATCGGCTCATTTCATTCCGATCAGAATGGATTATCCGTTAGAGAGACTGACTGAGTTGTATATTGAGAAGATTGTAAGTTTGCATGGTATTCCGTCGAGTATTGTTTCGGACAGAGATCCTAGATTTACATCGAAGTTTTGGGAAGGTTTGCAGAGGGCTTTGGGAACTAAGCTGAGATTGAGTTCTGCATATCATCCGCAGACTGATGGTCAGACTGAGAGGACGATTCAGTCATTAGAGGATCTTTTGAGAGCTTGTGTTTTGGAAAAGGGAGGTGCTTGGGATTGTTATTTACCTTTGATTGAGTTTACCTACAACAATAGTTTTCATTCGAGCATTGGTATGGCACCGTTTGAAGCTTTGTATGGTAGGAGATGTCGGACGCCTTTATGTTGGTATGAGTCCGGTGAGAGTGCTGTGGTTGGACCGGAGATTGTTCAACAAACTACGGAAAAGATTAAGATGATTCAGGAGAAGATGAGAATTGCTCAGAGTCGTCAGAAGAGTTATCACGACAAGAGAAGGAAGGCACTTGAGTTCCAAGAGGGAGATCATGTATTTCTTCGTGTTACTCCGATAACTGGGGTTGGTCGAGCTTTGAAGTTGAAGAAGCTGACACCTCGATTTATTGGTCCTTACCAGATTTTGGAGGGGATAGGGGAGGTAGCCTATCGTATCGCTTTACCGCCGTCACTTGCGAATTTGCATGAGGTTTTCCATGTGTCTCAGTTGAGGAGGTACATTCCTGATCCGTCGCATGTGGTCCAAGTGGATGATGTACAGGTGAGAGATAACCTGACTGTTGAAACATCACCTATGAGGATCGAGGATCGAGAGTTGAAGCAGTTGTGGGGTAAAGAGATTGCTTTGGTGAAGGTAGCTTGGGGAGGACCAGCAGGTGGCAATGTGACTTGGGAACTTGAGAGTCAGATGAAGGAGTCTTATCCGGAGTTATTCGCTTGAGGTATGTTTTCGAGGACGAAAACTCTTTTAGTGGGGGAGAGTTGTAACACCCCAATAAAAATAAGATAATTATTTGATTTAAATTAATATTATATTTATTAATTTAGTTAAATAATTGGAATTATTGGATTATTATTATTATTATTTTGGAATAATAATTATTGGAAAATATATAAGTGTGAAGTAAGGAAAAAGAATCCCATTTTTGGTAAAAAGAGTTTTACGTGAAACAGAGAAGCGGCTGAAAAGTGGAAAGTGGAGAAAGGGCAAAGAGGAAGAGCAAGGGCAAAGGTTGGAGAAGAGAAAAGCTTGGAGCTTAGAGATTGCCGGATTAACTCAGGTAAGGGGGGTTTATCGTCGTTTAATGGGTATTATGGGTTAGCATGTAATGGGTAGTGATAAGCCGTTGAATTGACCCTAATTGGGATTATGAATGCTGGAAAATTATGTTGGATAAATTGTGTTTAGGCTGTAATTGAATCTGTGGTTGGGTTAGTGGTGAATTTCCGAACGTATAGCTTTTTACGGAATTGGAATCGGAGGTCCGGAAGTCCTCCAACGGCGGAAAATGCGGAGAATTCTGCATTCTGCCTTGTGTTAGCGCAGGAACAGCTTTCTGTCTTGCGTTAACCGGTTAACCCAGGGTGTTAACCGGTTAACACTGTTATGTATTTTGAATAATTGCTGTTTTGTCTGCGTTAACCGGTTAACCCAGGGTGTTAACCGGTTAACCCTGTTGTGAATGCTGAGATATGGCTGTTTGTGCTGCGTTAACCGGTTAACCCAGGGCGTTAACCGGTTAACACTGTTAAGTTTTGGGCAGGAAGCGTGTTTGTGCTGCGTTAACCGGTTAACCCAGGGCGTTAACCGGTTAACACTGTTGCAGAGTGGAAAAATTATTAATTAAAATGTTGTGTGCCTAATTGATGGTTGCCTATATCGGTGTGTGATATAGTAGGGATTATTTCCCGCTGTTTTGAGCAGTATAGGTATTAGTAGAGTGTGCTAATACTGTGTTTAATTATTTGACATGATATGATGTATTGATACATGTGTTGATAATGTATGATGGTATGCATAATGTTGTGAATGTGTATGTTATGCATGTGTTGTGAATGGACTGTTTTATGGCTTAGAGAGTGAGCATCGGTCCATTGTGGATTATTGTTGTGATGTTGCATTGCTAGGTGATTAGCGTGCATAATGTGGCCTTTATGGTGGTAGCTAATTCCCATGGTGAGGAATTAGTGATGTTAGTCATTTGGACTGTTTTTGATGTTTGCATGCTAGGTGAATTAGCGTACATAGCATGGCCCTTGGGGTGGTAGCTAATTCCCATGGTGAGGAATTAGTGATGTGAGTCACTAGGTCTCAAATGAGTGGGACTGGTGAGCTTGGTAGCCGTACCTGGATTTGGTCGGTGAAGTTGAACTATATGTTCACGAATAGTCGGTACCGCATGCATGGAGTCTCATTTCATAATATATGTGTAGTGTATAATATGAATGGATGTATTCCAATGTTATACGTGTGTTGTGTTGGCATTGAGCATGAGTATGAATTGTGTTGATATTGAGTATGATATTTGAGTTGATGTGCCGTTACTGAATGTGTGATACGATTAGGGTGATTAATGTGTTAAATTACTTAACATGACATTATATTCTATAATGCTTATTATATCGATTGAGGAACTCACCCTTACAACTATTTTTCAGGTAACGAGCAGTGATTGAGTAGAAGCTAATGCTTGGAGTCTAGTGTAGTCTCCTTAGTGGGTCATGCTCTGATAGATGTAACATCGGGAGGGAACATTTTAATTGTGTTGTTGATGTTTGTTGAACCAGTTTACATGTAGTATGTTACATGTTTTGAATGATCGATTTGATCTCTATCCGCTGCGTATTGTGCAATACTTTATGTTTTGAGTTAAATAATGAGCATGACTAAATAGTATGACGAATGGTGCGAAATAAATGTGTGACACCCTTAATTGCATGATTACTCTGATTTATATGTTGTTATTTTAATTAAATATTTTGGGTATTTTAGAAGGGTGTTACACACAGCTCTTATCCCTGGCCTGGGAGAGCTTCAGACAAATGAAAGTGTGGGAGTTCAGAAAGTTGGAACTCTTCTCCACATGTGACTGACACAACAAAGATCTTGGGTTAATATCCACAATACATCAACACAAGGTGTGTGAGCAAAGTGGATGACACACTGAATAGCAGGAGATGGACTACACATCTCTTTTATCTGCCAATTGCCTTATCAAAGGACTTTTCCTACTTGGCACAAAAATAAACGTTCACAAGCATTGCCTCTTAAGGAGGGCTTCAGACAGGTGCCTGCCCAAGTAACAGGACAGGTCTTCCAGACTACATGAAGTCAGAGAGTTATACCTATGTGGTTAAGCAACCAAGCAAAAGCAAGTTCAAAATGAACTTAAGCAACTTATGTACCTATTGAAACATCACATAAGTCAGTTCAACTGTACAGACAAACAACCAACAGTTAATATCAACAGTTAAACCCAATAAGCAAATGCATAAGCCAACAAGTCAAACTCAAATGAGTTAACAACCCTACAAAACACACAAGGTTAGTAGTCAAAAGTAAACATCAAAGGCTCAAGTGATGTTGCATCATGAACCATATAACCTGGATGTTCAACCTGAAATCAAAGCTCAAAGATGAGACAAACCACTAGGTCAAGGCCTAGGGTCAAAGAGGGAGAAAAAATTCAAAACAGAACATGAAAATTGACATGAATCAACTTCAATCAATTAAGAACATCATCCAAAAGGTCCCACATCAATATCAATCACCAAATTCATTTCATGAACCAAACATGGCAAGGTATGCACATTGCAACCATATTGTGACATCAGAATGAACAAATGCACATTAATTCAAAAATGATTCAAATAATTTTAGCAAAATTCATGAGTAAACAGAACATACAACATGATCATCACACAAAAAATTAGGTAAATTGGCCAACATTAGCGTGGTAATCAAATTGCATAAGTCAAGGCAAACACAATCAAGCACATATGTGACACCAAATATCATACCAACTTAGCATAAGCCTAAAACAGAAATGGTAATTGGTAAAAACCTCTAACTAAAGCCAAAACACCATTCAACATGTCTAGAAATAGTGTGAAAAAATTCACATCCATTGGATAAACCACAAGCACTTCATGAATGAATGAAGTTCAAGACAATTCAAAAACTCACAAATGATCAACCATAATGAAAAATATTAATTAAATCAGAAATCAATCCAACAATTCCACCAAACATAATGCTCATTCACAACATTCATATCAAGCATCACACAAAGAATCAAAGCAATTGGAGTTCATTTGGCATGGCAAACAAATTAATCAAGTTGGACATCACAAGGTGTGACACACATTGTCACACCTAACTTAGAAAAATCATAAATCAGCAATGGCAATTGATAAAAATACAAACTCAACACCAAAATGTCCAGCAAGATGTCTAGTTTCAACATGTAAAATTTCATGAGCATTAGATAAAAACTCAGCATTTCACAAATGATATGGCAAGGCAAGGTCAAGAATGGACATGTATACACAAACCCTAGCACAAAAAATAAACCAGCCAGGCACAATTTGCATTATCATAGTGATAAAAAACTAGAGAGAAAAAGAAAATCAATGCAAAAATCCTCACATTTTTTGGATCATTTTTGGATTTGTTATGAATTTCTAAAGATTGAAATGAAATGGAATGAAACGAAAACAATTAAAATGAAATAATGGAAATTTATTTAATTAATTAATTTTGAAATGATGGATTTGGCGCCAGGGCTTATACGCTGCGTTTCACTTAAAAATGCCTTGGCCAATCACAGCGCGCGCATGGCATCAACATGCAACCAATAACACATGTGCCCTATCCTAACACTATGCCAACGCTTTCATGTGGTAAAAACCGTGGCTAAAAATTCTGAACCATCTTCCTCAACAGAACGCGTAATGAACAGTGATCTTCAACAATCATCAAGAACAATTTCTCCAGTTTTCGAAATTGAACACATGTACATGAAGATCTTTCATCATAGATCAAGAATCAAGTATTGGCTAAGCATATAACATCATATCCAAAGAGAATCGAACAATTCAAGTTTTGCACATGAAACTTTAAATCAACATAACTTGTTCAATAATGCATGGATTTCAGTGGTTCAAAGCTCAGAATCATCACAACAAAGAGATCTACAAATATATCATAACAATTTCATGAAATAAGAGGATCGAATTTGTGACCTCTTGATGAGCAGCTTTGTAATTCGTGTGTTTCTGGCCTTGCAATGCTTCAATCTTCCTCTAGCAAGCTTGTACAAGTGTCTGGAAGAGATCTTGAGGTTCAATTGGTCACGATTCAACAGAATTTTGATTTCACCATTGATGAACTCAAGCTTTGAGTATGCTTCAAACTGCACGAATCCTCTTGGTTCTAGCTTCAATCTTGCTCCATGATGATTCCAGATGATGAATTAGGCAATGAATTATGGTTTGATTTGAAGAAAATTGAAGAAAAATTGAGAGAGAATTTTGAGAGACTTTTTTGATTCTAGATCTAAACTTGGGAAATATGATGAATTATGTTAGGATTTGTGTTATATACTCCCCCCTAATCAAGTTCCTAATCATGCTTAAGCAATGGTAATTGGAATTAGCAATTCGAAGGTGTTTTGGCAAAATTGGGATTTCACCCTTATGCATGAAAATGCATGGTGAACAGTACGAATTGCATTGGGATTTCACTTGAAATGTCATTTGGAAGCCAATGGTAATGCTAGAATGATCAAACAATGAACCAAATTCAAACTTGAATTTTTCCCTCCAAAATCAAGTGATTTTCCAAAAAAAATATGTGATGAGAATGCATGGCATGTGATGTATGTTTTGGAAATTAGAGGTCACAAGAAGAATGTTGCAAAAAGAACCATCTCATTTGGAGTTTTGGTTTGAAAGTTATGCCCCTTTGAAGTTCAATGTTCACTTGGCCAAGTTTTGATCATATCTCCTTAACCACACATGAGAAATTGATGATCTTGGACTTTTTGGAAATGGGAGAGAAAGATCTACAACTTTCATGTTCAACAAAATTTCATTTGAAGCTTTCTTGATGATGTAATCTTGAGTTGAAGTTGGTCCAAAACCTTTCCATTTTTGGAAAGTTCAAATTACAAGTCACCTGCTATTTTTGGAAAGTCTTGATCTGACTTCAAATTCTTCAATGTTGATGTTTGAAATGTCAAATGAAACTTGTTTGAACATGAATGGAGTATTTCTAATCACTTCCCACCTCCAAATCCAACAGTTGACCATGCAGTTGACTTTTGTAGTTGATAGATGACTTGGTCATGCACAGATGAATTTGAGCCTCAATCTCTTGGTGAAATGGCTCCAAAATGAAACCCTAGCTTTTACAAGCTCAACAAAATCATATGATGGTCTCCAACTCAATGAAGACCTCATCTCCTTGCAAAACCCTGATTGGCACAATGCAATTGATTAGGGTTGACCAGAGGTCAAAACCCTAATCCCGAGGCACATGATCAGGAATAATGAACCTCTTGGTGATGATAAAACCATGATGATGGTGATGTATTACTTCAACCAAGATAATACCCAATCTCCTTGAGGAACCAAGAAACCCTAACTGAAGTACAAACCCTCAGATGACTAGTGATCAATTCATGAGACCCTCAGGCTTGAATCTTTTAACCTCTTTATCTTCTGAGCAAGACTTAGGAGGATAACTTGCTTATTGTTTCCACATGATATGCAAAGATGTAATGCCTAATGTCCTAAAAGATGAAATGCAATATGCTAAGCTAGTCCCAAGAGAGGAGGGCAAATTTTGAGGTGTTACAACTGCCCCTATTCAATCCACTGTGAACCTGTCGATATGAATAGCCTCGGCTTTCAGATGATCAGGGTGAAGAGTGATTGAATACCAAGAACAGACGAACAATTTGCACTCTGATGGGAAAATAATTAACAATGCCTGTCAGAATCGGCGAAGACGCAATCTTAAAAGAAAAATCCGTCTGGTACGGAGAAAGTCGGCCTGAACACCGAAAAGGAATTAGTCTGGATACCAAAATAAATGGTAACACAGGAATAACCATGGCCTGAACACCGCATCCGCTGGGGATTATTATTTTTTACTTTTTTCTTGAACCCCAGAACTTTCTGATTGATTTCCTCTTTTTCATTTTTCTTGAACCCCGAACAAATATTTTCTTTCGCGCGGATGATCCCGGATCACCGCAGTTGAACCCCGACACCTTCATAGTAGTCTCGTTTGCCAAATCATGAACCCCGCTCTCCAATTGAACTCCAGTCTTCTGACGATAACTCGTGATCGCCATTGTGAACCCCGTTCTCCAGAAAACACCCCGTGTCTCCCTTTCTCCATTTGAACCCCGCTCTCCAGAAAATGCCGCAACATTTCCCTTTCTCCATTTGGACCCCGCTCTCCAGAAAATGCCGCAACATTTCCCTTTCTCCATTTGGACCCCGTTCTCCCTTCTCTTGTGATAATTTCGCTGGCAACATCGGAAATAACACCAAAACACCACTCTGATGGCGACATATCAGAGGGTACACCTTCACGAAAGGAAGGTAACATGTGCATCTCTTCCTCAGAAGACACCCATAACGACCTTTGTTGGCCTCAGCCAAAGTCTAAGGTGACACATGATCAGAAGATAATCCTGAGGACCTCATCCCGGATATAATCTTCAACTCCAATCTCCATTTGAACCCCGTTCTCCAGAAAATGCCGCAACACTTCCTTTTCTCCATTCTTCGATTTTCGCGCTGATCGCGTAACGTTATTTGATATTATTTCCATCTCCGTCCGACGGAAAAGTTTCCTCCAGTATCGTACTACTGGGGAACATTATTACTCCAACGTTATGATGCCGAACTCCTCAGAGTAACATCTTCCAACTTCTGTCTCGTACGACAGAAACCCCCCTCCAGTATCGCACTATTGGGGAATACCGTTGACCCAACGTCACGATGCTAAGCTCCTCAGAGTAACATCTTCACCATCCGTCGAAACCAACTCCCAAGCGGTAACCACGGCTCGAGTAACTGATGCTTGCAATGCTGATGCTGATCTCCCAACTAGCGAAACCGCTTCTCAAATGGTAACCACGACTTGAATAGCATCTTTACCCATTGGCGAAACCAAATCCCAAACGATAACCACGACTTGAGACTAGTTGATGCTTGCAATGATGATGCATGGTTTTTCTTAGCGCAATGCTCCCTAATTACGGAAATGCTACGCAATTTAGTATGCAATATGCTATGATCTCTTAAATGATGCATGCATAAAAAGTATCCCCTTCAAGGGACTCTCCTGGGGAGCTCGAGGCACTCTGCTGAGGAACTTGACAACACTCCAATCTCCACCCTGCTGGGGAATAGCACTGCTGCTGGGAAGAGGACCACCTTCATCGGGGATGACTTCCACTGAACCCGATCCACTTGGGGACTCCGTTGGGGAAGAAACCACCAACGCACTCTGTGGGGAAAACAACCTTTGACTTGCTGGGGATACAACAATCCCGACTCTGCTTGGAGAGACCACTACCAATAGATACATCCGCTGGGGAAATAGCAACCTTCGGGCCTGGCTGTTGAGGAAATACCGATCTCAAACTTGCTGGGGAAACAACCATCCCGACCCTGCTAGGGAAGACACAGACCTTGAATTTGCTGAGGAGGTAACAATCCCAACTCTGCTTGGGGAAACCAGGAAATTCTGGCGCAGAACACCTGTCGACTCGTCGAACCCTAGTATTCACCATCCAAACCCAGTATCCGCTTTCCAATTTTGAGAACTCCCAGACTCGTCTGGACTTTTCTGATTCATCACCTTGTATTCTCGCCTCCTCCGTACTCGACGGAGAGCGAACTCCTTAGATGGGTACAAACTTTCTAATCTTCAGACTTTGAAGAGTCTTCTTGATTAATATCCAGGATCGCCGTACGTTCTCGCCATCTTTTCACCATTCTCCAATTCATCCGTCCCTGATTGGACTCCACGGGGATCTTTCGTCAAAAGCTTCCACATCACAACCTGCAAGTGAGTGAAAATACCTAACAGTACCTGCAAAAGAGATCGTTAGATAAAAACGTGCCCCAGGCGTGTCAAGATTTCAACACTTGGGTCATTCAACCTTCTGAATAAGATTTCAAGTTTCAATCTTATAAACATGCATTGGAAGGGACCTGTATGTCTTAAAATGCAAAGATTCTTTATCACAAATAACTGGATGTTTTTGCAATCAAAGCGGTAATGAAAACAAAAACAATTTTTTTTGACTGAATATGCATTTTATTGATTGAAAAGGTGTGGCTCGAATGAGCAATACAAAGGAAGCAATTCCTGAAAAGAGGTAATTGCGCACAAAAGGAAAAATCTATCCTAATGGCAATGTGAAACCGTAATCTCATCGAGTTCCAACTCGGTTACACCCCATATGTCCTCAGACTCTTCGTGCTTTCTGCCTTCTGAACAAGACGCTTCTAGCTGATCCCTGCTGGGGATTATCCATGTGTCATAGCCAAAGTACAAACGATCATGCCAGACGCAGTTGTTCGTTTCAATCCCTCTTTTGCCTGGACCGCCCTTTCGGGTTTTCAGTCCACCGGGATACCCTTTTTTGCCCAAGCCGCCCTTGTGGGGTTTTTGACTTGCCAGGTGTACATTTTTTCCCTTTTTATCCCTAATTTTTGCCCGAACCTTTTCATCATTTTTTTTGGTTCGCCGGGATGCCCATTTTTGCCTGGACTTATTTTATTCTTTTCGTCCAGCGGGTCTCTTATACGAAGTATTTTTTAACTGCGTCCGCATTCACAGGGGATGGAAAATCCTCGCCATCCATGGTCGTTAACAACAAGGCTCCGCCAGAGAAAACCTTCTTGACCACGAATGGACCTTCATAATTGGGTGTCCACTTGCCCCTACGATCGTTTTGAGGAGGAAGGATCCTTTTCAGCACCATATCACCTACGTGATACACGCGAGGTCGTACCTTTCGGTCAAAAGCACGCTTCATCCGCTGCTAGTACAACTGCCCATGACAGATGGCTGCCAGCCTCTTTTCCTCAATCAGGCTCAACTCTTCGTACCGAGTCCTTACCCATTCAGCATCTTGCAATTTCACATCCATCCGGACTCTCAAAGAGGGAATTTGAACCTCAACCGGTAGCACGGCTTCCATCCCATACACGAGTGAGAAAGGTGTTGCCCGAGTAGATGTACGCACCGAAGATCAGTACCTAGGATACAAGCTTCGTACTCAGCCACCATGTCCTTGGCGCATTCAAATGTTATCCGGGAAGCACTAACCCATTTACATTAACCCCATCAGACATCAGAATCCGTTCGGATTCAGGGTCAGGCCCCTCCTCCGGGATCGGTTCCTCACAATCTTTCGATTTGAGGACCTCGAGATGTCCTCATCAGGGAACTCAAACTTCCTTGGTTGATAATCCTCTACAGGTTGCTGGGCGAGGTAATCAGACAATACACTCCCCTTGATTGCTTTCTGAGCGGTGTACTGACTATCACATTAGTCAAGAATTGTTTACGACCTCGCAACCCGTCCGGTCAATGCTAGCTTCTTCTGCTGGCTTCCCAAATGCATACCAGATCAAATCCATCTTGGAAATCCATAAAGTGGTATGAACCAGCATATACTGTCTTAGTCGGCGAGCAGCCTATGCCAAAGTACAGCAAGTTTTCTCGAGCAGTGAATATTTTGTTTCACAGTCGGTAAACTTTTTGCTAAGGTAAATTGCATGCTCTTTTCAACCAGACTAGTCATGCTGCCCCAGTACCACCCCATAAATCCCTCGAGGGCTGTCAAGTACAGGTTTTACGGTATCCCTCCACAGGAGGCATCAGAATCGGAGGCTCCTGTAAATACTCTTTTATCTTTTCAAATGCCGCTTGGCAATCATTATTCCACCTGACCGTTTGATCTTTTCTCAACAATTTGAGCGGGTTCACACGTGGCTGTTAGATGAGATGTGAACCGTGAAATGCAGTTCAATCTACCTAAGAAACCACGAACCTTCTTTTCTGTTCTCGGTTCAGGCATTTCTTGTATTGCTTTTGTTCTTCTTTTTTTTTTTTTTTTTAGCAGGATCAACCTCGATTCCTCTTATACGCTCACAATAAGCCCCAGCCACTTACCGGACCGCACTCTGATAGTGCACTTATTCGGATTCAACCTCAGTCTGAATTGTCTCAACCGATCGACCAACTTGACCAAATCTACCGAATGCCCCACTTCTGTTTGGGACCTTGTTATCATGTTATCAACAGAGCATTCGATTTCATGATGAATCATATCATGAAACAAAGTCACCCTGATACGTGGCACCGGTGTTCTGCTTCACTAGAGGACAGTCTTCTCTCAATGGTATTTTGTGCACAACGACATCGGCATCCGACCCTGGCCTATCCTGATACGACCAGGCGAAAGTATCCACATGCTCTTTCAACAGGGCTACCATTCTGCTCTCGACTTGCCTTTGAAGCGGCCCCAATTTTCACTTCCTTTCTGACCTCGGTGGGCCTAAACTTACGATCTCAACTCGCTCCACGTACGGCCGAATCCTTCTCCTCTTGTTTCAACAACCTGGCTAATTCCTCCGGCAGTTCACAATCTTCTTCGCCTTCTTCTTCGGCATGATAGATCGGATTGTCGAAGTCATATGAGGGTGTAACAAGATTGTTATCAATGAGATCCGGCGAGAAATTGCATCTGCATGAATGTTGATTCATGCATTGCTTTAGAACCGGAGCGAGACAAATTGAAAAAGAAAAATGAAAACATTGCCATTTTTATTTTTGTTTTTAAACTGCAAAAATAAATGAAAAACAGGGAACACCGCTTTTAATTGAAAAACATCCTTTCATTTATGATGCAAGAAATTGCAAAATGAAACATATGAGATGACCCTTACAATGGACCATTACGTTTCGGGAAAAACGTATGGCTTCCATGCAAATAAAATTGAAAACAGAAAATATTACTCTTCATGATGAGTGACAGTGATGATCTTTGAGGCCTTCCAGTTTCCTGGTATGCACGATTTTATCCACGAGTCTAGTTCGTAGTCACTGTCAATCTCTCCACCTACTGTACAGGCGTGACCTGGATTCAACATTCCAGCACTGATGAATGTGAACGGTGGACGACGTCCTTTGTTCTGTCTAGACGACTCTTGATCTGGCTGATAGCCAACCCCGAACATATCCGCCTTCACCATAATGTCTATGATCTTTCCCCAGCCCAGGACTTCTCCGTTCTTCAACACTTCCATGGCCTGCTTGTAAGAAGAAATGGACAGCTTCTTCTCTTTCTCAGCACAGATGGCATCCTTTACCTTGAAGGTCTCAACTGCCTGACATGGTGTTTCACATATTACACCGTCCATTCCTACTTCCATCATTCCCTGAATTGTTTCCCTCATTATTGCACACCCATTTGTAGCGACAGCCGCACAACAATTATCACCACCAGGGAAAGCTCCACTCTTCATCAGATGCTTCTGGACTACAGACATTGGAGTTCTTAACTAATCCCCATTCGTTTCCTCCATTTTCCTCTCGTCCTTTGACATCACATTCACCCCCACAGGACCATGCATCGGCACGAGGTTAGCATTAACATTTGGAGATTGTGCAAAATTGATGGCCTTGGAATCCACCAGGTCCTGGACAACATGCTTAAAAGCTTTACAATTCTCCACATTGTGTCCAGGGGCACCAGAGTGGAATTCGCACTTGGCGTTCTCATCATAATTGGCAGGCCTCTGGTCAGGTCTCAACGGAGCCAACATCCTTGGCTGCACCAATCCAAGATCCTTCAGACTCTTCAACAGAAGAGTATACGTCAGGGGTGGCTTATCAAACTGCCCATCTGTCTTCCTTTTCCTCACTTGGCACCCAGCTTTCTGTACTCTCTGTTGAGGTGGATGTTGTTGTTGTAGTACAGATGAATTACCAGCAGGAATAGTCACTGCAGCAGCATACGGGTGGTAACGATCCTTACCCCTTTTGGCATGCACCTCACTTGATTCAACCTCCTTCTTGTGTTGACTATTGCCAGAGGGCTTCTTTACTCCAGACGACGGAGCCTCTCCCTGGATTTTCCCCATTCTCAGCCAGTTTTCAATCCTCTCCAACCTCTCAGCGATTGCCTTCTGCCCCACGGCGAGCCCTTGCATGATGTTGAACAACTCACCCATCTTCTCTTTCAGGTCGAGAACGTCGGCGTTGGGTGGATTCATCATTCCTATGTCAATCAAACATGTTAGAAACTGACACCTGCAAAACAGAAGATAGATTATTATGACTCACGCATGAATGCAATGTCTATCCATACGAGGAACACTCTGTCTTTCGATCCTGGCTTCATCGAGATAGATAATAATCCGGCAGCAATATTCTGACATTCACCATTTGATTTCATCACACAGATCAGAGATATATGATTTAGCAAAGACACCACCCAACCACGTGTGTGCTATGTGAGTGCATACAGGAAAGCAAATAAAGCCGGAAGATTGATCACTGAAGGAAAACAACCACTTCATATCAAAAGTGCACAATAAGTGCGAGAGTCATACATCAAGTTGATACAAATCACATACAATTCTCCAGAATCAGAATGAAAATACAAGCAAATGAATTCCGTCAACAGGCCTGACGGTAATCCCACACAAATGAGAAAGGTCTACGCTGAAGAAGGTCCCACAGACGGCTCTGCATCATCCACCATCTTGGTAAATTTCGCTGCAAACCTGAGCTCAGTGTTCTCCTGCTGTAATCTCCCCACCTCCTTTTGGTGAATCTTCATCTGTCGGAAATAATGATCCCTCTCAGCAAGGTAATGGTCTCTCTCAGCAATAACCTTCACTTTCTCAGCTTCCCACTCAGTAGCAAGGATTTTGGCTCGGACATCTCTCTGAGTCTTCACAAGGATCTGCCTCCTCTTCTCATCTTCAATAACCCTCAAGGCTCTAGCCAACCTCTCTTTGGTGATGTCGTGCTCTTTTGTAGACGACTCCAACGCTTGGCTGATCTTGCGATAATAGGCAGTGTCTATCTCAAAGCGCTTCACTTCCATGGCATGTCTCTTATCCTGATCTTCCATCCTCCCTTTGATCTCCTGATTAGCCATCTGAATCCTGGCGACACTCATCTCCAATTCATTCTTCTCTGCTTGCAGCTGATCTCTGGATTTCTTCATCTCAAGGAACTCTTCCATACTGATAGAAGAACGTGGCCCCTCAATCATAGGACACCAAGGATCACCTCCAGGAAATGGTAGATGTGTGAGCTCAATCCTCTTCCTAAGTCAATCATCAAATGGAGGAAAAGACATGCTGTTAACCTTGCCAAAAGGAACCTTGCCCTTCCTCTGAATATTTCGCCATGCCCCAGACACTTGCCTCAACTGTAACAAGTTACCCTCAGCTGGGAAGTAGAAAGACTCCTGAATCTCGCGCTCAAGAGGAGGAACCTCCATAGCAAACCCCAATTGTCTCCTAAGAAGCGTCGGGTTGTAATTAATGCAACCTTGAACTCCTATAAGAGGCACATTGGGAAGACTCCCACAACTGTAAATAAAATCCCGTCCAGCCATACCGTTGTGAGTCCAAGCTATGTCCTTGGCTCGCAAACCCATCAACCTGATTGACCACTTGACAGTAGGATCAAGAGCGACAAAGGCACCTCTGGAAGGCAAATACCCCATAAACCACTTGTACAGCAGCTGAGCACAACATCGGATCAATCCACCACGCCGCTTCTCGTTCCGATTATGGACCGAGTAATAGACATCCCCAACCAGAGTAGGAACAGGATTCCTCTGCATAAACAACCTGATAGCATTAAGGTCCACGAAGTTCTTCTGATTAGGAAACAGGATGGTCCCATAAATGCTCACAGCAATCAAGGCACAGACGGTCTTCCAATTACCCACAGCAGCATGCTCCTTGGCTTTAGCCTCCAAGAAACTCAAATGAAAACCAGGCAACCTTCCCTTCTCCTTCAAACCCCCTTGGTCACCTCTGGGCTCAAATAAAGAGCACGAGAAATCTCAGCAACATCAGGTTCCCCCTTAGTGGCATAGAAAGGAATCTGATCTCGGACCTGAATACCCAGGATGCTGGCATAATCCTCCATCAAGGGTCCCAACAAGTAATCCGGGAATACGAAACATCTCAAACCAGGGTCATAAAACTGGAGAAGAGTATGAATGGCGCTCCTATCACTGTCTGTGAGCCTGAAAACCAACTTCAGAATACCACCGTATACCTCCCTGAACATCCCCACATGGTCGGGTGTAATCAATGCTATCATATCCCTCAACACACCAATCTCTGGGTCGAAAAAACTGTAGACAGCATCATCCTTCAAACCGGTCCTCATGTCTGGAACAAAGAAGTCTCTCAACCAGGATCTCAATCAAAAATGTCCCTGCATATGGATAAACATGAGTTAGATGCAGATAAATGCAAAATGTGAATGATGCTGATGTATGAATGCAATGCATTGTGCCATCCTCCAAGTCATCTGAACAACTGTTGTACTGAGTTACGACCTCTGAACTGATCACAACCATCCGAGGTACTGAGCAACCCACAAATCCGACTTGGGAATTCCGAAATAAATGGAACTGAAAGATACATCACCATCATCACCAGACATTCTCTGAACAGATAACCATAAGACCCTCTGAACCAGCCCGGGGAATCCTCAAATAAACGGATCCCCACTGATAAATACCACGGACGGAACTCCGGCGTCTCGGAAATAAATCCATAAGTCCGACTTATAAATAGGACACTGATCAACAACTGAACCATTAGTCACCATCAAAGTCACCATCAGAACATGCCTCTGCAAGAATCAACCCTCCCCTCACAGGTGAATTCTAATCAGGTCATCCTAAGGAGGATAATAGTCTCGACAATCGGGCAAAGATACTCAACGGGTTTGCCCTTTCGGGTGTGCCGTTGTAGCTCTCTTGAAATCGTCTAAACCAAAGATCCGGGAAAGAACGGTCACCGAAGTCAATAGCTCAGATGAAGTAACTCAACCAAAGTGGATACTCCACAAAGGAAGAGCTCCCTCAAAAGAACCTCGTCCGGCATGTGGTATGTCACGTAGCAACATCATGCTGATAAAGCAAGTGAGGAAACGTGAGACCACACTAATCCTAGGTGTATACTCGGGCCTGGGTTTTAGCCTCACTCAGAACACCCCCCCCCCAAACAGAGGAACCAACCTGTACAGAAGACAGCACAATGACAGTATGATGCATGCAAACATTTATGCAAATATATACACAACATAATAATCATAAATGCAATAAATAGCAGCACAAGCAACCTAAACTATCCTAGAGAACACTAGGAGAGACTCGCTTAGGGAAGATGGACCAGCCAGAGGTCAACAAAAGAATCCCCAGCAGAGTCGCCAGCTGTCGCATCCGCGAAAAACAATCGGCGGGCTAAAACAAAACAAATAGAGCCGCCACCGTGCGTTATTTATCCCAAAAGAGGGAAAGGAAACGCTCGAAGTAAACCTGGAAAAGACATGGTCTCGCGACCAAAGAGAGATGGGATCGGGAGTCGGTTATGCGAAGGGAAGGTATTAGCACCCCTACGCATCCGTCGTACTCGACGGGATCCACGCTCAAAAGAATAGAAGAAAGGTTGCTAAACACTGCTCGAAAGAATGCACACACACACTGGAAACAACACAGGTGGGATAAGAGGGGAAAGGGCTCGCTAGGATATCGCATCATATGCCTACGTATCTCATCTGGAATGAGAATCAGAGCTACCGTAGTTCGGCTCACGCACGCCAAACAAAACCCACACAGGAAACCGACTGCCAATCGCTGGACTTATGTCAGACTCCACACAAATAAACGCCAATAGGATACGGACTGCCAATCGCTGGTCTTACATCCATATCCTAACACCCACAAGAAGGTTAACAACCAAACAAGTTAATAAGGAGTCGGGAACTCGAGCCTAATAACTGTCAAGCAAACACACTCAAAAAGAAAAAGGGTGCCCGGAGAGATCTCGTACGATCTCCTGCCTACGTACCTCATCTGGTATGAGGATCAGGGCAACGTAGTTCTCCTTAACAGGGGAGAAACTTTCTCCTAACCAGAGATTGGGAAATGAAAAACTAGAAGGGAGACTGACTCGAGCCTAATAGTTATCATGTGTTCCACAATGGTCCTAGGTTGAGGTTTCTATCTAACTTGCACAGGCAGCAAGCTATCCTAAACAGCACAGGCAAAGCAAACAAACACACAATCAGCACACACTATATACAAACAAAGTGGTCTCACACAAGGTTAGGCTGTGAAACACAAGCCAACTGGAATCGGCTGTAGTTAGCTCTTAACCCTAACATTGAGAGTTAGGGTGAAGCAGATGAAATGGGAAGTGAGGGTAAGACCTCACAACTCTTATCCCTGGCCTGGGAGAGCTTCAGACAAATGAAAGTGTGGGAGTTCAGAAAGTTGGAACTCTTTTCCACATGTGACTGACACAACAAAGATCTTGGGTTAATATCCACAATGCATCAACACAAGGTGTGTGAGCAAAGTGGATGACACACTGAATAGCAGGAGATGGACTACACATCTCTTTTATCTGCCAATTGCCTTATCAAAGGACTTTTCCTGCTTGGCACAAAAATAAACATTCACAAGCATTGCCTCTTAAGGAGGGCTTCAGACAGGTGCCTGCCCAAGTAACAGGACAGGTCTTCCAGACTACATGAAGTCAGAGAGTTATACCTATGTGGTTAAGCAACCAAGCAAAAGCAAGTTCAAAATGAACTTAAGCAACTTATGTACCTGTTGAAACATCACACAAGTCAGTTCAACTGTACAGATAAACAACCAACAGTTAATATCAACAGTCAAACCCAATAAGCAAAGGCATAAGCCAACAAGTCAAACTCAAATGAGTTAACAACCCTACAAAACACACAAGGTTAGTAGTCAAAAGTAAACATCAAAGGCTCAAGTGATGTTGCATCATGAACCATATAACCTGGATGTTCAACCTGAAATCAAAGCTCAAAGATGAGACAAACCACTAGGTCAAGGCCTAGGGTCAAAGAGGGAGAAAAAATTCAAAACAGAACATGAAAATTGACATGAATCAACTTCAATCAATTAAGAACATCATCCAAAAGGTCCCACATCAATATCAATCACCAAATTCATTTCATGAACCAAACATGGCAAGGTATGCACATTGCAACCATATTGTGACATCAGAATGAACAAATGCACATTAATTCAAAAATGATTCAAATAATTTTGGCAAAATTCATGAGTAAACATAACATACAACATGATCATCACACAAAAAATTAGGGAAATTGGGCAACATTAGCATGGTAATCAAATTGCATAAGTCAAGGCAAACACAATCAAGCTATATGTGAAACCAAATATCATACCAAATTAGCATAAGCCTAAAACAAAAATGGTAATTGGTAAAAACCTCAAACCAAATCCAAAACACCATTCAACACGTCTAGAAATAGTGTGAAAAAATTCACATCCATTGGATAAACCACAAGCACTTCATGAATGAATGAAGTTCAAGACAATTCAAAAACTCACAAATGATCAACCAGAATGAAAAATCTTAATTAAATCAGAAATCAATCCAACAATTCCACCAAAAATCATGCTCATTCACAACATTCATATCAAGCATCACACAAAAAATCAAAGCAATTGGAGTTCATTTGGCATGGCAAACAAATTAATCAAGTTGGACATCACAAGGTGTGACACACATTGTCACACCTAACTTAGAAAAATCATAAATCAGCAATGGCAATTGATAAAAATACAAACTCAACCCCAAAATATCCAGCAAGATGTCTAGTTTCAACATGTAAAATTTCATGAGCATTGGATAAAAACTCAGCATTTCACAAATGATATGGCAAGGCAAGGTCAAGAATGGACATGTATACACAAACCCTAGCACAAAAAATAAACCAGCCAGGCACAGTTTGCATTATCATAGTGATAAAAAACTAGAGAGAAAAAGAAAATCAATGCAAAAATCCTCACATTTTTTGGATCATTTTTGGATTTGTTATGAATTTCTAAAGATTGAAATGAAATGGAATGAAACGAAAACAATTAAAATGAAATAATGGAAATTTATTTAATTAATTAATTTTGAAATGATGGATTTGGCGCCAGGGCTTATACGTTGCGTTTCACTTAAAAATGCCTTGGCCAATCACAGCGCGCGCATGGCATCAGCATGCAACCAATAACACACGTGCCCTATCCTAACACTATGGCAACGCTTTCATGCGGTAAAAACCGTGGCTAAAAATTCTGAACCATCTTCCTCAACAGAACGCGTAATGAACAGTGATCTTCAACAATCATCAAGAACAATTTCTCCATTTTTCGAAATTGAACACATGTACATGAAGATCTTTCATCATAGATCAAGAATCAAGTATTGGCTAAGCATATAACATCATATCCAAAGAGAATCGAACAATTCAAGTTTTGCACATGAAACTTTAAATCAACATAACTTGTTCAATAATGCATGGATTTCAGTGGTTCAAAGCTCAGAATAATCACAACAAAGAGATCTACAAATATATCATAACAATTTCAAGAAATAAGAGGATCGAATTTGTGACCTCTTGATGAGCAGCTTTGTAATTCGTGTGTTTCTGGCCTTGCAATGCTTCAATCTTCCTCTAGCAAGCTTGTACAAGTGTCTGGAAGAGATCTTGAGGTTCAATTGGTCACGATTCAACAGAATTTTGATTTCACCATTGATGAACTCAAGCTTTGAGTATGCTTCAAACTGCACGAATCCTCTTGGTTCTAGCTTCAATCTTGCTCCATGATGATTCCAGATGATGAATTAGGCAATGAATTGTGGTTTGATTTGAAGAAAATTGAAGAAAAATTGAGAGAGAATTTTGAGAGACTTTTTTGATTCTAGATCTAAACTTGGGAAATGTGATGAATTATGTTAGGATTTGTGTTATATACTCCCCCCTAATCAAGTTCCTAATCATGCTTAAGCAATGGTAATTGGAATTAGCAATTAGAAGGTGTTTTGGCAAAATTGGGATTTCACCCTTATGCATGAAAATGCATGCTGAACAGTACGAATTGCATTGGGATTTCACTTGAAATGTCATTTGGAAGCCAATGGTAATGCTAGAATGATCAAACAATGAACCAAATTCAAACTTGAATTTTTCCCTCCAAAATCAAGTGATTTTCCAAAAAAATATGTGATGAGAATGCATGGCATGTGATGTATGTTTTGGAAATTAGAGATCACAAGAAGAATGTTGCAAAAAGAACCATCTCATTTGGAGTTTTGGTTTGAAAGTTATGCCCCTTTGAAGTTCAATGTTCACTTGGCCAAGTTTTGATCATATCTCCTTAACCACACATGAGAAATTGATGATCTTGGACTTTTTGGAAATGGGAGAGAAAGATCTACAACTTTCATGTTCAACGAAATTTCATTTGAAGCTTTCTTGATAATGTAATCTTGAGTTGAAGTTGGTCCAAAACCTTTCCATTTTTAGAAAGTTCAAATTACAGGTCACCTGCTATTTTTGGAAAGTCTTGATCTGACTTCAAATTCTTCAATGTTGATGTTTGAAATGTCAAATTAGACTTGTTTGAACATGAATGGAGTATTTCTAATCACTTCCCACCTCCAAATCCAACAGTTGATCATGCAGTTGACTTTTGTAGTTGATAGATGACTTGGTCATGCACAGATGAATTTGAGCCTCAATCTCTTGGTGAAATGGCTCCAAAATGAAACCCTAGCTTTTACAAGCTCAACAAAATCATATGATGGTCTCCAACTCAATGAAGACCTCATCTCCTTGCAAAACCCTGATTGGCACAATGCAACTGATTAGGGTTGACCAGAGGTCAAAACCCTAATCCCAAGGCACATGATCAGGAACAATGAACCTCTTGGTGATGATAAAACCATGATGATGGTGATGTATTACTTCAACCAAGATAATACCCAATCTCCTTGAGGAACCAAGAAACCCTAACTGAAGCACAAACCCTCAGATGGCTAGTGATCAATTCATGAGACCCTCAGGCTTGAATCTTTTAACCTCTTTATCTTTTGAGCAAGACTTAGGAGGATGACTTGCTTATTATTTCCACATGATATGCAAAGATGTAATGCCTAATGTCCTAAAAGATGAAATTCAATATGCTAAGCTAGTCCCAAGAGAGGAGGGCAAATTTTGAGGTGTTACACAGAGCTCCGGTCATCTTCTCCGGTGGACCTCACCGGACTGGTCCACCATAAGCCATCACCATAATGAAAGACAAGGACATGATCTTGAAGAAAAAATGGCACTGGGCTCGAATCTAACATCCATTCATTTCAATTCCAAATATATTGAGAGATATATGGATTTGAAATTTGAGGTACATGAACTGAGTTGCTTTGATTTGACCTCAAAGCAACTTAATCTTCTTGCCTACATTGGTAGGACTTCAGACAACTAAAGAATCAATAGAATTGAGAAAGAATTTGAGAGAATCGAAGAGTTCAAAATTTCTGAAAATTACCTTCAATGGAGGTCTGAACTCGATGGATCTTGATCTTGCTTATACTTGGACTCACTCTACTTGCTTGCAAGAGAAGGATTTAGTTGTTTAGAAGCAATGGATTCCTGGAGAATTGAATTCCAAAAAGTGGAGATTCAAGCTCATATTCAAGAGAATTTATCAGGCTTATCCTTTGTGAATTGAGGGTTTGCAATGGGGGATCAAAGTTGGCGCAATTGTCTGTCAATTTCTGAGCAATTGAAGCTCTATTTATAGCTGAATCATGTGATATTTGCACACTCACTTTCACTTTCCAATTTTGGCAAATGATGATGTAATGGTGCATGGGCGCGCATAGGCCCATGAAATGATAGCTTGAGGTCCATAATTGAAGATCAGATGCACTGAAGTAAGCTTGGAATGCAAGGCAACTGAACATTGATGCTTGAAGTTTGATCCATGCCAAATGATATCAGCTTGTTTAAGCCATGCGCAGCCTATACATTTCTCATTCAAAATAAATGAATTTGAGCTATTTGGAAAGGTGAGATCAAGAGGAACAACTTTGATGTTCAACACGTTTTCATTTGGAGCTTGGAACTTGGAGAAATTTGAGGTGGAAGTTTGGAAATTTTTAACATATCAAAATTTTTCTAAGTGTCAAGCCATATGTCTCAATATTCCACCTTGCTTAACTTTTAAGAGGAGCTTCAAATGAGAAAAGTGTCTTCATAAAAGTTGTATCTCTCTCAAATACCTTAAAAATGGTCACCAATTTCATGTCATTTGGATTTTAAATGATAGAGTTATGCATTTTTGAAGTTTGGAAAAATCACTTGATCAATGGTATAGGTCAAAAGTGACCTATAATGTAGCCTCATATCACATGCTCAAAAAAGTTGAATTAGCTCCCACTCCAAACATCAAAGTTGAATTATACACATTGAATTTGATTTTTCAACTTGTAAATCTTACATCTCATAAAAATTGAGCCAGTTATGGCCTTGGGAAGTTGACTTTCAAATTAGGGTTTAGACAAAATGACCTATAATGTTTGAACATAGAAAATGATTTTCCAAGAAAAAATAGCTCTAGGTCTCAACATGAAAGTTGTTTATAATGTCATTTAGAGTAAGTTTTCTCTTGGTATCAGTTTCATATGTTGAAAATTGTAGGAGATAGGGTCTAGGGAGACCCAGTTTTGATAAGATGAATTCATCTGGCCAACCACCATCAACCAACTTGCTGATTTCCAATTCTCTTGACTTTATTGGCTCATGGTAGATCATATATGCATAAGATGATGATATTTGAAGTGTACCTTGAGAAATTTGATCAATTGGTGAGATAGCTTGTTGGAGAAGTTACTCAAGATACCCAATCAAAACTAGGGTTTCCAAAGCAAATCAACCTCAAACTCTTGAAGCAAACTTTATCAATATAACATGTAGAGATCATTGGGAATCATATATGATTCTTGTAACCATTCTTGAATCAATTATTGGTTGTGCTCTTTGTTCATGAGGGTCCCAAACCCTATATGTGAACTTGATGAATCAATGAGATCATGCCCTTCCTACAAAAGAGTTAGACAAATACAAAGATATATTTTTGGTATTTTAGTTAGTAAAATGATAATATACAAGTATGATATAATTACAAAGTGCTTGGTGACCTCTCCCAAAACAAACCCAATGAAAGAGGGGTAAGGAGGATGCCAAGACATGATCCCAATGCTAATGCCTATGATGGATTTGTATGAGGGATCTTAGGGTCAAAATTGGGGTCTTACAGTTACACAGTAGCACCCAAAGTGTCCTAAGTACTCCTAGGGAGCCCTTTTTTTATGTGTGTATGTATTTTTGGTATAAAAGATGTTTGCAATAAATAGAGTGTAGGTATGAGAAAATAATTCATTAATTATATTTTTGTGTTTGACAAGACCTTTGGACTTATGCCTACGTACCAACATATAAATGAGGGATCAAAACCTCGTAGTTCGGGGTATCAATTTCAAAATGAGTGGATTGCTTTTAATAAAAGTTTAAATTTTAAAGAGGCACAAAGGGCCCAAAAGTTTGAATGAGTGTTAGTTCTTTTTGTCTTTTGAAATTTTAAGTCAATATGATTAGATTCATTTACAAGTTTGATTTAAGAAAAAAAAATTAAAAATGCAATGGCATAAGGCCAAAGTTTCTAATTTGCAATAAAGTCTAAGTTTAGAAATCAAAAGCTAAGAAGGTCTTTGAAAGGGGGAGAGATTTTGAAATTTAAGAAGTGGGAGGAGATGAAGAGACAAATATTAAGCATAAAATTAAAAGTTAAGAGTTGAAAAGATCTGACTAATGGGATGGAATCCAACAGACAAGAATGTCATATAGAAAACTCACTTTCCCTTTGTACTTTGAATCAAGAAGTATCAACAAGAAAATAGAAATATGGAGAGCAAGGTATCAAATAAAGATATCCATATCCAAGCAAGCAACTTCACAGCCAAAAGTCTTCTTTTCCTTCCCACGTATCAGATGACATACTCCTTGATTGGCTCATAATAAGGCATTAGACACAGGTTCAAAGTAACAGTTGTATCAAGACCATGTAGTAGATAAACTCAAGTGGATCCCAATACTTGCATCATATGAAAGCTCAAATCACAATAACTTGGTCTTTGAAATGTTGGCATTGGCCAAGTCCTTTTGCATAGGGAATGTTGCCTAATTCTAAGTCCAAAGCTCAGATCAAATCCAACAGTCCACACAAACATTTTTTAGGGTTTTTGTTGTTTATTAATTATTTTAAGGTCATAAGACCACAAACACAGACAAAGTATACAAACAAATATATACAATCACAATATATGGCTCAAGTGAGCAAAGTGAAAATACATAAACATAAACAAGTTAAATGATATGTAAATGGCAAATGAAATGGTAAATGACTTGAATTTAAATTGCATAAAGTAAATGACTTAAAAATAAAAGCAAGATTAATAAAAAGTTAGTCAAATGTTAGTTGATTAGATGTTAGTGGTGTTTTGCTTTTCAATTGATTAAGTCATTATTTGGACAACACTCAAACCTCTATTCACAAGCATGGATCCTTGAACTAAGGCATCTTCCAAAGGAAGGAGAAAAGGCCAAGTTTCCACATAATACCATGAAAGGGGAGATACTTACAATCTCACTTACTAGAATGATATGCCTTTGGCTCAAAATTTAGCGCTATGTTAAGCAATCGTAATTGGACTTATGTAGAAGTCACGACTATCTAAGGTCGGGAAATAAAATTTTTGGTGTTAATTCATGTTAGAGATATGGTATAATGAACCATACTTATAAAACATACCACACACAAAAATAAAATGATCAAAGGATGGACCTATCTCATCCATACTTGTATTGGTTCATCTAACACAAAGTTATTGATCAACCTATTAGCTTTAGGATATTGAAAATGAAGGTAGAGAAAAACAAGAAAAGGGGGGGTTTGAATTGTTTTGGAAAATAAAACTTTTTAAGAATTTAGACACACACAGAATAAAAAGAAATTGACACAGAATTTTATACTGGTTCGCTTGAAATTCAAAGCTAATCCAGTCCATCCGGCCAAGGTGATTTCTCCTTCAAAAAAGACTTAATCCACTAATCTTGAAAGATTACACAAACAACCGTCTAAGAGAATAATCCCTTAGCCCTCTCAAGTATTCAGACTGCATAGAGTCACTTGAGGAAGTATCTTAGTGATGATATGATTTGTAATGCACAGTGCTTCTACAATAAGCAAATATTATAGAAATATAAGAACAATAATTTTCACCTAAGAGCAGCAGCTCGTGAAAGAGTAAAAGAGGATGATTGAGAGATTTGTATTCTTGTGTGTCTCTGGTGTATTTTCTTGTGCGACATTCCATCCTTTATATAGGAGTTCGAGAGGACCGTTAGGTGATGATATAATCTTGTTCATTGAAGAATGATTAATGTCATTACTCTCCTTGTTTCTTTCCAAAACAATTTTGGGCGCGTCATAATTTTCTTCTAGAAATAGTTTCTTTCTAAAAACAGATTTCTTCACGGTTACGCTTTCTGAGTTAGCGAATCCTGTATTCAGAGTCTTGCTTTGGAATGTTATTCTTCATAGGGTACATTAATTTATTATATCATAGTTTCTCTTTAATCTTGACTTCTTCAGATCTTGCGTCTTCAGATTCTGGATTTATTCTTCTCTTTCAGAGTTTCTGACTTCTTTCGTTTTGCTAGCGCTTGTGTCACAGTCAGATCCTCCTGGTTACGGATCCTCTGAGTAACATCTAACATTGGATTCTGTATCTGATGATTCATCTATCTGATTGTTTGATCAGAGTCTTGCATACTTAAGAAAAATTTCGTTAGGGTATAATTTTTGTTTCATCCTTTGTTATCATCAAAACCTTAGAGATACATTGTAGAACCAACTTTGTTCTTACAGAGACTTCATTGGTCAATGAAAGGGATGTGATAGAATGTGATTGAAGATGAAGAGCGAGGGGAGATGAGATAAACACAAATTGGTCATGGGAGGAATTTTATCAAATTAAAATCATTCATTCATTTTGGGAGATGAAATATACATTTCATCAATCCCCTAAATCCGATGATTTTAATCCAACAAAAGTTAATTCAACCTTGACCAAGGCCCAAACATAAAGTCAAACTTCACAAGTCAATAAAAATGGCTCAACATAATTTCTACATAATTAACCAATTAAAAATCAAATTAAAATGCATTTAAATTAAATTATGTTTGATCAAAAACCTAAAACCTCTTTAGAATACCAAATAAATAGCCAAGAGATTTATCCTAGGTCAAACAAGGTCAAAGTACCTTAGACAAAAAATTTCATAATTTTTTAAAAGTCAAAAGTATTTTTAAACAATTAAAAATATGCACAAAAACAGTTAAATCATGAAAAATATCAAAATTAATCCAAAAAATAATTTTAATTCAGAAAATGAAAGAAGAAAATATTATAATTTTTTTGGTGAAAGTCCCATATTTTTTGGATTAAAAATGAAATTAATTTGAATTAATTAAAGTAAAAGGATTAAATGGAAAAATCAAAAAATCAAAAAAACAAGGGTCATCTGATCTTCCTCATTAATTGAGGTGGTAGATCAAATGGCCAGGAGCATGCATTCCACTAAGTCCTTAGTCAAATGTGTTGCAGGCGTGGTAATCACAATGGACGCATGGGATTAAAACATTTCAAATGGATCAGATGGCCTGGATTGATCTAGCGCATCATCGGAGCCCTAGCTCTGGTCATCTTCTCCGGTGAGCACCACAGGTCTGGTCCAAGATCAACTCAATGGAAAATGAAAAGTGAATACAAATTTGAAGGAAAAATGCTCAGGAGCAAGAATCTGGCCTCAAATTTATCCATTTCCAAGTATATAAAAATATACAGGGATTTGAATTTTGAGGATCATTAACTGAGTTGCTTCGATTTGACCTCAAAGAAACTCAATCTTCTTGCCTACATTGATAGGACCTCAGACAACCAAAAATCAACAAGAATGATGAAGAATTGAGGGAGAATCAAAGAGATGAAATTTCTGAAAATTCACCTTCAATGGAGCTTCAGATTGGCACGATCTTGGTTTCAATTATGCTTGGCCTTGCTTCAGATGCTTGTTGGAAGTGATTAGGATCAATGAAAGGTATGGACTCATGGAGTTTCAATCTCAAAACAGATGAAGAATTGAAACTCGGTTTTCAAAGAAAATCCTCAAGCTTATCCTTCAATGGTGAGGGTTTGGGTTTGCAGGTTCAAAGCTTGGTCATAAGGTCTCTAATTCTAAGCAATGAAAGTCTTATTTATAGGTCATGAGATTGATTTTCACATAGTTCCAATTTTGGCAATTTTGAGTAATTCCTTTGCATGCTTGCATGGGAATGTGATAGGCCTATCAAGTGATGTAATCTGGTCCAAAATTGAGTGTAAACCATGTTGAAATCATGTGGAAAGGCCATGAATCGTGTATGAAAAGTGGAAGTGGAAATCATCCAAATGGTTCTTCAATTTTCACCCATGTGAAAGTCCTTCATCCTTTGGCCAAATGAGATGATATTGTACTTTTTGGAAAGGTGAGATCAAGGGGAACAATTTTCATGCTGAACAATTTTTAATTTGAAGCTAGGATCATGATGAATTTTGAGGTGGAATTTTGGGAAATCAAACATATTTGAAAATTGTCGAAGTCCCAAGTCATTCACTTCTTCCATCTTGAATAAATTTTTCTATGTACTTCAAATGAGAAAAGTTCCTTCATAAATTTTGTAGCTCTTTAAAAACTCTTCAATTTTGGAAAAAATTTGAACTCATTTGGATTTGGTATGAAGGAGTTATGTATTTTAGAAGTTGAGGAAAATCACTTGTTCAATGGTATTGGCCCAAAATGACCTATAATGTTTCCTCTTCTCACATGCATTTTAAATTGAATTTTAACTTCCTAAAAATATAAACATTTAGGTAGAATTCTTGAAGTTGATCATTAAATTTGAATATCTTTCATCTCATAAAAATTGAGCAAGTTATGGTCTTGGGAAGTTGACCTCCAAACTAGGGTTCAGACAAAATGACCTATAATCGTTCATCATAAAAAATGACTTTCCAAGAAAAAATAGCTCTATACTTTAACATGAAAGTTGTTTGGAATGTCATTTTGAGAAAATTTTCTCTTGGAACAATTTTCATATGACAAACATTGTAGGAGATGGGGCCTAGGGAACCCCAGTTTTGACCAGTTGCCTTTCTCTTGTCAACCACCATGAACCATCTTGCTAGCTTGACATTATCTTGATTTTTGGGACTAGTGGAGGATAATATATGTGTAATATGATGTAACATGAAGTATACCTTTGAATATTTGATCAATTGTTGAAGAAACTTGTTGAAGAAGTCACACAAGATACCCAGATGAATTAGGGTTTCCAAGGCAAACAAACTCCAAACTCTTGATGATTTCTTGATCAAAATAATATGTGAAGATCATGGGGATCCATATATGATGCTTATATCCAATGTGAACCATTTATTGATTTCACTCCTTGCTTGAGGGTCTTAAACCCTAGATATGAGCTTGATAAAACATAGGTGAGCATACACACTACCTATAAAAGCAACAAACTATACATTGACATATTTTTGGTATTTTGGTTAGTAAACAAAGAAAAATGAAGTATGATACAATAAAATGTGCTTAGTGATCTCTCACAATGCAAACCCAATGAATGAGAGGTAAGGAGGATGTCAAGGTGTGATCCAAATGTCAATGCATATGATGAGATAGCATGAGGGATCTTAGTGTCAAAATTGGGGTCTTACACCTTTGTTTTAGATCCCTTGGATTTTAAGCAACGTCATAGGAAGCTTTTATCCATATTATCTACTGATGTGGTTGAAGGACTTTTGAGTGTCTTGGTGCAGTTTTATGATCCTATCTGTTGGTGCTTCACTTTTCCGAATTATCATCTCATGCCTATGTTGGAAGAGTATGCCCATATCTTGGGTAAGCCTGTGTCTAACAAGGTACCTTTCAATGGATTGGAGGAGATATCGAGATCTCAAGTCATAGTCGAAGCTCTTCATTTGAAGAAATCATATATTAAAGCCAACTTGGTGAAGAAAGGAGGAATTCTAGGGTTGACTTCCGAGTTTCTCATTGGTAGAGCTACTGCTTTTGCTCAAGCCGGTAGCATGGACGCTTTTGAAGTCATCTTTGTATTGCTCAACTATGGTCTAGCTTTGTTCCCTAACATTGACAGTTTCGTTGATGTTAACGCCATTAGAATATTCTAGGGTTGACTTCTGAGTTTCTCATTGGTAGAGATATTTCTTTTGGTCAAGATGGTAGCATGGACGCTTTTGAAGGCATCTTTGTATTGCTCAGTTGCGGTCTAGCTTTGTTCCCTAACATTGACAGTTTCGTTGATGTTCCGACTTTGTTGAGTGACATGTATTTCTCTTTGCATTTGAGGAATTCTAAGGGTGGTGGGACCATTGTGTGTTGTATTCCTCTTATGTACAAGTGGTTTATTTCACACTTGCCTCAAAATCCCGATTTCTTGGAGAACCGACAATGTCTACGATGGTCCTAGAGACTTATGGCTCTCACTAATGATGATATTGTTTGGTATGATACTGCATTGGATGGCTTGGATATTATTGACAGTTGTGGCGAGTTCTCTAATGTGCCTCTCACTGGTACACAAGGAGGAATCAACTACAACCCTGCTTTGGCCCGTTGTCAGCTTGGGTTCCCCTAAAGAGATAAACCTAATAATATTTAGTTAGAGGGTCTATTCTATCAAGAGGGTAAAGATACCTAATATATGAAGTATAATGGTGCGTGCTTGGCACAATGTGCATAGGAAAGGATGATCCGAGCTAGGTCCATGCAACTGTGTAGCTTTGGAAGCTTACATTATTTAGGTGAAGAAGAGAGTTTTAGAGCTCAAGATTCCATACGCTTAGGAGAGACCTATAGTTATGGTTATGGTTGAGCGATTAACTCTCCCTAACTAAGATGTAGAGGAGTTAGAAGATGCACTTTCCCAGATGAAGCAGGAAAGAGACTTGTGGGAAGAGCGGTTCCATGCTTTGAACCGAAAGCATGTAGAGTTGCAACTTGAGTTGAAGGACAAGGATGAACTCACTGAGGTTCTGGAAGAGCGTGTAGTGAAGAGACAGAGAGAGCCATGGGATTTATTTTCCTCTAGTATACCTCGGCCTTCTGGAGCTTGGAAGAAGATTTTTGATCGGCTCGTCCTCGAGAAGGCTCAAATGCAGACAACTTTTGAGTCAGAGATTCGGCGCATCTGAAAGAAGTATACTCCCTTGGCCAGCTCACCTGATACAATTCCTAGGAATCCTTAGGATGATAGTTTCCTTTTCTATTTTATTTATATTTTGTTTTCTGAAATCGTACTCAGCGTAATCCTTCCAAATTTTATGAATAAAAAAAGATTTTATGGTCAATTGAATTGTTATTATTATTGATTACTATTATTAATTGAAAAAATAATTGCAATGAGACTTCGTACGTTCCTTGAAATCAAAAACAATCAAAAACCTTGCATTTCATGCATCATTTGCATAACAAGTTTCTTCAGCCAGATGTGTTATGGTTCTTCTTTTGTGTATCAGACAAGCTGACTCATCACTATAACACTCGAGTTAATCGACAGAGAAGAATGGAGAATCTTGAACAAGAGAATAGAGAGCATAAGGATGAAACTTCCATACTCACTGCTTTGATGGAGTTTGTGATTGTTGCTCAGATCAACCATCACCGCCTCTTGCAACTCCTCATCCTCAGAGGACTGTGATTTCTGAGATTGTATCAATGTTTGTGCCTGTTGTTGCTACTAGTCAGCCTGTGCTTACCATGCCTACCGAATTCCTGTGGGGAATGACACCTAACTTTGTGCCTGAAGGGTATTCTCTAACGTTTCTTTCTATGTCGACATCTAGCCCGATCCTGTATGTGCCTCTTCCCATTGTGCATACTTTGCCCTGTGTCGAGGAAACCATTTATCACTCAGAGCCGTATGAAGGTCCCGATGTTTATGAGAAGATGGATGAGTGCTCAATTGAATTGTTATTATTATTGATTACTATTATTAATTGAAAAAATAATTGCAAATGAGACTCCGTATGTTCCTTAAAATAAAAAACAATAAAAAACCTTGCATTTCATGCATCATTTGCATAACAGGTTTGTAGTGGGGTATTCGTTACCTTTAGATTTATTGACTAAATCAAAAGTAAATCATACAATTCGAGTCGCCACCGCACTTCTATTTATCCAAAGGAAAGGTTAGAAAGCGAACAAAAACCGAGAAGTTTTATCAAATCAAAAACTAATAAAAATGTCAGAGATCGGGGTAAGGGGGTTGGTTATGCAATGGGAAAATTTTAAGCACCCAAAACATCCTAGGTACTCCTAGGGAGCCCTTTTCACAATTGTTGTAAGGTAGGTTGGTATTTGTGAAAATTATTTGTACAAACATGATTGGGGGGATGAGATAAGAATGTATAAATTATTTACAACTTTTGTGTTTGAATGGATAAACCCACTGCCTACGTACCATCTTAAAAAAGATTAGGATCAAAACCTCGTAGTTCGGGATAAAAATCTCAAAACAAGTTGGTGAATTTATTGGTCCAAAAGCCTTAAGATCTTTTGTTATCTAAGGGAGAAAACTCAACCTAAAACCACAAATCCACCATTTGAGGATAGCTTCAACATGCTAGTGAGGGGTTAACCCTATAATAAGCATGGAAGACTCATTGTCCATCACTAAGGATATAGGTGAGGATTATATCAACCTCAAGGATAACTCAAACCTAATAGCTAGTGGTTATGAAAAGTTTGATAAGAAGTGGCCATTGAAACCACAAAACATTTGAATGAGTTATATTTACCAATGAAAAGTATTTACAAAATATGGTCAAAGTTGACTTAAGGATTCAATTCAAAATAAGTGCTATGAAAAGAAATTTTGAAAATCAAAAGCATAATGCTTAGGTTTCTAATGTTTGGAAACAAATGTTAATGTTTGCACAAAAGTTTTGGCTTGGGTTAGAGTGGAGGGAAGAAGAAGAATGGCTAAGTCCTAAACATACAAAGATGAAGGAAGAGAAATAAGACCACAAATGGAGTCCCCTTCTTGAGATCATAGTGATGATCCAAGTAGCTCCCATCCTTTGGAATAAGCAAGCAAATGAGCAAATACTCAAGCAATCAATCAATCAAGTAAGCTTTTAGGAATCTTCCAATGGCTCTTGTATCTCTCACTTTAGATGCACATGGCAATGGTTCTTCAATTTGGCTCAAATTAGAATCCCTAGCACAAGAACACACACATCAAAGGGTTCTATAATGTCAAGAAGGAATAGACAAGAGTGAGTTTAGAGATTAGGTCCTTCCAATTCATCTTCAACATTAAGTTCTTTTCACTCCATTTTTGCATAGGGAATGTCCTAAAGTCTAAGTCCTTTTATCCATTTTCATTTGGTTCACATAAATCAACATAATATTTGAGGCCGGTCAATAAAATATAGGCAACAAACACAAGTTAGGGATCTTGATTAGTGAATCAAGCTCCTATAACTTGTCATGCCAAAAGAAGATGAGAAATGATCTTGTATTAATTTAGGTTCTTTGCATGATTAGGAAGCAACCTATCCTTAATGCAAATCCATTCACTTGATCTATGATCAAAATGAATTAGATTTGAATCAAGGAAGGTTAAGCCTCTCATACATTAAGGCTAACCACCAATCTTTAACTCATTGATCAAAAAAAGAAAAAGATGAAGAAGGAGATGAATAAGAATGAACATTAATGGAAATTCAAATGAAGTAATCAACATACATTGACCAAAGATAGATGGAATCAAGGTCAAACATCAGTAAACAGAAGCAAAATGAAACTTAGAAGTCAAGAAACAAATAAAATATTTTTGGTATTTTTGGAAATTAAAATAATACTTGAATTAAAATAAACAATTAAAGGTCAAACTTCAAATCCATTTCAAATCAACTTTGAAAAGTCCAAATGGATCATCCTAAGTTCAACAAGGTCAAACAAAGTTTGACAAAAAATTTCAGCATTTTTAGAAACGAGAAACTATTTTTAATCAATTAAAAATGCATAAAAAATAACCTAATTGAATTAAAATCTCAAATCAATTAATAAATTGATGAGAATATTTTTCATAGATCCATCATCATTCAAAGAGGTTAAGAAAATATTTTTGTATTTTTTGGATATTGAAAACTATTTAAAATGAATTAAAAATAACCAGAAAAGAGAAAATTCATAAAAAATATCAATTGATAAAATAAAAAAGATTAAAAATCAGTTTTAGAAACTAGAAATTAATAGAGAAATAATGCCATTGGTCTCATATTTTTTGGAATTAAAATGAGAGAGATATGATTTTTTGAAATAAAATGAGATGAAAGAAATTAAATCAGAAATTAGAAAATACAAAATAATGTGGTGCGTTGGATCCAGGCTCATTAATTGAGCTGGCACATCCAAGGGTCCAGACATGTGCGCGCACCAAACACTTTGGTCAATGAGATACACACGACCATTAAAAAAGTCATAAAAATGAAGAGACCAAATTAGATCTAGGGATCAGATCCAAGGGTTGTGGTTCATTCTGGAAAACGGACGGTGGTGTACACCACCGTCTTCTCCGACGAGACAAGAGATTCCGGCGAGAGTTGGAGACAAAAAATCCTAACCAAATGAGGCGATTTATACATCAATGGAAAGCTGGGGTGATGTATATCACCCCTGTACCATTTATTTTCACTCTAGATCTCCATGGGAAGAGAAATCAGAGGTGGAAAATGATGGTGTTCATCTTGAACTCAACGGAATTTCAAAATTAAAAGAACAGTTTAATTGCCTCTGATGAGAGGACTTCAGCCAAACCAATAAATGCAAGAAACAAGCTACAAACAGTGAGTTTCGAAGAAGAAAAGTTTGTGTATCAACCTCTGAAATGTGGATCTATGGAGCACAAATCCTCTTAGCTATTGCTTGCAGTGTGATCTAGAGATGAAGATGAAGCAAGGTCAAGGAATTTTGAGTCTGAAAATCAACCAATGAGGTTGAAATTCAGATCTGAAATTTTGAAATGAAAGAGTGAATTCCTTTAGGTATGGCTATGGAAGTAGTTTTGCAGCATAACAGGCGCCTTCAGGTTGCTCAATTATGAAGCCTGACACTCTTATTTATAGCAATTGGCAAAGGCAAGCATGAAAGTTTCATGTGCATGAATGAAGAGGGCCTCCATGCATGGGCCTGTACAGGCGCATGGAGGGCCCAAATCCTATTGCAAATGAATGCTGATATCACATTAAGTTGAAATGGACGTGCAAAATTGATGCAATTGGCTTATGCAATGAGTTTTCAAGTAGTTTCCAAAAATGCACCAAAATGTTCTCCTCTTCGAAAATGACTCTTCCAAAAATAGAACATGGCCTTATGGGTAATGGTTGGAAAGGTCTTGACATGAGGATCAATTATTATGTTGAGCAAAACTTCATTTGGAATTGGGAAATTAGTGAAAATTGGCCATAAAGTTCAAGGTGCAAAATGTGTGTATGTGAAAATTTCCAAGATGGGCCAACTTCAAGCCTTTTTGTTTCAATGATGAAATCTCCAAATGACAAAATCTTCAACATCAAAGTTGTAGATATTTTCAATACAATCAATGTGGACTCAAATTTTTCATCATTTGGATTTTTGATGAGAACGTTATGGGCACTTGAAGTTGGACTTTTTCACATTTCAATGCCTTTGGTCCAAAGTGACCTATAATATTTTGCATTATCACATGTATTTCTTTTAGGATTATGAAATTTTATTCAACATAACAAATGAAGTATACATCTTAAAATTTCCAATGCCCTTGATCCCACCTCAAAATAAAAAAAAAATGAGTTAGGTCCTTGGAAAGTTGACCAAAAATTAGGGTTTCAGTCAAAATGACCTATAATATTTTGAAATGGATGATGACCTTCCAAGATTTAAATAAATTTTTAATGAAATGAAAGTTGCTAATATGGTTCCTAAGAACCTTTTTTCTCTTGGGGTAATCTCCATTTGACAAACACATTAAAAGTTAGGTCTCAATGTACTTCAAAATAGTCAGACGAATTGACTGATCAACTTCTCAAGTCCATGCCTCAAATATTGATGAATTGATGATTGAGGACACTCAAATAAGCTCAAATATGCATGAAATGATGAATGGAAGAACTTCCCTTTATTGTATTTGATCATGGGTTGAGGTTGCTTCATGGGCAAGGCACAGTTGATGAACAGATGAATTAGGGTTTCCTTGGGAAACAATCCTCAAACCCCTTGGTTTGCTTTGATCAAATTGATAAATTGAGATACTTGGGAGGCATATATGATGAATGAGAGCTTTTGGAACGATTGTCATGCTTGCTTTCAACTTCATCTTGCCACATCAATGAGTATAGGGGCCTCCTAGGAGCCTTGGATCACATGATTACTTGAGCTTCAAAACAAAACAAGTTAGTGACATATTTTTGTGCTTTTGGTTAGTAAACAAAATAAGAAAAGCAATAATGTACAATTCAAGCATGCTTGGTGATCTCAAACCAACTCACAAGTGTTCCCACCCAAAGGTTAAGGAGCCAAGATGCTATGATCCTTGAGGAAAGATGCAAATGCAATAATATGATGACATGAGGGATCTTAGGGTCAAAATTAGGGTCTTACAAGGTTTCTTCATCCAGATGTCTTATGGTTCTTCTTTTGTGTATCAGACAAGCTGACTCATCCCTATTACACTCGAGCTAATCACCAAAGAAGAATGAAGTATCTTGAACAAGAGAACAAGGAGCTTAAGAATGAAATTTCCAGATTCACCGCTTTGATGGAGTCAGTGATTGCTGCTCAGAATCAACCATTTCCACCTCTTGCAAGTCCTCCTCCTCCTCAGAGGACTGTGATTTCTGAGATTGTATCAAGGTATGTGCCTGTTGTTGCTACTAGCCAGTCTGTGCCTACCATGCCTGCCAGATCCCCGTGGGGAATGACACCAAACTTTGTGCCTGAAGGGTATGCTCCAACGTTTGTTTCTATGTCGGCATCTAGCCTAGTCCTATTTGTGCCTCCTCCCATTGTGCATACTTTACCCTGTGTCGAGGAAACCATCTATCACTCTGAGCCGTCTAAAGTCAATGATGTTTATGAGAAGATGGACGAGATGAAAGACCAATTCCTTGAGATGAGAAAGGAGTTGAAGACCTTAAGGGGGAAAGATTTGTTTGGTAAGAGTGCTGCTAAGATGTGTTTAGTGCCCAATGTCAAGATTCCTGTCAAGTTTAAGGTCCCAGACTTTGAGAAATATAAAGGAAATACCTGACCTCTGAGTCATCTTGTCATGTATGCTCGCAATATGTCTACTCAGACAGACAACAATCAACCACTCATCCCTTACTTTCAAGACAGTCTAACGGGTGCTACACTCAGATGGTATATGGGCTTGGACAATGATAATATTTGTACTTTTAATGACTTGGGCGAGGCTTTTGTCAAGAAATATAAGTATAATGTTGATATGGCTCCCGATTGGGGTCAATTGCGGTCAATGTATCAGAAAGATAAAGAGACATTCAAGGAGTACGCCCAAAGATGGAGAGAGTTGGCTGCTTAAATTTTCCAACCCTTGGAGGAGAAAGAGATGACCAAGATATTTTTGAAGACCCTGAGTTCATTTTATTATGAACACATGATTGCTAGTGCTCCCAATGATTTCACCGAAATGCTGAACATGGGGATGTGGTTGGAAGAAGGTGTCTAGGAAGGACGATTATCCAAAGATGAAGCATCTTTAAGCAAGAAATATGGTGGTAGTTTCTCCAAAAAGAAGGAAGGAAAAACCAATGCAGTGTTTGTGGGGTGGCAAAGGAGGCCTCATGTGAAGAATAATGTTAGACCATGCCAGCAACATCATCAGGTATCGTTAGTAATTCCAGTATTCACTAATAATTCAGTAAATCAATCAGCTCACATTCAGCAATAATAATAACTACCACAACAAGAAGGTCTCTTTTGACCCTGTTCCAATGACTTATGCATAATTATATCCTTCTTTGGTTGTCAAGAATCTGATTCAACCAATAAATCCTCCTCATACCCCTGAACCATTGCCATGGTGGTTCAAGCCTGACTTGCACTGTGCTTTTCATCAGGGAGCTCCCGACCATGAGATTGAAAACTACTATCCTTTGAAGTATGAGGTTTAGAAGCTGATCAAGATTTGTATGGTGTCCTTTGAGGACCGAGCATCTAATGTTAAAGCCAATCTGTTGCATGCTCATGGCAATGCTTCTGTGAACATGGTAGGTGGTTGGCTTGGGAATTTCTGGGTCTTTGATGTCCTTTGTATCTGATGATCATTGGTGGAGATTCAAAGGAATTTGTGCTTGGTTAGTGATTGTTAGCATGACCATGATGGTTGTGTTATCTGTAGTGTCAATCCTCGAGAATGTGTAATTGTCAAGAGGGATATTTAGAAACTGATGGATGAAGGTGTTATTCAAAGTAAAAAATCCAGGTATATGGTGAATGATGTAAATCTTATCATACCAGTGTTCAAGACCCCCGAGCGGGTAGTTATTCAGTTTGATAGCAGCAACAGAAGTGTTAACAGATTGGTATCACCGTTGGTTATACGTTTGGAGGGCCCCATCCCTTATTCATCCGATAAAGTTGTGCCTTATAAATACAATGCTACTATGATTGAAAATGGGCAAGAGGTTCCTCTTCCCGCTGCAAATTCAGTGGTAAGCATTGCAGATGTAATGAAGGTGACCCGTAGTGGTCATGTGTTTGGCCCGATATCTTCTAAACTTGTGGAAGATGTTACGATGGGTAAGAAAGAAGATATTCCTGCAGCGGATCTAGTTAATGCTCCAACTTGTCAGTCTGGTGAATCCAATGGGTTGAAGGTTAATGATCATGATGAGGTACTTCATTTAATCAAGAGAAGTGAGTTCAACATTGTGCAGCAGCTGCTCCAGACGCCATCAAAGATTTATGTGTTGTCGTTATTGATGAATTATGAAGAGCATATAGAGGCTTTGTAGAAAGTGTTGGGATAAGCCTATGTATATCACGATGTTATTGTGGATCAGTTCGACCATATTGTTCCAACATTACTTCATGTAATAACCTGAGCTTTTGTGATGAAGAATTTCCTAAGGAAGGTAGAAATCACAACTTGGCACCTCATATTTCAATGAATTGCAAAGAGGATGCTTTGTCCAATGTATTGGTTGATACTGGTTCATCATTGAATGTGTTGCCCAATGAGGTACAGTGGAGTTATGGTTAAAGCGTTTGACGGTTCCCTAAAAACTGTCATTGGAGAGGTGGACCTTCCAGTTAAGATAGGTCAGAGTGACTTTCAAATTATTTTTCAAGTAATGGACATTCACCCGGCCTACAACTGTTTGTTGGGAAGGTCATGGATTCATGAAGCTGGTGTTGTGATGTCTACCTTGCATTAGAAGCTGAAATTTGTTAAGAACGGCATGCTCGTCGTTATTGGTGGGGAGAAAGCACTTTTGGTAAGCCATTTATCATCCTTCACCTATGTGGAAGCTGAAGAGGAAGTCGGAACGTCCTTCCAAGCCTTATTTGTTGCTGATAAATTAAAGAAGACTGGGGCATCCATGTCTTCTCTGAAGGATGCAAAAGAGGTTATTCAGGTTGACGGTACCGATAAGTGGGGTCGTATTATGGAAATAATTGAGAACAAGAACATGACTGGTCTGGGATTTCAGCAAGGATCGTTCAACGGAAATGTAAAGGCTATGAAAGAAGTTTTCCACAGTATAGGGTTCATTCACAAGGATGATCAACATTAATCGTCAATTATTGAAGACGATGATGAAGACGAAGCTTGTTCCAACCTTGTGACACACAGACAGACTTGTAACAATTAGACTGCTGTAGACGTTCCTGTAGTTATGCACTATTCAAAGTAATTTATTTTATTGTTAAATAAATTTTTTTATCTTTTTCCTAAGGGAGAAGTGAAACATTGTTAGGCATTTCAAATTTATCATCAATAAAATACAATTTTATTCATGCGCATCTATGATGTTTATTTTTACTTTTTGCTTTTTCTGAAAATGTTAAACACAAAAAACATAAATAAGCAATAATTTTTCCCATATATGCATAATATTTGTTTACACTCCATTTCTCTAAAATCCAAATCTCAGATCATCATGCCGGTTGGTTCTTAAACCCATTGAACATGATGATCCTACTCCCTCTCCAAACTTTGATTTCCCTGTGTTTAAAGTTGAGGAAGAGAATGATGATGAAGACGTGCCTGATGAGCTGTCTCGTTTGCTTGAGCACGAGGAAAGAACCATTCAGCCTTTGAAGAGAAAATTGACTTGGTCAACTTGGATTCCGAGGATGATATGAAGGAAGTGAAGATTGGGTCTCAACTGTCTCCAGAGGTTAAGAAGGGGTTGGTTGATCTTCTTCAGGAATACTCTGATGTGTTTGCTTGGTCCTATCAAGATATGCCAGGTCTGGATTTTGATATTGTAGAGCATAAATTGTTTTTGAAGCTAGAATGCCCGCTGGTTAAGTAGAAGTTAAGAAGAACTCATCCTAATATGGAAGTAAAGATCAAAGAGGACGTGTTGAAGCAAATTGATGCAGGTTTCCTTGTTACCTCTGAGTATCCGCAATGGGTGGCCAATATTGTGCATGTTTCGAAGAAAGACGGAAAAGTTTGTATGTGCGTTGATTATAGAGATTTGAATAAAGCTAGTTTGAAAAATGATTTCCCTCTGCCACACATTGATATGTTGGTAGACAATACAACTAAATTCAAAGTATTTTCTTTTATGGACGAATTTTCTGGTTATAATCAGATTAAGATGACACCCAAAGATAAGGAGAAAACAACATTCATTACACCTTGGGGAACATTCTATTATAGAGTGATGCCTTTCGGTTTGAAGAATGCTGGTGCAACGTGCTTGAGAGCTATGGCCATTCTTTTCTATGATATGATGCATAAAGAGATTAAGGTTTATGTTAATGATATTGTGAAGTCAAGCTTCTCTATGATGAATGTTTTTGATGAAGACAAAACTCCAAGCAACAAGAAGGCAAAGATGTTATTCTATGATAAACCATCTTGGTTCAAGAAGTTAAGCTTTTCACTTCAAGAAGGTATAATGAGAATATTTACCTTCACTAAAGTCTTAGATGCTCAAGTATTCATATGGCTATTGCATAACTTTTCATAGTGCATGAAAAATGTCTTAGAATCATCTTTTTCATTTTCAAACTGGGTAAATCGATTTACCTATAAGGGAAATCGATTTACCACTGAAGCTTACATATTTTTTAAAGCAAAATTTAAATTTTTCACTTAAGTAAATCGATTTACCACTTAGGGAAATCGATTTACCACTGGAGCATTACACTTCCAGAAGCGAAATTTCAAGTTTTTTTTAACTAGGTAAATCGATTTACCTCTTAGGGAAAGCGATTTACCACTGAAAGTTTTTGAAAAATTTTAAATGTTGCAACAGGGTAATCGATTTACCCATTATGTAAATCGATTTACCACTGTGCGTTTCTGAAAAATCAGTGGTTGTTCATACACCTCTTCATGCACCATTTCATGGAATATTTTCATTTCATCTTTGACAATTGTTCATGATTTTTCCAGAACATTACCATGTTTCATTTGAGGTGTTATGTGCATATAAATACGTGATCTTTCAAATTCAAATCTCACCTCTTCCAATCAATCTCTTTAATTTTCAGAATTCACATTTATTGTTATAAACCTTCATTCAAGATATTTTTTGCATATTTTCATATCATTCAAAACAGAAAATTCTTGAGCAATCTAATATTTTTGTGTGGTGAATTATTTTCATTGGAAGAGAAGATCAAGCAAATTCATATATCACTTTGTGTGATCATTTTACTACAAACTTTACATTCAATCCATTGTTGTAATCCATATCTTATTTTTAATTGTTGAAAAATAAGATTGTGTGTTTTGTAAACACCTTGCTGTCCAGGATTGTTGGAAGCAAGAGAGTTGAGTTTGAGAGGATTGTTCTCATATCAACTTGGTAAATCACAAGAGGTTGTTCTTGGTGATTGTGTCTGTCGTGTATAAGTCATAATAGATAGTAAATTCTCTTTTGTGTTGAAAGGGGAGTGAAGTACTCTCGATCTGTGAGGGGAACCACTATACATCGCTGTGTCATTTATCTTCCGCACTTTACCGCTTTTCATCACTTAAGCATTTCAGAAAGTAAAAGTCATAAACCGTCAAAAATTCGGAAAAATACTCTAAGTGCCTCATTCACCCCCTCTAAGGAACTCCTTAAACTTACAATTGGCATCAGATCAGGTTATAGGTAACCTTTTCCTAAAAGATATGCATGGCTTCCGCAAGCACGAATCCGATTTTCAAAGACGGTGGAAGTAGTAACAAACCACCACTTTTCTCTGGAGAATATTTTGATTTTTGGAAGATCCGTATGAAGGCACATCTAGAAGCCCAAGGAGAAGGCATATGGGAAGCCGTTGAAAATGGTCCACATAATCCTACAAGTGTGATCAATGGCGTTGGTACTCCAAAGATAAAAAGTTCGTACGATGAAGATGATAAGAAAAAAAATATTAAATGAAAAGAAAGAAATAAACATTCTTCAAAGTGATTTAAGAATGGATGAGTTCTTCCGCATATCGTAATGCAAGTCGGCGAAAGAAATATGGGACACCTTAGTGGATACACATGAAGGCACCGCCGAAGTAAAGAGATCAAGGTTGAATACATTAAGTCAAGAATATGAGATGTCTAGAATGCTGCCCGGAGAATCCATTATGGCGCTACAAAATAGATTTGTTCACTTGACAAACCATTTGATTACTCTCGGAAAAACATTCACAAATGACGATCTCAATCTTAAAGTACTAAGATCATTGACTCGAGAATGACAACCGAAGGTGACGACTATCTCCGAAAAGAAAAGTCTTTCAACAATGACGTCTGCATCACTCTTTGGCAAACTTCAAGAACATGAGTTAGAACTTGGTAGGCTTGAGAAACATGAATGCCAAGAAAATAAATCTAAAGGGATTGCCTTGAAGGTAGACTCAAACTAACATAAAGATGATGACGCATTGGAGGAAGATGAGACTTTCATGCTCCTTGTTAAAAGGCTCGGTAAGTTCTTTAACAAAAATGATAAATCCTTTAACGCTAAAAAGAATAGACATTTCAGGAAAAAGGAGGCCACCACATCTACGCAAGATGTAACATGCTACGAATGTGGAAAACAAGGCCACATAAAGCCGGAATGTCCTAAACTTTCAAAGAAAGGAGGATTCAAGAGCAAGAAGGATTTCAAAAATAAAAAGGCTTATCTTGCATGGGAGGACAATGAAATTAGTTCTTCATCCGGATCGGATAGCGAGGAATGTGCAAACTTGGCGCTAATGGCTTCACATCATTCTGATGATGAAGAAGAGGTTAGTAATAATTTTTCTATTTTTGATGATAATGCACAAGATGCAATTAATGAATTGTTAAATGAGTGCAAAATTCTTTATAAAACTATATCATCTCAAAAGAAACAAATTTCTTCCTTCGAAGAAAAGATTGAAGCTTTTGAAAATAAGAAACAAGAGATGATTAGTGAAAAGAAAAATTTTGTATGTCTAGAGTGTGAGTCTCTCTCGTTCCAAATTGTCCAACTTAAAAGAGTCCTTGAAAGATGTGAAAAAGGACAAATTGGTTTGGAAGGGGTTCTTAGCCAACAAAGGTACTCAAATGTCAAAAGTGGACTTGGTTACTCCAAATTTTCTAAACCAAGTACAAGTAAAACTATCTTTGTAAGGCCTAAGGATCAACCTCCAAAAGAAAGAGTCAACACACCAAAAGTTGTGCATCAACATCCTAAAAAGAAAAAGTTTATCAAGAAAAAGCCTTTCGTTCCTAGATATAAAAGCAATTTTGAACCAACCTGTTTTTATTGTGGTATTATTGGCCATACACCTAATGCTTGCTACATTAGAAATTTTAGTGTAGCAAAAGGGCATTATATTTGGGTTGAGAAAGGTACTAATTATAAAGGACCCAAAGCAATTTGGGTACCTAACAAAACTTAACTTTGTTTTGTAGGTATGCTTGAAGGCCAAAACAAATCTTTGGTATTTGGATAGTGGGTGCTCCAAGCATATGACCGGTGATGTTCACAAATTTTCAGATCTAAAGCTTAAGGCCAAGGGTTATGTTACTTATGGAGATAACAACAAAGGAAGAATTCTTGGCATAGGCAAAGTAGGTGCACCAAATTTCATATCCATCAAAGATGTGATTTATGTCGAAGGACTAAAGCACAATCTCTTAAGCATAAGCCAACTTTGTGACAAAGGATTCAAAATAAGGTTCACAAAAGATAAATGCTTAATTGAAGACGAAATCACACAAGAGGTAATGCTTATAGGTAAGCGAATAAATAATATTTTCATGATTTCCCTTGACGATGTTTCTTTGAAGGTTAAGTGTCTTGTGGCAAATAACAACGACTCATGGTTATGGCATAAGAGATTTGCTCACATTCACATGGAGCACTTGAATAAGTTAGTAAAGCATGACCTTGTCATTGGATTGCCAAAGATAAAATTCATTAAAGATAGGCTTTGCGATGCATGTCAAAAGGGGAAGCAAACCAAGTCAACTTTCACATCCAAAAATGTGGTGTCCACTTCTAGGCCACTACAACTGTTACACATGGACTTATTTGGTTCATCAAGAACAAGAAGCTTCGGAGGTAACTTATATGCTTTAGTTATTGTTGATGATTATTCTAGATACACTTGGACTTTCTTTTTAGTGCAAAAAAGTGACGCATTCAAAGCATTCAAGAAGTATGCAAAACAAATTCAAAATGAGAAATCATTAACAATTGCCTCCATAAGAAGCGATCATGGTGGAGAATTCCATAATACCTCCTTTGAAGATTTTTGCGAAGATCAAGGAATATTTCATAATTTCTCGGCACCAAGGACTCAACAAAATGGAGTGGTGGAGAGAAAGAATAGGTTACTTGTGGAACTTGCCGACATCTTCACAAAACCTTTGGCGCGAGAACCATTTTATAAAATTCGAAGGGAACTTGGGATTCTAGATGAGTGTGACATATAATTCATCAAAGATGAACATACGCTTCTAACTCATCTATTTACTTGTGAAAATTATTTCATGGCTCTCTACTTCTACTCCTCTCTTTTACATTATTCATCTGGTGTCTCTTGCATAAATCTTTGTGAAAAATATGTGTTTTTTAGCTTTTTCACTGAGTAAATCGATTTACTCATTATACAAATCGATTTAAACATTAAACAGTAGCACTGGTTTTTGTATTTGGCATATTTGGCACTGAGTAAATCAATTTACCCATGCTGTAAATCGATTTACCCATAAAACAGTAGCATTGTTTTTTCGTGTTTGGCATATTTTGAACTAGGTAAATCGATTTACCCATGATGTAAATCGATTTACCCCTGAAACTTTTCTCTTTTTGTGCTTTCTGACCTCTTGAAGGTGTTTTACAAGTTATGTTGTATATTCTATTTTATATTTATCATGTGATTATCTTTCACCCATCTTTCCCTTCTTTTTGATAATGTCAAAGGGGGAGGAAGGTGTATACGCTTGTATGCTTGTGAATTTCCTAAGGTACAATTGATACAAATCTTCTTCAAGATGATCAAGTCAACATGATCATAAGCTTCTCAAATTTAGGGGGAGTTATACATCTCAGGGGGAGAAAGTTTTGTTTCCGGAAATTGCACGCATCAAAGAGGATTATTTGTCATCATCAAAAAGGGGGAGAATGTGAAGTCAAGCTTCTCTATGATGAATGTTTTTGATGAAGACAAAACTCCAAGCAAAAAGAAGGCAAAGATGTTATTCTATGATAAAGCATCTTGATTCAAGAAGTTAAGCTTTTCACTTCAAGAAGGTATAATGAGAATATTTACCTTCACTAAAGTCTTAGATGCTCAAGTATTCATATGGCTATTGCATAACTTTTCATAGTGCATGGAAAATGTCTTAGAATCATGTTTTTCATTTTCAAACTGGGTAAATCGATTTACCTATAAGGCAAATGGATTTACCACTGAAGCTTACATACTTTTTAAAGAAAAAATTTAAATTTTTCACTTAGGTAAATCGATTTAACACTTAGGGAAATCGATTTACTACTGGAGCATTACATTTCCAGAAGCGAAATTTTAAGTTTTTTTTAACTAGGTAAATCGATTTACCTCTTAGGGAAATCGATTTACCACTGAAAGTTTTTGAAAATTTTTAAATGTTGCAACAGGGTAATCGATTTACCCATTATGTAAATCGATTTACCACTGTGCATTTATGAAAAATCAGTGGCTGTTCATACACCTCTTCATGCACCATTTCATGGAATCTTTTCATTTCATCTTTGACAATTGTTCATAATATTTCCAGAACATTACCATGTATCATTTAAGGTGTTATGTGCATATAAATACATGATCTTTCAAATTCAAATCTCACCTCTTCCAATCAATCTCTTTAATTTTCAGAATTCACATTTATTGTTATAAACCTTCATTCAAGATATTTTCTGCATATTTTCATATCATTCAAAACAAAAAATTCTTGAGCAATCTAATATTTTTGTGTGGTGAATTATTTTCATTGGAAGAGAAGATCAAGCAAATTCATATATCACTTTATGTGATCATTTTACTACAAACTTTACATTCAATCCATTATTGTAATCCATGTCTTATTTTTAATTGTTGAAAAATAAGATTGTGTGTTTTGTAAACACCTTGATGTCCAGGATTGTTGGAACCAAGAGAGTTGAGTTTGAGAGGATTGTTTTCATATCAACTTGGTAAATCACAAGAGGTTGTACTTGGGGATTGTGTCTGTCGTGTACAAGTCATAAAAGATAGTAAATTCTCTTTCGTGTTGAAAGGGGAGTGGAGTACTCTCGAACTGTGAGGGGAACCACTATACATCGATGTGTCCTTTACCTTCCGCACTTTACCTCTTTTCATCACTTAAGCATTTTAGAAAGTAAAAGTTATAAACCGTCAAAATTCCGGAAAAATACTCTAAGTGCCTCATTCACCCCCCTCTAAGGCACTCCTTAAACTTACAGATATAATTTCTAAATCAAGGACTAAAGAAGATCATGTTGAGCATTTTTTTGAAGTTATTCCAGCGTTTGGGGAAATATAAACTCCACTTGAATCCCAATAAGTGTACATTTGGTGTTCGCTCTGGTAAGTTGTTGGGCTTTATTTTCAGCGAGAAAGGTATTGAAGTTGATCCTGCCAAGGTCAAAGAAATACAAGAGATGCTTGTGCCAAAAACTGAGATGCAAGTCAGAGGTTTTCTCAGCTGCTTGAACTATATCTCAAGATTTATTTCGTATATGACCGCCGCATGTGCCCCTATATTCAAGATTCTTCGGAAAGATTAGTCTTATGATTGGACCGAGGATTGCCATAAAGCTTTTGATAGTATCAAAGAATATTTGTTGGAACCTCTGATTCTGTCTTCGCCTATTGAAGGAAGACCTTTGGTCATGTATTTGACTGTGCTTAAAGAGAGTATGAGTTGTGTTCTTAGTCAGCAAGATGAATATGGGAAGAAAGAATATGCAATTTACTACCTCAGTAAGAAGTTCACTGACTATGAGTCTCGATATTCTTTGCTTGAGAAGACATGATATGCTTTAGCTTGGGCTGCTAAGCGTCTGTGCCGGTATATGTTGAATCATACTAATAGGTTGATATCCAAAATGGATCCAATCAAGGACATATTTGAGAAGCCTGCTTTAACTGGGAGGATTGCCCATTGGAAGATGTTATTATCTGAGTATGGTATTGAATATCGAGCTCAAAAAGCCATTAAAGGTAGTGTCTTGGATGACCATTTGGCTCACCAACCTATTGAAGATTATCAATCAGTGCAATATGATTTTCTTGACGAAGAGATTTTGTATTTGAAGACGAAGGATTGTGGTGAACCATTGCTTGAAGAATGGCTAAAACCAGGTTCCCGTTGGGGCATGGTATTTGATGGAGTTGTTAATTCACATGGTAATGGCATTGGAGCAGTGATTATTACTTCTTAAGGCACTCATTTTCCATTTACAACTAGATTGACCTTAAAATGTACAAACAATATGACGGAGTATGAAGCTTGCATTATGGGGCTTGAAGAGGCCATTGATTTCAGAATTAAATATCTTGACGTCTATGGAGATTCAGCTTTGGTAGTCAATCAGATCAAAGGTGAATGGGATACAAATCAGCCCGATTTGATACCGTATAGAGATTATATGAGAAAGATTTTAACTTTCTTTACAAATGTTGAATTTCATCATATCCCTCGAGATAAAAACTGGATGGCAGATGCTCTTGCAACATTGGCTTCCATGATTATGGTGAAATTTTGGAATGAAGTTCCCAACTTAACTGTGATGTGTCTTGACAGGCCAACTCATGTGTTTTCCGTTGAATAAGTCAAAGATAAGAATCCATGGTATTATGATATCAAATATTTCTTCGAAAGTCTGATTTACCCGTCTGGGGCATCTTTGAAAGATAATAAGACTTTGAGAAGATTAGCTGGTAACTTCTACCCGAACGGTGATGTAATTTATTAGAGAAATTTCGATATGGTTTTGCTCATATGCATGGATAGACACGAGGCAAACCTGTTGATGGCTGAATTCCATGAAGGTTCCTTTGGTACTCATTCCAATGGATATGCTATGTCAAAGAATATGTTGAGAGCAGGTTACTATTGGCTGACAATGGAATATGACTGTTGCAAGTTTGTGAAGAAATACCACAAGTGTCAAACGTATGCGGATAAGATTCATGTTCTGCCGACAGTGTTGAATGCCATTTCCTCCCCATGGCCCTTATCCATGTAGGGAATTGATATGATTGGCATGATTGATCCCAAAGCATCGAACGTACATCATTTCATTTTAGTGGCTATTGATTACTTCATATAATACGACCTGGGAGCCCGAGAAGCTGAGGAACTTAGAACCTTTAACCCTTCTTGGCATCTTAGGATGTAGTGCGGTGGCTATTCAGGTGTATACTTGAATTAGTTGTTACGCGATACTACACTCGAACGAGTTTCTCTTGAGAATATTATTGGTTGGCGAGTAGTCGTTCAAGCCAGTAATATGCAAAAGATAGAATTATGATTATGGGAACTTCTTATAACATTGTTCTATAGGTGATTATACCCTTAGTACGTACCTTGTGGGTTGGTTCTTACCCTTGGCTCCATGCTCGTGACTCCGGACCTTTGAACCTTGCTTATGTGCCTTGTGTGATCTTGTTTGTGTATGTTGCATCATGGACTCATTGCATTCATGATCATTTTTCTCAGTTTTCAAGGAACTTAGAGATTCTCTTTGCAAACATCGCAAATATTTTGACCATGGATATTGGAAGAAGGAATACTCAGAAATACAGTTTCACATGTCCAGATCTTAAGGAATTGAGAAAGCTAGCATCTTTTATGGATGATCCTCAGGATTTCAGAGACCGTTTTGGAAGAATTTTGTATATTCTATCTAGTGATGTAGAATATGGCCTCCTTTGTACGCTGGTTCAGTTCTATGATCCCATCTACCGGTGCTTCACTTTCCCTGATTATCAGTTATTTCCTACCATGGAGGAGTGTTCTTATCTTTTGGGTATACAAGTTTCTAATAGGGTTCCTTTTTGTGTTTTGGAAGGGACTTTGGAGTCTCAAGTTATTGTTGGAGCTATCCATCTGAAGAAATCTAACGTAAATGCTAATCTCATTATCAAAGGAGGTATCAGGGGGTTGAATTCAAAATTTCTGATTAAGAAAGCCTTTTCTTTTGCAAATGCTGGTAGCATGGTGGCCTTTGAAACTATTCTTGCCTTACTCATCTATGGTTTGGTCTTGTTTCCCAACATTGACAATTTTGTTGATGATAATGCTATTAGGATCTTTTTGGTTGGGAATCATGTTCCAACTTTTCTTGGTGACACCTATTTCTCCATTCTTCATAAGACTTATAAGGGAAGCGGAACTATTGTTTGTTGTGCACCTTTTTTATACAAGTAGTTTATTCCGCACTTGCCACAGACTCCTATCTTCAAAGAAAATAAGGGTTGTTCAAGGTGGTCTCAAAGGATGATGTCTCTCACCAATGATGACATCACTTGGTATTCTTTTGTTTACGATGACGTCGAGATTATTGATAGTTTTTGGAGTTCTCTAATGTGCCTCTTCTTGGTACACAAGGAGGAATCAACTACAATCTGTCTTTGGCAAGACGTCAACTTGGGTTCACTATGAAGGACAAGCCTAATAACACTTTGTTAGGAGGTTTATTTTTCCAAGAAGGGAAAGACACTCAAAGATAAAGGCTAGGATGGTGCATGTTTTGCATAATATTCATAGGAAAGGAAAAGTGAGTCTGGAGTGAAGAATTGTGTAGCTTTAGAGCCTTACACTAGTTGGGTAAAGAGGAGAGTAAAATAATTCAAGATGCCTTACGCTTATGAGAGACTCATGTCTTTAGTAGCGGTCAAATCACCCACTGTTCATATTGGATACATAGATGATTGAGAAGAAGCTTTGGTTAGGATAAAGCAATAGAAAGATGCTTAGGAAGACAAGTTTCACGCTTCAAAGTTCGAGAAGATAGAATTGCAGAAGTAGTTGAAGGAAAATGATGATTTGATAGAGCTACTTGAGCAAAGTGCTATGAAGAGATCAAGGAACCAAGAGGATTTATTTTCCTCTAACAAATTATCATCTACTCATCTTCCTACTTCTAATATTTGGAAAGGCATTGTAGATCAGCTTGTGATGGAAAAGGATGCCTTGAAAAGCAACTGTGAGAGAGAGAGATCAAAAGACCTTACAAGAAGTGTCAGCTTGGAGTTGGGTCATCATCAGATATGATTCCATAAACCTATATTATATCTACTTATGTTTTGGGACTATTGAGATTGTATTTCAGAGTGTAATCTTTTTCATTATTAATAAAATGAGATTTTCAGTATTTCAAAATGTGTTATTTGCAATTTGCTTTACATCTTGAAGTTCCTTGAAAATTTTGCATTTACATTTGCATATCATGTATCATATTGCATCTTGGTATTGCTTTGTGCAAGTTTTCCAGGTGTCTTATTTCTTCCTTTTCTTGGTCTTCATTCAGATAAGATGTCTCACCAGTACAACACTCGTGTTAATCAACAAAAGAAGATGGATTGTTTAGAGTAAGAGAATCGTGAACTCCACGAGGAAGTGACTACTTTTAGGGAAATTTTGGAAATCCTCACTACTATGATGGAAGTTCTAGTGACTGCTCAGAATCAGTTTCCTTCTCCTCCACCTCAGACTCCGCTTCAGAGGACTGTGATTTTTGAAATCATTTCAACATCCATTTATATGGCTCTACTCAGTGCTCTGCAGCACCATAAGCCTCATGGCTTCCCTTGGGGTATGTCTAATAACTTTGCGCTAGAAGGATATCAATCAGTTGTTGAAGTTCCCTTTGCATAACATGTTATGTCTGTACCACTCATGTTCCATGCTAATCCTTATATGGAAGAACTTGTTTTCCGTGTTGATCAGAGTGAAAGTTTTAGTTGTAAGACCCCAATTTTGACCCTAAGATCCCTCATGCTACCTTATCATTTGCATTAGCTTTGGGATCACACCTTGGCGTCCTCCTTACCCCTTATTCTTTAGGTTTGCATTGGGAGAGATCACCAAGTACATTTGATTGTATCATACTTTATTTTTCTTTTTTTACTAACCAAAATACCAAAAATATGTCCATGTATAGGTTTGTTTCTTTTGTAGGTAGTGTATGCATCCACTTGTGCCCTATCAAGATCACAACTAGGGTTTGAGACCCTCATCACAAGAGACCAATCAAGGAATAGTTCAGAATGGTTCTAAACATCATATATGGATCCCCATGTTCTTCATTTATCATTTTGATCAAGAATTCATCAAGAGTTTGAAGCTTGTTTGCCTTGGAAGCCCTACTTCGTCTAGGTATCTTGTGTGACTTCCTCAAAAAATTGGTCAAATATATCAAGGGATACTTAATTATACATTATCTTATACATATATGATCCTCCATGAGTCCCAAAGAACAAGATAACTTCAATTTTGCAAGTTGGTTCAATGTGGTTGACCAGAGAAAGTCAACTAGTCAAAACTTGGGTTCCCTAGACCATATCTCCTACAAATTTTGTCATATCAAAATGATTCCAAGATCAAAGTTACTCTTTATGACATTAAAAAAAACTTTCATGTTTACATCAAGATCTATTTTTGCTTGGAAACTCATTTTTTACGGTGAAAGATTATATGTCATTTTGTTTGTGCCCTAGTTAGGAGGTCAACTTCCAAGGACCATAACTTGCTCAATTATTATGAGATAAAGGCCATACAAGTTTCATGATCAATTTAAAGACTTTCTTCTCAAACTTTTATTCTTTGGTAAATGTCAAATTCAACTTGCAAGGGCATGTTCCAAGAGGAAACATTATAGGTCATTTTGGGCCATTACCATTGAACAAACAATTTTCCTCAACTTCTATAATACATAACTCTCTCGTGAAAAATCCAAATGAGGTCAACTTTGTGACCAAATTGAAGAGGGATGAAATATATACAACCTTTGTAAATAAACCATTTCTATTTGAAGCTCATAGAAAAAGTTATTCAAGGTGGAAGAAGTGGTCATTTGACTTGGTACTTAGAAAATTTTCAATTATGTTTGATTTCTCCATCTTCCACCTCAATATTCATCATGATCCAAGCTCCAAATGGACAATTGTTCAACATCAAAGTTGTTCCCCTTGATGTGACCTTTCCAAAAAGTCCAAGATCACTTCATTTGGACAAAGATTGAGAGACTTGCGCATGGTTCCTTTCATAGGTTTGTTTTTGCAAGTTTTGAATTCAAATAATCATTTCCTATTGCATGCTTAAATGTTAATGTTTCAGTACTCATTATGCATGAATTGGAGCAAGATCACATCATGAATTGGGCCCAAATCAATGCCCATGCATCCATACACCAAACTTGCTAATTTTGGCAAAATTTCAAAAGGTGTAGAAAGCATTTCCCTTGCCTTTTTAAACAAGTGCATTGCATCAGAACTTCATACACACCTTGCCCAAGCCTTTCCAAGTGATTCCAGAACTTCACACCATACAATTCCTTGAAGGTTTCTTTGAAATCGAGTTTGAATTTCACCTTCTATTTTGAGATTCAAACTCCAATGATTCATTGCCTTTTCATCTCAATTGGTCACTGCAAGCAAGAGGAGGAAGAACCAAGCAAATTCAGATTAAGATCAAGCCAAATTCAAGCTACTCAGAGGTGATTTTTCAGAAAATTTGAGCCTTCGATTCTCTCTCAATTCTTCACCATTCTCTTTGATTTTTGGTTGGCTGAAGTCCTATAAATGTAGGCAACAAGATTGAGTTGCTTTGAGGTCAAATCGAAGCAACTAAGATCATGAATCTCAAATTTCAAATCCATGTATCTTTCAATATACTTGGAATTGGAAGAAATTGAGGTCAGATTCGAGCTTATGAGCATTTTTCCTTTAAAACCATGTCCTTACTTTTCATTCTGGTGATGGTTTGTGGTGGACCAGTCCGATGAGATCCATTGGAGAAGATGAACTGAGCCCTAACTCTGGTGGTGCATTGGCGCCTTCCAAACCATCTGATCTCTTTAAAATATTTTAATCTTGGCCCTTGGTTCTGATTACCATTGGTGTGACGCATTGACTCAGGTCTTTGCTGAAACGCGCGTGCTTGGCCATCAGATCTGTCACCTTAATTAATGAGGGAGATCTGATGGCCCTTGTTTTTTTGAATTATATTTTATTTTTTTATTTTTCATTTAACAACCTTATTTTATTACATTCATAGAAATTTCATTTTTAATCCAAAAAATATGGGACTTTCACAAAAAAAATTGTAAATATTTTTCGCTTCCATATTTTAAATTAAAATTATTTTTTGGAATTAATTTTGGTAATTTTCATGAATTAAATATTTTTGTGCATATTTTTAATTGTTTTAAAATACTTATGACTTTCTAAAAATTGTGAAATTTTTGTCTGAGGTCCTTTGACCTTGTTTGACCTAGGATAAATCTCTTGGCCATTTATTTGGTGTTTTGAAGGGATTTGAGATTTTGTCCATATTAAAATGCATTTTAATTCATTTTTAATTTGATTTTTAATTAATTAAATGTTTATAGACATTTTTATGGTCTTATGATGTTTGACTTTCTGTTTGGGCCTTGGTCATGGTTTATTCAACTTTTGTTTGATCAAAACCATTGGATTTAGGGGATTGATGAAATGTACATTTCATATCCCAAAATAAATGAATGGTATTAATCAGATGAAATTCCTCTCATAATCAATTTGTGTTTCTATCTCCCTTTCCCTGTTCATCTTCATCCCTATTCTTCCCCATTCCCTCATTGACCAATGAAATCTCTAATGTCTAAATGCTAATTGATTCATTAATGACCTTGTGTCAGATGAATCAGTACAAGTCTGACTGAGATAGGTCCCTTCTCTTTTTCTTTTAGTGTGTGGTATCTTTTAGGAGGTTGGTTCTTTATACCAAATCTCTAACATGCATTAACACCTATATTATTATTGCCCGACCTCAGATAGTTGTGACTTCTACATAAGTCCAATTACGATTGCTTAACATAGAGCTAAATTTGTCCCTCAAGGAATAACATTCTAGTAAGTGAGATTGTAAACCTCCCATTCTTCATGACATTATGTGGAAACTTGACCTTTTTTCCTTTCATGAGAGCTAGTGGCATACTTATTAAATTATCCAAGTTAGAGCCTTTCTCATGGAAGACGTATTGGTTTAGGGATTCATACTTGTGAATGAATGACTGAGTGTTCTCGAAAGAATGGCTTAATCAATTAAAATTCACCACTAACATTTGACTAACTCTTATTAATATTGCTTTACTTTCAAGTCATTTACTTTATGAAATTTAAAATTCAAGTACCTTTATCATTCATTGTCATTTACATTTCATACAACTTGTTTATGATTCAAGTCATTTTCACTTTGCTCATTGGATTGTATATATTTTTTGTTTGCTTTTGTTTTGTTTGTGGTATTAGGACCTTAAAACACCTAATAACAATAAAAAACCCTAAAAAAAATTGTTGGACTGTTGGGACTTGACTGAGCTTTTTGGATTTAAAACTAGGTAACATTCCCTAAGTTAAAGGACTTGGCCAATGCCAACATCTGAGACTGAGCTATCTTTGATTGTGCCTTCATATGATACAAGACTTTTGAGTGCCCTTGATTCATCTATTACTTTGTCTTTGTGCTTTATTGTTATTTTTCTATTACTGTCTATGTATGATGTTTTGTTCTGAGTTGATCAAGGATTATTTCATCTGATACATTGGAAGACACTGAAGACTGCTAGCTATTGGAGTGCTTACTTGGATATGGCCATCTTTATTTGATGCCTTGATCTTCATGATGTCTGGATATTGCTCATTTCTTATTGCTTGTTGCTTGATTAAAGTCCAAAGGAAAATGGGGTTCTATATGACATTCTTGTCTGTTGGATTGCATCTTATTGGTCAGATCTTTGCATCCCTGGGTCGTCTATGGATTAACGAAACAGGGGAAATGACGTCAACCATCCATCAAAAGTTGAAATTTGTAAAAAAAAAACAGAAAGTTAGTGATTGTGGGTGGTGAACATGCCATGTTGGTAAGTCATCTCTCTTCATTTTCGTATATTGATGCTGGCGAGACTATGGGAACTTCGTTACAAGATCTTTTTGTCATTGATAATGTTGTTAAGAAGAACGGAGTATCCATGACTTCTTTGGAGGATGCCCAACAAGTTAAGGAGAATGGCCAATCTATTGGATGGGGTCAAGTTGTTCAACTTGCTGAAAACAAGAACAAACATGGTTAAGGCTTCTCGCCTGGTTCAACCTGTAGAGATTTGAAACGTATTTAATAAGTTTTCACAGTGCTGGTTTCATCCATTCCAAATATCAATATGTTGTTGCAATCTTGGAAGATGATCAAGAACAATAAGCGCCAAACTTTATGATGCACGGATTGATGTGCCAGAATTGGAATGTCGTTGACATTCCCTCTATTTTTCACTTGTCAAAGTAATAAGTTTTTTTTTTCAAAAATCCTTTCACTATGCCAAAGGTGAAAGTGAACTTATGTGGGCTTTATTTCAAATTTTATCATCATTAATAAAATGTTATTTCATTTATCCATATTATGTTTTGTCTTTTTGCTTTTTTTGAAAAATGGTAACATAAAAAACCAAGAAAATAATAACTTTTTTATATTTGCATCATGCTTGTGTGTTTATTTGTTCATATTCTAAAATCAAGCATAAAATTATTGTGCGAATTAATTGTTAAACCCATTGAAATCAATGACGCTATTATGTCTCCCAACTTTGAATTCCCTATGTTTGAAATGGAAGAAGAGGATGTTGAAGAGATTCCTAATGAGATTTCCCATTTGCTTGAGCACGAGGAGAAGGCCATTTAGCCTCATGAAGAGCCATTGAATGTGATTAATTTGGGTTCTGAAGAGAACAAGAAAGAAGTCGAGATTGGGGAACTGCTTTGTCCAGATGTTAAGAAGAGGATGGTAGAGCTTCTTAGAGAATATAAGGATGTGTTTGCTTGGTCTTAACAAGATATGTCAGGTCTTGGTACTGATATTGTGGAGCATAAATTACCATTGAAGCCAGTGTGTTTGCCAATCAAGTAGAAGTTGAGAAGAACTCATCCTGATATGGTTGTTAACATCAAAGAGGAGGTTAAGAAGCATATTGATGATGGTTTCCTTGTTACTCCTGAGTACCCTCAATGGGTGGCCAACATTGTGCCTGTTCCAAATAAGGATGGCAAAGTTCGAATGTGTGTTGATTATAGAGGCTTTAACAAAGCTAGCCTAGAGGATGATTTTCCTCTGCCACACATTGACATGTTGGTAGAAAATACAACGAAGTTCAATGTCTTCTCCTTTATGGATGATTTCTCAGGTTAATCAGATCAAGATGTCACCCAAGGACATGTAAAAGACAGCATTTATTACACCCTGGGGAATATTCTGCTATAGAGTGATGCCTTTTAGTTTAAAGAATGTTGGTGCAACGTGCCAGAGAGCCATGACTACTCTTTTCCATGAGATGATGCACAAAGAGATAGAGGTCTATGTCAATGATATGATTGCCAATTCGAAGATTGAAGAAGATCATGTTGAGTATTTGTTTAAGTTGTTTCAGCGTTTGTGAAAGTTTAAACTCCGCTTGAATCCGAATAAGTGTACTTTTGGTGTTCGTTCAGGAAAGTTGTTGGGCTTCATTGTTAGTAAGAAGGTTATTAAAGTAGATCCTAATAAACTCATAGCTATTCAAGATATGCCTACACCAAAGACAGAAAAACAAATCAGAGGATTCCTCGGGCGTCTGAATTACATCTCCAGGTCTATATCTCACATGATTGCCACATGTGGGCCAATCTTCAAGCTTCTATGTAAGGATCAAGGTTATGTTTGGATAGAAGACTTCCAGAAAGCTTTTGACAACATCAATGAGTATATGCTTGAACCTCCTCCTATCTTATCTCCTCCAGTGGAAGGAAGATCATTGATCATGTACTTAATTGTGTTATAAGAGTCCATGGGTTATGTACTTGGACAACAAGATGAAACTGGTAGAAAGGAGCATGTCATCTACTATCTAAGTAAGAAGTTTACAGACTGAGTCTCGGTACTCCATGCTTGAGAAGACTTGTTGTGCTTTAGTTTAGGCTGCCAAATGTCTACACCAATATATGATTAATCATACCACTTGGTTGATATCTAAAATGGATCCAATCAAGTATATTTTTGAAAATCCTGTTTTAACTGGGAGGATTGCTCATTGGCATATGCTATTGTCTGATAATGATATTGAGTACCATACTCAGAAGGAGATTAAAGGAAGTACTTTTGCAGATCATTTGACTCACTAGCCAATTGATGATTATAAATCCATCAGGTTTTAATTCACTGGTGAACATGTTATGTACTTAAAAGCTAAATATTATGATGAACCATTGCCTGAAGAAGGGCCAAAGTCTAGATCCTGGTGGGGTTTAGTGTTTGATGGAGCTATTCATGCTTATGGTAATGGAATTGAGGCAATCATCATTACTCCTCAGGGTTCTCATATCCCTTTCACTGTAAGATTGATCTTTGATTGTATAAACAACATGGCAGAATATGAAGCTTGTATAATGGGTCTTGAAGAAGCCATTGACTTGAGAATTAAGATTCTTGATGTATATGGAGATTCAGTCTTGGTGGTTTATCATATTAAAGGAGAATGGGAGACTCATCATCCTGGCTTGATCCCTTGCAAAGATTATACAAGGAGGTGGTTGACTTTCTTCAACAAAGTTGAGTTTCATCATATAATTCATGGAGAATCATATGGAGGACACTTTGGCTACTTTCTCTTCTATGTATAAAGTAAATCGTTGGAAAAACGTGCCTCGATAGGCATGCTCATTTGTTTGCAGAAGAATAAGTCACAGATTATAATCCTTGGTATCATGATATCAAGTGTTTCCTCCAAAGTCAGGAGTACCCACTCGGGGCATCCAGCAAAGATAAGAAGACTTTGAGAAGATTGGCTGGAAATTTCTTTCTGAATGAAGATGTGTTGTACAAGAGAAACTTTGACATGGTCTTGCTCAGATGTGTGAATAGACACGAAGCATACATGTTAATGTAAGAAGTTCAAGGAGGATCCTTTGGTACTCATGCCAATGGACATACAATGGCTAAAAAGATGTTAAATAAGGGTTATTATTAGCTAACAATGGAATCTGATTGCTGTAAATATGTGAAGAAGTTCCATAAATGTCAGATTTATGTTGATAAGATTCATGTGCCTCTGACTCTTCTCAATGTTATTTCATCCCCATGGCCTTTCTCTATGTGGGGAATTTACATGATTGGTATGATTGAACCCAGAGCTTCAAACGTGCATCGTTTCATTCTGGGGCTATTGATTACTTCACCAAATGGGTTGAAGTAGCATCTTATGCTAATATGACCAAGCAAGTTATGGTTAGATTGATCAAGAATCAGATTATTTACGGATATGGTGTTCCAAGTAAGATCATCACTGGTATTGGGTTCAACTTGAATAATAAGATGATGAAAAAGCTTTGTGACGACTTCAAGATTGAACATCATAAATCTTCACCTTACATACCTAAGATGAACGGGGTTGTTAAAGCTGGAAATAAGAATATTAATAAGATTATCCAGAAGATGGTTGTGACATATAAAGATTAGTATGAGATGCTCCCTTTTGCTTTGCATGGGTATCGTACATCTGTCTGCACGTCAACAGGGGAAACCCCTTTTTATCTCGTGTATGGCATGGAAGCAGTGCTCCTCGTAGAGGTTGAGATCCCATCAATGCGAGTATTGATGGAAGCCAAATTGTCATAGGTTGAATGGTGTCAAAGCAGATATGATCAATTGAATTTGATTAAAGAGAAGAGGATGAAAGCTTTGTGTCATGTCCAATTATATCAAAAAAGAATGAAGAAATCATTTGACAAGAAGGTTCGACCTTGCGTATTCAGAGAAGGCGACCTCGTGCTCAAGAAGATCTTGTCTTTCAACATTGATTCTAGGGGCAAGTGGACTCTTAATTCCGAAGTCCCATATGTTGTTAAGTGAGCCTTCTCTAGAAATGCAATGACTCTTATGACTATGGATGGTGAGCAGATCCCTCATCCTGTAAATTTTGATGCAGTCAAGAAATACCTTACCTAGAAAAGTAAAAGAAAAGCTCGCTAAGTTGAAAACCCGAAAGGGCGGCTTAGGCAAAAATGAGTGTCTCGGTGGATTGAAAACCCAAAAGGGCGGTCCAGGCAAAAGTTAGAGACATAAACAAAAAATAATCATCCCGATAGATTGAATACCCGAAAGGAAAATCTAGGAAAAATTTAGGGATTATGGAAAGTAACTACATCAGTCCAGACTTGATCATTTGAAGCAACAATTCCTATCAAAGATTATCATTCAGTCATCCTCGACCAAAGTTTTAAGTATATTGGAATTTAAAGTTGTTAGGGAGAATAGTGGTCATTGTATTTCAATGTAGCCCTTTCCATGTATTTACCATTTTTTAACTTTGTAATAATCCATGGAGTCACACCATTTGCAGACTACCATTCTATCAATAAAATTTGAGTTTTTTGCCCATTTGTTTATTGTTCATATCTTGTTTCAGTTTACGAAATTTCATTTAGTTTTTATAATAATTTTTTAAACAAAATATATATAAACAATTGTTTTTTTGAAATTTACCAAAAATATTTTCCTCGACTTGCGAATTTAAAAGAGGATTGTCCATAGTGATCTCAAGGATGGTAAGATCTTGAAGAGTGGAGCTTAGTGTTATCCTAAGACATGATTTTTTTCCTTATGAATGATTTGATATTTATATAAAGCAGAAGAAATTTTAGCCATTTGCATTAAGCTCAAATTTCCTTCTTGCATACGCGCTCCTCCGGACGCACATACTATAATAAGAGGTAAAAGTAGATTGGTAGCATATTCGATCAACTGAGTTATTTTCTCACCCACTACGCATCCCATGCTACCCGGAAAACTATAACCAAAATCCTTTTTATCCGGCATTAACTTGGAACCACGTGCATCTAAAGCACCTTTTACTAAGATCAGTGTAGTTGTATGTAAACCAAGAGCAATAGCATGATGAACCAAGAAGTCTCCAGGCCCTATTGTTAAGAATAGAGAATTACTATTCTCATTAATAGAATTTAACCAACCCGGCAACCATATGCTTCGCCCCGCATTCAGCGTCGGACTGGTTTTTTCTCTCTCTACCTATGTTGTAAGTATACTGTTTAAATCAATATCAATAGAAAACCTTTTTTTCTATATGAATCAATATTATTCCATTCCAATTCCTTCCCAATATTTCCCAAAGAAAATACGGAATTGGATCTTAAATTGACGGGTTAGTGTGAGCTTATCCATGCGGTTATCTGGATCACCTCCTTTTCAGGGAGAACTAATGCTTTTTGTGTAATTAGGTTTTACACTGCGTCACTCACACCCCGTTAAAGTAAAAGCAGAGTTTGTTCAGATGCTTCTTATCCCCGAAAAACCTTTCCTTGGCTCGGAGTAGAGTTCATGCTTTTAGAAGATTATCTTTGGGTCTCCAAACAATATCTTTTTTCTCTCTCCATAAGGATTCAAGCCTTGTATCAGGATTTAGCTCCTTTGATGGTTTATGATCATTGTAAGGTTTTCTTCAGTTGAATCCCTAGCAAGATCTCCAGTAGTATCTCCACCTTATTGAGATTAGTCGAGTATCTGGTTGTACTGTGCTATCGAACTAACCCTTTTGTGCATGTTTTGTCAAGCATATTTATACACATACTCATACGCATGTGCATAGCATCATGGTGTTTATTTGTGTATCTTGCATTCCTTGGTGCTTCCCCTCTCTCTGGTGTTTTTCTCTCTGCAGAGTGTGTGCGTCCTCATTCTAATAAAGTATCGACCTTAGGTAGAAATCACTTATCCTTTATAATTCCCCATGGAGTTTGATCCTCGTGGAAGGTTTTGTTTCAGTTTTCTTTCAAATTCATTATCTGGATGGAATTAATCCCCATTTGAGTTTATTTCCTCATTGGATTGAGTCTTATTTGACCGTTTCTCTCCATTTTATTCTTGGGTTGAACTTTGATCCCTGGAGCTTTATACCTTTTGTTAAGCTATCACTTGGCTAATAGTAAGGTAATATTTCTTTTTACCTTTTGTTGGTTACCTTTGTTAAGTTATCACTTGGATGTTAGATGGTAATCATTCCTTTTGAGCTTATTACCTTTTGGTAAGCTATCACTTGGCTGATGGTTAGGTAATAATTTCTTTTTTACCTTTGGTTAGTTACCTTGTTAAGCTATCACTTGCCTGGTAGTTGGTAATCTTTCCTTTTGAGCTTATTACCTTTGTTAAGTTATCACTTGGCTGATAGTTAGGTAATAAGTCTCTTACCTTTAGTTGGTTACCTTTATTAAGCTATCACTTGGCTGATAGTTGGGTAATTTTCCTCTTACCTTGGTTGGTTACCATTGTTAAGCTATCACTTGGTTGGTAGTTGGTAATCTTTCCTTTCAAGCTCATTACCTTTGTTAAGCTATCACTTGGTTGATAGTTAGATAATTTTCCTCTTACCTTGGTTGGTTACCTTTGTTAAGCTATCATTTGGCTGGTAGTTGGTAATCTTTCCTTTCAAGCTCATTACCTTTGTTAAGCTATCACTTGGTTGATAGTTAGGTAATTTTCCTCTTACCTTGGTTGGTTACCTTTGTTAAGCTATCATTTGGCTGGTAGTTGGTAATCTTTCCTTTCAAGCTCATTACCTTTGTTAAGTTATTACTTGGCTAATAGTTAGGTAATTTTCCTCTTACCTTGGTTGGTTACCTTTGTTAAGCTATCACTTTGTTGGTAATTGGTAATCTTTCCTTTCAAGCTCATTACCTTTGTTAAGTTATCACTTGGCTGATGGTTTAGGTAATTTTCCTCTTACCATGGTTGGTTACCTTTGTTAAGCTATCGCTTAGCTGGTAGTTGGTAATCTTTCCTTTCAAGCTTATTACCTTTGTTAAGCTATCACTTGGATGATAGTTAGGTAATCTATCCCCAAGTGGAGTTAGGCATCCCCTTTGATTGATCTTTTCCCCGAAGGAGTGTTGCTTTGGTAAGTCTTCCCCTGTTGGGTCTTTGGTTCGTTTATTTTCTAACCATGCATTGGTTTCTTTCCAATACAATAGTTATTCCCAAGTCAATTTGTTTCCCCTGTGGAACTCTATTTGTCGCCAGCTGGGTTCCTCCTTTGGAATCTGTTATTCCCCTGCAGAATTTCAGTTTCCTTGTTTCTCCAGCATTTCTTTGTCTCGCGTGGCGCTACATTCCCACAAAGATCCTGGCCTGCATTCATTCATATCATAAGCTTTTTTACATTATCTTAGGGAATTTTTTTTGGTTTTTTGTATTTAAGTCTCCTCAATCTCATCGAGACGAAGATCTCCATCTTCATATCTCCTAATTGAAGAAACTTAAATAGGGGCATATATCATACCCTAATTTTTAACCCTAGGATCCCATATATCATTTGGGTCTTTGCATACAAACAACATCAAATCTCTGTCCACTCTCTCTCATCTCTGGGTTTGACTTTTATAGTGATCATCAAGCATATCTTTGTTGGTATTCTATCGTTATGTTTATATGATTCATTTCTTATCTAACCACTAATCAAAATAGAAAAATATATTTTGTTTTCTTTAAGTTTATTGTGCAAGATAAGGCTTTTCATCAAGAGCATCAAACATGGCTCCTCAGCTAGGTTTTCTTTGATTCCTCAGCAAATTATGGTCAAACATTGGTTCTCAAGGGTGCTATCACTCAAAGAATGATCTCTAAGGCTCTCAATCACCTTTAAATCTCATTTTGATCAAGAGCATCTCAAATTTTTGTTTCTTATCTTCTCAAGAAAAGGCAAAGGTTCATGTGTTTATTTACATGCCTTCTTCAATAAGCTACCTTAAATTTTGAGCAATTTAATCAATATAAATTCAATGACATCTTATTTTGAGTTCATATGATCATCCATGTACCTTTAAATTCAAGAAAAGTCCAAGCGCACAAGTTTATCCTAAGAGGTTTGACCAAAAAGTCAACATGTGAACATTAGGTTCAAACTATAACAACTCCTTCAATTCTCAACATTTTTAGTGATTCTTTTTTCATATGACTCTTCTCAATATACTCTATAACTTCTCTTTACAAGACAAAATCCAGTTATGCTTGGAGGATCATCAAAAGTTTGAAGACATTATAGGTGATTTGTGGACTTAGTGAAATTTGACCTATGTTCAAGTGACTTTTTCTCAACTTTCAAGGATTATAACTTATTCAAATTTCAACATTTGAGGCTAATTCTTTTTACACAATATCATTTGTTATGTCCTCTACACGTTTTCCACAAGGATCAAAGTCAAATTATGCTTTGAAGGCCATGGAATTCTTTGATACATTATAAGTCATTTTCAGCCACTTAGGACTTAGAATTTTCTAAGTTACATGACCAGGTTTTCGTGCCAACTTCAACATGCCATAACTTTGTGCTCAAGCATTCAAATGCAACCTTTCTTGGCACATTATAATCTTTGATATGATGCCAACACATTGCAATAAGAATGGGACCAAAAAGCCTCATGAGCAAGATATCCCATTGAGTCGAATAAGGTGACTTGGAGCTGAAGAAATCACCCTGATCCGAAATGTGAAATTCACTAATCTCAATAGCAAGCCAAATTACCACGTGTTTTGGACCTAAACATGTTTAATCAAGTCTCCAGAAGTTAATTGACTCTTAAAACGCGTCATTTGGCTGAGTTTTGATGGATTGGAAGTCACACTTTTCACACATTCTAATCAAATTTGTTTTGCATGAATTGAGCTTCATTCCGCATGTATTTGGATCCCAACACATTCCCTATAAATAGAGCAACGTATTGCATTCATTTCCAAGCTTTTGAGATCCAAGAAATCCCTACTTCACTCTAAAAATTTTCCAGAAAATTGAACTATCGTGTTTTAAATTCCAACTTATTTCAATCCAACTTCTTGATTCCATTAGCACCTACGGACTTCTCTGAAGCTTTTGCAACAATTCCCAAGCTTTGAGACCTTATGAAGTGCCCTGACCAGATTAAGCTTCATCAACTTATGATCACCATTTAGACAAGGTAGTTCTGAGCATCATTTAAACTCAAACAAGTTACCATAGTGTAGTCCTTCACTCTCTGATGTTTTCCCCTAACTTATCTGGTGTTGATTGATCGTATTCATCATTTAACTTTATTTTTCATGGCTTGCTTGCTTATGAAACTTCTCTAAAATTCCCTAAGTTTGTATCCACGGTGGCAATTTGAAATGTTTTGATTGGTCTATTTTAAATTAGATCTCGTATTTCATTTTTGATAAACTCCATCGTGCGCCCCAGCATAAGGATTGTTGGATCTTCCACGTCAATTACTGAGGTCAGATCCAACGCTCAGTGTTTTTTTTTTCTTTCTGATTTTACTTTTTTTTTTCATTTAAAATTGTTTTTTCTTTTAAAATTCATAAAAAATTCACTTTGCATCCAAAAAATACCAAAATAATTTCTAAAATTTTATTTTATTTTTCTTCATCTGATTTTTATTTTTTAGCATTTTGTTTTCTTGATTTTCTATTTTTCTTGAATATTATCTTTTTTCCCTTTTGTAAGACCCCAATTTTTTCCCTAAGATCCCTCATGGCATCATATCATACCATATCATTGCCTCAAGGATCTTTGTGCACCTTTGCTTCCCTCTTAGTGGATGGGTTATCTTGTGAGGTTGGTTCTTGATCACCAAGCATGTATTGCATTTGTGTATCATTGCTTTTCATCTGTCTATTAACCAAAGGTATAAAAATATTGTCATCTAACCATGTTACTTGCAGATGAAGCAAGCTAGGTCAAATCAGTCAAAGTCAGTCATTGCGATAGATGGTGGCCATTCTTGAAGAATTTGGGCACCATGATCATTCATCAAGAGTTCATATGAGTTGTGACATCATTTTGGATCAAGATATCAAGTGGTAGGGGCTTGGAATTCATCAGAACATGGTTCAGTCAACCAAAACCCTAACAAAGTCAACTGAAGTCAAGCAAAGTCAACTGTGGTCAACTGTGCATTTAATCAGTGATTTGATGGTGGGAATTGGTTTGAGAGGTCTCATTCATGTCCATATAAGCCTCATATAACATGTCAAACATCCACAGTGAAGAATTTGAAGTCAGACAAGAAATTTCCAAAAATAGAAAGTTGACCTGTAATTGGAATTTGCCAAAAATGGAAAGTTCTTCTCCTCAAATTTACTTCATCATACAAGCTTCAAATGAATTTTTGTCCAACATGAAAGTTGAAGATCTTGTTCTCCCATTTCCAAAAAGTCCATGAACACTCATTTCTCATTTATGGTTGGAAAGTTATGATCAAATCATTCTCAAAAATTTTTGAACTTCAAAGTGGCATATCTTCCAAACCATTTGGCCAAATTGAGTGAGGTTTTTTTCTACAAGTCATATTTGATGTGCTCTATCCAAATCCTTCATCACAATTCACCAAAAATCAACCAATCAAAATGGCCTTTTTCAAGTGGTTTGAATTTAAAAAGAGGAGGTGAAAAAGTGACTTTTCAAATTAATCATTTCCAATGCATTTTACCATTTGCCAATGTTCAGAAATCATGTTTTGGATATGTGTTAAAGCCCATTTCGCACTGTAGAGCCATGCACATGCAACTTAAGTGAATTTCACAAATTAGCAAAAACACTTCATTTAACCAAATCCCATTACCATTCCACTAAACAAAAACTTAAGGATGTTAAACAGGGTATATATTTCACATTTCTGGTAGAGAAACCCTAGCCACTGTTCACCAAACCAGATCCAAATTCATTTTTCTCTCAAACTCTCTCACTTTTTCATCTTAACTTTTTCTGAAAATATTCAAGGAACTTGTGCTACTATCCATTGATTCATCATTCACCAACCTTGTTGAAGCTTTTGCAAGGGTAAGATCACGACTGTAAAGCCTTTCTCCATCACTGTTCCATTAAGCTTCATCCATGGCAGCTTTGTGGTTGAGCTAAATCGTGCCAGCTGAGCTTCAAGTCTTGCTTCCATTCATCAATACAAACCTCCTTGTGCATCTGTTTCAGCTTTTTGAGACCAAAGGACCACGAAATCATCACTGTTCTTCAAGCTAGGTAAAATTTCGAACCTAGCCATTCTTAAAATCATGCTATGCTTTAGAAAGGTCTTGCCATGCTGAGTACAATAAAACTTAAATCATGAAAAACCATTGATTATTGAGAGAGAAACACTGTTTTGAAGTTTGTTGGTTAAATGTGTTTGTGCTCGATTCATCCTTGTTAGTATGAGTTAATGAAAATGAATGTTGGATTTGTGATGTACGTGATTAGATGATTCGAATGCCCTGCTTGTTTCCAAATTCTGGGAAATTTGATTCAGCACGATGATGAGCATGCTACTGTAGCTTAAACCCTAACTTTAAACCCAGAATCGCGTTTTGGAAGGGAAGTCTGCATGTGAATTTCCCTGTTTCATTGGCCATGACCAATCACCAGCTGACACGCCCTTAAGTGAAACGCGGCGTTTCACTTAAGTGGCCGTGTATTTACCATTGTGCCATTGCCGGTTTTAATTTAATTTATTTCATTCTCTTATTTCATTATTTATTTCATTTTGGCATGGCAACTTAGAAAAATCATAAGTCACTCAATTTTAATCCAAATTTGATGGGATTTTTTGTGGATTGCTTCTCTTGATCTCTAGTTTATTGTGGTGATTTTTCCAAATTTTTTGCACGTGTGGATTTTTAAATGTGCTAGGGTTTGTTCATGTGTGTCCATTTTATGTATGCCTTGCCAAATTGCTTGTGAAATGATGATACTTAATCCAATGAGGCTGAAATTTTTTGTGCTTAAACTAGACATGTTCATGGTGATTTTGGGGTAGAGTTTGTGAATTTATCATTGCTGGTTCTGGAGATATGTTTTTTTGAATAGAGGTGTGACAATTTGTGTCACACCATTCATGTCCAACTTCATGATTTTAATTACCATGCTTATTGAACTCAAAATGGTCTGGATTTTTGCATGACCATACTTGTGGATGTTGAGAATACATGTGAATTTTTCTGGAATTATTGATGGCATTTCCTATTTGATTGGAATTTTCTCCCCTGTTTGGTCATTTGTTGACTTTTTGTGACATATGATGTTATATGCTTTGTGAAATTCTAATGCTTAATTGGATGGACTTGAAATTTGACATGTGAATTGTAGACATCTTAGAGTTTGTCATGGTTTTAGTCCCATTCATTTATCATGTGTTGTCACTGTTTTATGATTTATTGAAGTTGGTGCATGTTTTGATGCTTTGTATGAGTCTACTTGAACTTGCTTTGACTTTGTGATTTTCATTGACCTACTTCTCTTGATCCATATGAGCTGAAATTTGGTATGCTTATCATGTTATGGATGATGTTTGATCATGATTTATTTGAGGATTTATTGAAATGTTTGTGATTGGATTTGACTTGAATCTTTCTGTTGACTCCTTTGAGATTCCATATGACATGTTTTGACCTAATTTGTTTGTGAAATGATAATGATGAATGATATGAACATGAAACCACTTGGGTTTGTTTCTTAATTGTTTGAACTTGATTTTGGATATCTTTCACTTGCTGTTTTGGATTTCTTATCTCTTTTTGACCCTAGGCTTGTCCTAGTGGTCTTGTTGCTCATGTTTGAGTTTGGTTTTTCAGGTTAAGAAGCAAATGCTTCAAGGAGCTTTATGCAAGTTGCTTGAGTTTGATTGATTATCATGAACTAACTTGTTTGTTTTTGTAGGATGTCTAGCTCATATGCTTTGAGCTTTGTGCATTGCACATTTGACTGATTCTGTTGATCCTTATCTTATATTGGTTTTGAGTTTGAATTGTATACTAATTTTACTTGATTGATTTCAGGTACCATTAGTTGCTCAGTTCTTTTAAGAACTTGCTTTGCTTTGCTTGATAGCATTTGCATTGAGGTAGAATCTCTTGTCTTCATGTAGTCTGGAAGACCTGGCCTGTTACTTGGCCAGGCAACTGTCTGAAGTCCTCCTTAAGAGGCGATGTTTTTGCTTGTTTACTTTTGTCCCAAGCAGGAAAAGTCCTTTGAATAAGGCAATTGGTAGACAAAAGAGATATGTAACCTATCTCCTACTATTCTGTGAGTCACTCACCTTGCTCACACCACTTGTGTTGATGCATAGTGAGTAAAAACCCAAGATCTATCGAGTCAATAACTTGTGGAGAGAGTTCCTACTTTCTGAACTCCCACACCTTCTGATATTCAAAGCTCTCCCTGACCAGGGATAAGAGCATGAGGCACACTCCTCATATCCTTTCATCTGCTTCACCTTGGCTCTCAATGTCAAGGTTAAGAGCACCATTAACCCTATTCCAGTTGGCTTTAATGCCTAACCCTTTGTATGAGCCTCATTGTTTGGTTATAGAGTGTGCTGAATGACTTTGTTTGATTGACTACTTATTTCATATGCCCATGTCTGCTTGCATGCTTTGTGCATTTATCATCATTAATTGCTCATTATTGCATGATCATTTCATTTGTCTTTGTGACATATCTTTGTTGATTTCCCATTGAGGACAATTGTAAGACCATTCATTGGCCATTGTTCCTATGATATGGAAGTGAGTATAAGACCATTTCATTGGCCACTCATCATCTCTTTGCTTGATGCATTTGTTTGTTGTATGTGAGGATGCAATTGTAAGTCCGTGTAATTTGGCATTTGTTTTCCTATGATCATATGTTGGAGGTTAGAGTAAGCCCAGATAGATTGGCATCTGACATCCAAGCATTTGCTTTGTTTTTGTTGGAGATTGGTATAAGCCCAGATAGATTGGCATCCGGTATCCACTTTTTTATTTCTTTGTTGAGGAGATTGGTATAAGTCCATAGAGTGGCCTCTGATATCCAGTTCTGTTTTAGGAGATTGGTATAAGTCCAGTGATTGGCATCCGGTATCCGTTTTTGTTGACTTTCTTCCTTTGCTTGTTTATTATTGCTCATTGCCTATTCCAAAGGACACACTTGAGTCATCTTCTATATGATTTCAAGAGGTGAACCTTCTAGGAAGTTTTACACTCCATCTTCATCCATTCATCCATTTCGTCCTAAACCTTTTCATACATTACTTTCAAAACTTGAGATAAATATTGTGCAAACATCTTCATGCTTTTAAATTAAAAACCTGGACCCCAAGTCCTTGACTTTTTTCAAACTCCATTTCATAATACTTCTTTTGAATCAATCTTAATCATACTTTGACCCTACTTTCATGAATACTCATAATCAATTAATTTCACCCATTCAAGTGTTTTGTGGCTTTGTCCATTCTTGTTAAGTTTTCATACATTAGCCATAGGTTTGATTTATCCTAGTTGGTTGATGTCAATCTCACCTATTTGTCCTTAGTTGATTGAATTGTAAGTCTTCCTTGCTTATTATAGGGTTAACCCCTCACTAGCAAGTTGAAGCTTTTCTCACATGGTGGACTTGTTGTTTGTATAAGGTTGAGTTTTCTCCCGTGGATAACGTAAGACCTTAAGGCTTGTGTTTAAAATTGAATCCACTAACTTTTGGAAATCTTTTAGCCGAACTACGGCGTTTTGATCCTTACCTTTGATGGAAGGTACGTAGGCAACGGGTTCATCCGTTCGAACACAAAAATAATTAAATTGTATATTCTTTTCTCATCATCCCAATCATGTTTGCACAATAAATATTTCATAACAAATAACAATTTTATACAACAAGTGTGAAAAGGGCTCCCTAGGAGTACCTAGGACGTAGTGGGTGCCTAACACCTTCCCATTGCGTAATTTACCCCTTACCCAGACTCTCTGATCTTTTCATTAGTTTTCTACGCGTAAAACTTCTTAGGCTTTTGTTCGCTTTTTAGCCAGTCCTTTGGATAAATAAAAGTGCGGTGGCGACTCGATTTCTTTGTATGCTTTGCTTATGGTTTAATCAATAAATCATATAGCGACGAATACACCGCTACACCTTTTTTTATTGGTTTAAAAATACTTTTATGCATTTTTAAATTATGAAAAATTTATTATTTGCTTCTTATTTTAGTTTCAACCTTCCATAATTTTCTTGGCCATTTATTTGGTGTTTTGAAGGACTTTATGGATTTTCTCTTTTATTTCCCTTTTAAAATTAATTTTAAAAATGTTTTTAATGCATTTTATTTTATTTTATTGCATTTTGTCAATTGTTTGACCTTAATTGACTTCTGTTGACCTTGGATCATAGTTGTTTTGATCATAGGTCTCAGCAAACTCAATGGATCTTGGGTGTTAATGGGGTGAAAACCTTAATACACCAAAATGGATGATTGATTTTGATGATTACTTGATCAAACCTTTGATCCAATTTGGATGTGATCTCTCTTGTCCTCTTCTTCTTCATCTTTTTCTTTTCCTCTTGATCAATTGGATAGTTTGTGTCCATCTTGTTTATGATGTATGAATTCATGTTTGATGAACTTTCATCATTTCAAATCTACCTCTTAATTTATCATGGATCATTTAAGATACTTTCGATTGATGTATAAGTTTGTCCAAAGTATTATGAAGTATTGATTAATGTAATTGACCACTCTCCTATCCTTTGTGCTTGATCAATTCTCTTTTTTTTGTGGCATAGTTTTAGAAGAATGATTTACATATCATTTCTCCAATATGTATTAACACAAATATTATTATTGACCGGCCTCAGATACTTGTGACTTCTACATAAGTCCAATTAGGATTGCTTAAAATAGCATTAAATTTGTCCCTAAAGTAAGTCATTTTCATAAGTGAGATTGTAAGTCTCCTACTCCTCATGGTATTGTGTGAAAATATTGCTTCCTTTTCACTTATGAGAGCTAATGGCATACTTGTTGATTTTATCCAAGTTGGAGCCCTTCTCATAGGTGATATTAAGGTCCATATTTTCATACTTATAGGTGAATAGTTGAGTGTTCTCCAAAAAATAACAAACAATCTTTCTTTTGTTGATCACTAACAACATTTACTTACATTTTTATTGTATTAACTTTACTTTAATGTCATTTATCTTATACTTTTATTTTAGCATCTCATATCATTTTATTTATGTTTAGCCTATTTGCTCTTTGTCCGTTTGGGCCTTTGTTTATGTTTATGTTATTTGCTCTTTGTCCACTTGGGTCTTTGTTTATGTTTATGCTCCTTTTCCTTTGTCCATTTGGGCTTTTTTTTCCTCTTTTAAAGACATTAATAAAGGAAAAACCTCTAAAGAATTTGATTCTCTATATCCATGGACTTAAGGTTACTATCCTTAGTATTATTATGGAGTTATGGACTTAGAACTTGTTAGACAGTGTGGCTAGTGATCGAGAGGGGGGGTGAATAGATCACCTCTTTTGAAATAAACGGATTTAAAAATCTTATCAGAGTTATTGAAACTTAGCGGAAAATTACAGTCCCGAATCGACTTCCGTCTATTCTGAACAGCTACTAGAAAATTGGACACGCGAATTTATTGCTGGATTTGAATAGGAACGATAGAGAATATTAACACCAGAATCTTATCAAATTAAATGCACTTATCACTAAATTCTGATTCCAATGAATAAAACTCAGTTGACATTTTTGTCAAACATTTGGTGTGTATGTGATCAATGGTGAACAATGGTGGAGTTTAGATAAAGAAGTTTTCTTGCCACTATTGTATCATGAAATGTACAGCCACAACACACCAACTGAAATCACAAAACTGTTGAAAACATAAAGAGAGATAAGGAAAGAATACGATACGCAGAGATTTGGTAAGGAAGTTCCCCACTGTCGTCCTTGATCGTTCCACTGAACGTTATCTCGTTGATCCTTTAATCCAAAGAACAAGAATGATTATGTGTTGATGTTCTTGAAGAAAAGAGATTGAGAAGATGAAGTCTCTTTCAGGTTTCTAACTGCTCAAACAATTGCTGCTACACACTCCTTTGATTGGTGTTACAACTGTTTTTCACTTCTGAATTCGTGCCATTTCACTGAGCTATCAAAATACTTCTTATATGTGAAAGACAGAAGCTGTTAGTAGACAAAACAGAATTATGTATCGATACAAAAGATTATGCATCGATACATACTGTAGCTTTGATTAATTTTTGAGAATTAATACAAGCATGTATCGATACAAAGCTCGTATGTATCGATACATAGAACATTTTAACTAAGCATGTATCGATACAAGGCTCGTATGGATCGATACATACTGAAGCAAAAACGTTTTGTGATTTAAAAAAAATTTATGTATCGATGCAAGGCTCGTATGGATCGATACATACTGAAGCAAAAACGTTTTGTGATTTAAAACAAATTTATGTATCGATGCAGAAGAACATGTATCGATACATGCTGACACAAAACAGTTTTTATGAGTTCTTTTAAGAAAAGTATCAATGTGGATCTTTATGTATATACACGAAACAATAGTATAGGCTAAAAACACAAATGAAACATGTAAAATGATGCACAACCAACAATTAGACAATGATCACACAATTTGTTATCATTCAAAACTTATTCAAAGTAAAGAATTTGCTCACAAACTCCCCCTTTTTTATGATGGCAAATTTTTAGCAAGATGTGTGATACTCCCCCTGAGTTTGTGCATATCTGTCAACATCTGCATTTCTCCCCCTTTGTCAACATCAAAAAGAAAAAAAACAGTTTTATCAAGGCAACATGTTGTAGCAGGATACAACAAAAATGATAAAGAAGCTAACAATCACAAAGAAGGAAGCTTAAAAAGTAAAGAATCACTCACAAAGAATGACAAATAAGGGCAATAACACCAGAAGTAAGCAGAAGGAAATAAGCATTTAACTAGTAGAAAGTGTTTTAAAAATTACATAAGCCAAGACATATAAGGTGCAACTAATCTGAAAAGAAAAAAAAACTCAAGCAACATGCAATGAAATGCAGTGAAATGAAATGATGATGGTTTAATGTGGATTATAGCCACCACAGGACTCCTCGTCATCTCTATCAGGACCTCTGAAGCTTGGCGGAGGCGGAGGAGGAGGCATTGCATCTGGATTGTGGCCCATGAAGGTGTAGTGCCTGAATCGGTCCTGAACTTCAACACTTCTGAATCTGTCCATAATACCAGGATTGGCACAGCAGTCGTCCATAAAACCAGACATTTCATTGTAGAAGACTTGGTGCCACTTAACCAAGTCCGTGTGCCAAGAGTGTTGGTTATGGTACATCCGTGTATGATCGCCATGCCACTCACGATGCTCCTTATGCCACTCAGTTTGTTGTACATGCCAAGATCGTGCCTCTTCATGGCGTTCTTGGTTGGCAAGCTCCATTTGTTGAAGCATTTGAGTTAGGTGCGCAGTAGGTGTTGAAGATGAAGCACCGCCGGAGAACGGAGGAACCGTTGGTTCAGGTACATAGTTGGTTGGAGACCACCTTTGTGGCACCCAATCACCCCAGCCAGCATTGTCATCAGTTGCAGGCACATCTGTTTCGTTCACATCATGCATTTCTTCATCAGGTTGGTCTTCAACTACATGAATTTGTTCAGAAGGCACATCAAAATTATAGATCCTTGTTTTGGATTTCCCTTCAAAGAAGTAGAAACATTGACGTTCCTTGTCCCACCGATATCCCATATGAGATAAAGTGGAAGAGTCAAATTCTTGAGCAGCAGATGGTGATATGAGAGGAACTAAAGGGATTGCAACATGCCAGAACGTATGAATTTTCATGATTTGAGACGCATAACCAAGAGCAACATTCTTGGCACTGTTACGCACGAAAAAGAGACGCTTCACAAAGTAATTTGCCCAATTCAAGGGAACCTTATTTTGAAGAATATACAAGAGATGAATGGCTGCCCTGTCTAACCTAGAATGTCCACTGTTTGCTGGACGCAGAATGTGCGAGATAATCCAATGAAGTATACGAGGAATTTTCTTAATCATACCAGATGTAACATGTTCATCCTCACCCAGCGGTCTGTCCAATTTCAGGATAGATAGAGTAGACTCCTTCAAGTTAAAGTCAGTATCAAACTTCAAGTCATGCCAATTCTTGAAATTATGCGACGGAAGCGGAATTTGAAACACTGTTTCCCAATCACCAGCCTCAAAAGTATAGGTTCTGACACGAATAGAACACTTAAACATATATCCTTTACCAGATTGTAAGCCAGCATAAAATGCACGGATAAAATCCTCATGGTAATCATCCTTTATAGTCAAAAATGAACCAAGTTTTTGTGCATTAAGGAGTTCAACCACATCATTGAGATGCAGGTGAAAAGCATCATGTTTATCGAAGACATGGGGTTTCATAACTAACCTTGTCTTGAAAGAATCCTCAAACTCAGTAGCAATTGCAGGATGAAGCAAATCTAAGGCATTTGGAGGAATTTCTGGTAACTGCTGAGAAGTGCCAACCGGATCCTTTCCTTTTCCTTTTCCCCTTGCTCTAGCCGGAATGATTCTTGGAGGCATGGTGATGAAGAAAATGAAGAAAAGTGAGATGAATTTAGGGTTTTGGAGAGAATGATGATGAAGGAGATTAGGGTTAGCCGCAGGTTTTGAGAGGTAGGGGAACTGCTGATATTAAGGTTGTGAAAAGATGTGATAAGAATTGCTGATGTGTCGATCCATGAGTGAAATAAAATGCATTTAATCCAAAAACAATCAGTATGTGTCGATACATATGGGAATGGATCGATCCATGTCACGCATTTTTGTTTTTAAAGGGTCTATTTATCGATACAAACGACGAATGAATCGATACATACTGAACCAATTTTGACAGATGTGAAATGAAGAAGACATGAATCGATACATACATCTTTGAATCGATCCATACTGATGCCAAACCAAATTTTAATTAATTTTTATGCAGTATGGTTATGCATTATGAAGTATGTCATGATAATGATGCTCAAGTATAATTCACAAATCAGATATTAATGTTCAAACAATATATGCAAAGAAATTCACATAAACGAAAATAAGGAATATTGTTCTAACATACACAATCACATAGTTCTAAAAGAGATATAGAAAGGAGTGATATTACCTATGTTGATGTAACCTTGTGAGGTATAAATGAAATCTAAAACAAATCTCATCAACCAAGGTGAGGCATAATATAAATAAGAGCAAATATGCTTAAGACATCAATGGAGAGAGATCTAAGATCCCTAATTCACGAAGAATGTTGAAGAACGGTTCCGTTGCCAAAGGTTTAGTGAAAATGTCAGCAAGCTGGTTTTTAGAATCAACATGCTCAAATACAACATCTTCTTTTTCAACATGATCGCGAAGAAAGTGATGTCTAATCTCTATGTGTTTAGTGCGTGAGTGTAAAACAGGATTTTTAGTAAGGTTTATGGCACTAGTGTTGTCACATTTTATTGGAATACGTTTGAGTTGAATGTTAAAGTCTTGTAGTTGTTGCTTTAGCCACAAAATCTGAGCGCAACAACTACCGGCTGTAACGTACTCAGCCTCTGTAGTTGACAAAGCCACAGATCCCTGCTTTTTGCTATGCCAACTTACCAAGGAGTTTGAAAACAAGTGACATGTACCACTCGTGCTTTTCCTATCTGATTTGCAGCCAGCAAAATCAGAATCGGAGTAACCTACTAAGCTACAATCACTTCCTTTGGAATACCAAAACCCATATTTAGATGTTCCATGAAGATATCTAAATATACGCTTAACAGCTTTCAGGTGTGATTCCTTAGGATTTGATTGATATCGTGCACACATACAAACACTAAACATGATGTCAGGTCTAGAAGCAGAAAGATACAGAAGAGACCCAATCATACCTCTAAACTTTTTGACATCTACGCTCTTACCATGCTCATCTTTATCTAGATTTCCGTTGGTAGGCATAGGGGTGTCAATTGATTTTGAGTCGTTCATTCCAAAGCGCTTGAGTAGTTCTCTGCAGTACTTTGTTTGACATACTGTTGTACCCTCATCAAGTTGCTTTATCTGAAGACCTAGGAAGTAATTCAGTTCCCCCATAAGACTCATCTCAAATTCACCCTGCATAACCTTAGAAAATTCTTCGACCAAGTGTGTGTTAGTTGAACCAAAAATTATATCGTCTACATAAACTTGAACTAAAAGAATATGCTTTCCCTTGTGTTTAATAAAGAGAGTATTATCCACTTTACCTCTTGAATATCCATGATTAATTAGAAATTTGCTAAGCCTTTCATACCAAACCCGAGGGGCTTGTTTAAGACCATACAAAGCTCGTTTTAATTTGTAAACATAATCTGGATTTTCAGCATTCTCAAAACCAGGAGGTTGTGAGACATATACCTCTTCATTTATGACACCATTTAGAAACGCACTCTTTACGTCCATTTGGTAAAGCTTAAAATTATTAGAACACGCATAGGCAAGCAAGAGACGTATAGCTTCAAGTCGAGCAACTGGAGCATAAGTTTCCTCATAGTCTATGCCCTCCTCTTGGTTATACCCTTGTGCTACTAAACGTGCCTTGTTCCTAGTTATCACTCCGTTTTCATCAAGCTTATTTCTAAAAACCCATTTAGTACCTATGATATGATGATCTCGCGGACGAGGGACAAGTTCCCAAACATCATTTCTTTTAAATTGATTAAGCTCTTCTTGCATGGCCATTAGCTAACATTCATCAATCAAGGCCTCTTTGGCATTTTTAGGTTCTACTTGTGAAACAAAAGCGAAGTCAGAACAAAAATTACTTATCTTAGAACGAGTCATTACTCCCTTTGAAATATCTCCCAAGATGTTGTCAATAGGATGGTCTTTTGAAGATTTCCAAGCTGGTGGAAGGTCGTTCACTTCAGCTGTCCTTTCTTCCTCATCTTCTTCATGTCTAGTATCTTCCTCCTTTTCATGGGCAACTGTTCTGGACTGATCAGTTTCCATAACAGCTTCCTTGAGTATGTCTTCTGTAGATACACCTGCGTCATCAAAAGAAATACCTTTTCCGACACTTTTCGAATAAGACTCATCAAAAGAAACATGGACAGATTCTTCAACAGTAAGTAAACGCTTATTATATACTCTATATGCTTTACTTGATTGTGACTATCCAAGAAAGATACCTTCATCCGCTTTTGCATCAAACTTCCCAATATTTTCCTTACCATTATTCAAAACAAAACACTTACAACCAAATACGTGAAGATGTGACAAGTTTGGCTTTCTTCCTTTTAAAAGCTCATAAGGAGTTTTATTTAAAATAGGACGAATTAAGATCCTGTTTAAAACATAACAAGTTGTGCTAACTGCATCAGCCCAAAAATATTATGGTAATCCACCCTCATTTAGCATTGTTCTTGCCAACTCCTCTAAAACACAATTTTTACGCTCCATAACGCCATTTTGTTGTGGAGTTCGAGGAGCTGAAAAGTTATGCTCAATACCATACTTGTCACAGTACTTATCAAAGTGATAGTTTTGAAATTCACCACCATGATCGCTACGAATTGTAACTATTTCGGAATTCATTTTGTTTTGGGACAGATTTGCAAAATTCTTAAAAGCAGAAAAAGTTTCATCTTTGCTATGAAGGAATATAGTCCAAGTAAATCTAGAATAGTCGTCAACAATTACAAAACCATAATAATTTCCACCTAAGCTCTTTGTCCTAGAAGGTCCAAAGAGATCCATATGGAGAAGCTCAAGGGGTAGTGAAGTTGAAATTACATTTTTAGATTTAAAAGAGACCCTCGTTTGTTTTCCCATTTGGCACGCGTCACATAGGTGGTCTTTTGAAAATTTTATTTTTGGAAGACCGACTACTAGATCCTTAGATACAACCTTATTAAGCAAATCTAAATTAACATGCGCTAAACGTCTATGCCAAAGCCAAGAATCATCATTCAAGGTAACTAGACATTTAGTACTTGTTAAAGATACATCAAAAAGGTCAAGCATATAGATATTGTTTACTCTTACACCCTTAAACACAACGTTCTGTTCAGCATGTTCAATTATGCAGCAAGTTTTTGTGAAAGAAACTTTATAACCCTTGTCACACAATTGACTTATGCTTAACAAATTATGTTTAAGCCCCTCTACTAAATGGACATCAGAAATAGTAGTGGTAGAGGGATTACCTACACTACCTTTGCCAAGTATAGCTCCTTTGTTATTGTCTCCATAAGTAACATATCCCTTCTTCTTTGCTTTGAAGTCTATAAAAAGCGATATGTCACCGGTCATGTGCCTTGAGCAACCGCTGTCAAGAAACTATCTCCTATCTACGGAAGCAAGGCACTCATCCTACAATATCAAAAGAGAGAAGTTGGTACCCAATATTCATTGGGTCCAAGTGGGTAAGTGCTAACATGGTTGCCTTTTGGCTTCCATTGATAAATACCTTTAGGAACAAGAAATCTCCTAAACTTGCATTTCTCAATGGTATGGCCAGCATGACAACAATAATGACATAAACCATGATGATGTGTTTGTTTATTCTTGTTCATTAAATCCTTTGGAATAAAAGAGTATTTTACATATGGTGGATTTCATGACTTCTTAAACAACCTAGTGTCAACGGCATAAGTAACCTTAGGTTATAAAGCTTTTTCCAATTTGACCTTGAGAGTGTTTACCTCTTTTTACCAAATATGACAAGCTTCACAATACCTAACTTTACTACATCCATCAATGTCAATATTTTTTGAATTTTCTGCAATACTAGCTTTTAACCATTCTAAATCTTTTTCAGCTTTGTATACTTTACCTTCCAGAAATGAAAAAATTTGTTTATCGGAAGATAATCTTTTAAAAGCATCTACAGCTTTGTTATGTAGTTTTTCAAAAGCTATTTTCAGTTCAGAAAAAGACATAGAAGAGAAATTATTATAATAGGCTTGTTTTACCTTTTTATCATTGATTTTCTTCTTGTGGTAGGACAAATTTTTGGTGTGAGCCATAAGGCACAGATTTGCAGTTTCATCACTATCACTTGAACTTTGTGTGCTTGATGAATCACTATCACTTTCCCATGAAATGTAAGCTCTTCTTTGTTTGTTGTACCCTTTTGGTAGAGCTTTTCCTTGATCCTTATACTTCATAGGACAATCTGTTTTATAATGTCCAGATTTACCGCAATTAAAACAAGATCCTTTTCCTCTACTCTTCTTATTCTCTTCCTGTTTTGAATCTGTAGATTGTCTTCGAAACTTCATGAGGTTTTTATCGGAATGCTTGACTCCGTTCTTTCGAATGAATCTATTATATCTCCTTACAAAAAGTCCCATTTCCTCATCATCCGAATCTTTGTCACTACTAAAATCATTGTCACTTTGCTCTTTTCGTGAGGACTTAGAGCTAGAGGCCACAAGAGCTATTGGCTTCTTCTCTCCCTCTTTGTCTCTCTTCTTCTCCTTTTCCTTCTTACTTTTGTTCTCAAACTTTTCAAGACTTTCTAATGCTTGCTGATGTTCTTCCAGCTTTCCAAACAGAGTTGTAATCGTAAGTGTCGTTAGATCGTTGGCTTCCTTAATAGCTGTTACTTTAGGTTGCCATTCCCTGCTAAGACATCTCAGAATTTTATTAGTATCTATTTCATTGGAAACAGGTTTTCCAAGTGCATTTAACCGATTAGTGAGATGAGTAAATCTCTTTTGCATATCGGAGATAGATTCTCCTTGTTTCATGCGAAAGAGCTCAAACTCTTGATTGAGTGTGTTAATGTGGGACTGTTTTACTTCAGTAGTACCCTCATGGGCAACTTCTAAAGCATCCCACATTTCTTTAGCTGTCGTGAAATGGGATACCCGATAATACTCATCAACACCAAGTGCTGAAATTAGCATATTTCGAGTTCTCCAATCACTTGACCACTTTTTCTCATCTTTCTCATTCCAATCACCTTCTGGTTTAGGTACTATGGCGCCAGCCACATTTTTCATAGTAATTTGAAAAGGACCATTTTCAATGGAAGCCCATACTAGCCTATCAACAGAATTTATATGAACTCGCATGCAGTCTTTCCAGTAGCTGTTATTTTCACCGTTGAAAATCGGCGCTCTATTATACGCCCCCTTTGGTTCAGAATCCATATTGTTACAGGCAGCCACAGAACACCAGCGAACCAGGCTCTGATACCACTTGTTAGATGGTGTGGCTAGTGATCGAGAGGGGGGGGGGGTGAATAGATCACCTCTTTTGAAATAAACGGATTTAAAAATCTTATCAGAGTTATTGAAACTTAGCGGAAAATTACAGTCCCGAATCAACTTCCGTCTATTCTGAACCGCTACTAGAAAACCAGACACGCGAATTTATTGCTGGATTTGAATAGGAACGATAGAGAATATTAACACCAGAATCTTATCAAATCAAATGCACTTATCACTAAATTCTGATTCCAATGAATAAAACTCAGCTGACAGTTTTGTCAAACATTTGGTGTGTATGTGATCAATGGTGAACAATGGTGGAGTTTAGATAAAGAAGTTTTCTTGCCACTATTGTATCATGAAATGTACAGCCACAACACACCAAGTGAAATCACAAAACTGTTGAAAACGTAAAGAGAGATAAGGAAAGAATACGATACGCAGAGATTTGGCAAGGAAGTTCCCCACTGTCGTCCTCGTGTGTGGGTACGTCTCCCTCTCAATTTCAAATGAAATTGAGAACTGTAATTATCAATAATGCCGAATTCGTTGATACAAGGTTACGATACAAAGACATAATTCTAAATCCCAAGATCTTCTTCTTGTATAAAACCTCCACTTGATCTGAGCTCGATCAAGAATTTCCTGCAAGAAATTGCAAACAATTCACCGGTTCCACGACCTGTTTGCGAAATTACCCAATTTCCAAACCTTACGCTACGGCTGAATCTGTTATGCAAACGTGACTAACAAACCCGCAAGAACACTCCAGTTCTTGAAGGACAAACCATTTGGTTTTTCCTCGAAACCCCCTTCAACCTTCAATTCAGCTAGATCCTCGATCGTTCCACTGAACACCTCGGCTAGATCCTTGATCGTTCCACTGAACGTTATCTCGCTGATCCTTTAATCCAAAGAACAAGAATGATTATGTGTTGATGTTCTTGAAGAAAAGAGATTGAGAAGATGAAGAAGATGAAGTCTCTTTCAGGTTTCTAACTGCTCAAATAATTGCTGCTACACACTCCTTTGATTGGTGTTACAACTGTTTTTCACTTCTGAATTCGTGCCATTTCACTGAGCTGTCAAAATACTTCTTATATGTGAAAGACAGAAGCTGTTAGTAGACAAAACAGAATTATGTATTGATACAAAAGATTATGCATCGATATATACTGTAGCTTTGATTAATTTTTGAGAATTAATACAAGCATGTATCAATACAAAGCTCGTATGTATCGATACATAGAACATTTTAACTAAGCATGTATCGATACAAGGCTCGTATGGATCGATACATACTGAAGCAAAAACGTTTTGTGATTTAAAACAAATTTATGTATCGATGCAAGGCTCGTATGGATCGATACATACTGAAGCAAAAACGTTTTGTGATTTAAAACAAATTTATGTATCGATGCAGAAGAACATGTATCGATACATGCTGACACAAAACAGTTTTTATGAGTTCTTTTAAGAAAAGTATCAATGTGGATCTTTATGTATAGACACGAAACAATAGTATAGGCTAAAAACACAAATGAAACATGTAAAATGATGCACAACCAACAATTAGACAATGATCACACAATTTTCTATCATTCAAAACTTATTCAAAGTAAAGAATTTGCTCACAGAACTAGGACCTTGACCCTTGCTTTTGGGATTTTGTGATTTAAGACCTTTGGATTCTTCTGGTACCTTTGACTTTGGACTTGTTTTGAAGACTTGGCTTGGTTACTTTGATTTTGTCTGATGCATGGTTTATTCTTTGCTTATTTGGCTTGCTTGAGGCTTAATTCAAAGGTGGGAATTCTTGTTTGACTTATGTCATAAAGATTTATGTCTCTTGGTTAGATATTTCCTCCCTATATTTTACTTTATGCTCTAGGATAGTCTCTTCTTCTCCTCTCCTTCTTTGATTTTCAAAATCCCCTCTCTCTTTTCAACACTTTCTCGTTTTCAAACTTGAACCACTTTATTATTAAACCTTGACTTTTGTCAAGTGATTTTCAAAATATTTTTCTTAATAAATGTTAATTCATCTTAAGCATATTCAAAATCAATTTCAAAAGACTAAAAAAATATGTAACACATTCAAACAATTTTGTGCCCTTTGTGCATTTTTTTTCTTTTAAAACTCTTTCTCAAAGTTTAGACATGAATCACTTCCATAATTGAGATATAATTCTCATATCCCCTTAGTGTTGATGATAATTCTTTTCTACCTAAGAGAGTTAATGGCATACTTGTTGATTTTATCCAAGTTTGAGCCCTTCTATGTGGTAATGTAAAGTTCTCATACTTGTGGGTGACTAGTTGAGTGTTCTCCTTAAAATGAAAAAATATATTTTCATTAAAAATGAATCAAAACAAATATATTTGTTATTTTTACTATGAACTACAAAGTTTTTATCCACCATTTCACTTTGTTGGTACGTCGGCATGAGACTCAGGAAGTCTTGGCAAACACAAAATTAAAAACATTTATCTTCTCACCTTCCCAATCTTTTGCAAACAACGCCATTTTCAAGCCAAAATATACATATTTTCAAAGAGGTTACTATATAGTACTATAGATGTTTAGAGTGATAATACATTCTCTTTGCATAACCAACCTCCAGACCCTTATCTCTTTTTATTAGTTTTGTTTTAAAACTTCTTTAGGTTTTGTTCGTTCTTTTCCACTTTCCATTGGACATAATAAAAGTGTGCTGACGAATCTTGCTTTGTGAGTTAAGTTAATCAATATCTTAATCTCAAAAAATTTACCATTACAATTAGCTTCACATGAAAAGATATTTTTGCAACTAGAAGATAAGGTCTTAGAGTCTGAAAGGAAGTTGAAATCAATTAAGCTATCCATGCTAGATGTTCAAAAGGACAAGATTGAGGATGAAAAATCTTCTAGAATTGGTTGTGAATCTTGTCATTATTGGCAAGAAGAAATAAATGTTTTTCGAGTCAAATTAGACAATACCTTACTATGTAAGAGTTCATTTTCTATTGATCCTTCTAAGTATGAAAGGTCTTTGAATCATTCATACAAAGAGCATAAAAATTTCAAAAAGTATTTGAATGGTAAAAGCATATCTCATCATAATCTATCTTGTCATTGTTGTTGCAAAAAGGGTCATACCATTGAAAAGTGTAAATTTAGAAAGATGTTAGTTCCTAAAGGAGCCTCTCAATGGTTGCCTAAATGCAACCTTAATTTCACTCACTTCCAAGGACCTAATAAAAATTGGGTACCTATTTCCTTTGTTTAAATTTACAGGTTGAATGTCTTGAATCTACCGAAAAATGTGGTATTTTGATAGCGGATGTTCAAGGCATATGACGGGTGATATGTCTCTTTTTATTGACTATGTGGCAAAGAAAAATGGGTTCGTCACTTATGGAAATAACAAAAAATGAGCTATTCTTGGAAAAGGTAGTGTAGGTAATCCCTCATCTAATACTATCTATGATGTAATGCTTGTTGATGGTCTTAAACACAACCTTCTTAGAATTAACCAACTTTGTAACAAGGGTTTGAAAGACACTTTCACTAATACTTGTTGTTTATTTGAGCATAATGAGAAGAAGGACTGTATGTTTAAGGGTCTGGGAGTCAATAATACTTATATGCTAAATTTAGATGACGTGTCCTTGGTTAATACTAAGTGCCTTGCTACCATGAGTGAAAACTCTTGGTTGTGGAATAGGCGCTTAACTCATATTAACTTTGACTTACTAAACAAGGTAACCTCAAAGGATCTAGTAATTGGTCTTCCTAAAATGAAGTTCATAAAAGACCACCTATGTGAAGCAAGTCAAATGGGGAAGAAAACAAAGGTCTCTTTTAAATAAAAAAAATGTTATTTCAACATCTAGACCTGTTGCACTTCTTCATATGGACCTTTTTGGCCCTTCTAGGACCAAAAGCTTAGGTGGAAACTATTATGGCTTTGTTATAGTTGATGATTATTTTAGATTTTGTTGGGTTATGCTTTTGTCTTGTAAAAATGAGACCTACCCTACTTTCAAACAATTTGCTAGATTGTTCCAAAATAAATTGAACTTGAAAATTGTTTCCATCCAAAGTGATCATGGAGGAGAGTTTGAAAATCTTCTCTTTGAAAAGTATTGTGAAAAACATGGTATCGAGCATAAATTCTCGACTCCTAGAACTCCACAACAAAATGGGGTTGTGCAGCATAAAAATCGAGTTTTATAGGAGTTAGCAAGGACGATGCTTAATGAAGGTAATTTACCAAAGTACTTCTGGGCCGATGCCATTAGCATTGCGTGTTATATTTTGAATAGAATTTTGATACTTCCTATTCTAAACAAAACCCCCTATGAATTACTTAGAGGTAGAAAACCTAATGTTTGTCACCTTCATGTCTTTAGATGTAAATGCTTTATTGTTGAGGCATATATGGTCTATAACAAGAGGCTACATATTGTTGAGGAGTCTGTTCATGTTTCTTTTGATGAATCTTTTCCAAAAAATGTTGGGAAATGTCGCAACCTGAAAAATACAGTGCGCGAAAAAAACAACCGGCGAAAGAAAATGACAGAAGAGTCGCCACCGTGCGTTATTCATCCCAAAGGAGGGAAAGGAAACACTCGAAGTAAACCTGAAAAAGGAAAGGACAAGACGGGGTCTCGCAACCAAATCTTGGGTTCGGGAGTCGGTTATGCGAAGGGAAGGTATTAGCACCCCTACGCATCTGTAGTACTCTACGGGATCCACTTTTGTAGTTTTCGTCTAAAGGGTGTGAGTTTATCTTGTGCTGTTTGCCAAAAAAAAAATAATAATAATTTTTTACAAAAAAAATAAATAAATAAAAATAATAATAAAAAAATAAATAAAATATAATAAAAAATTTTGGACTTGGGTCTCTCTCATTTGAGCCCACAAAACCATGAAATTCAGTCTATAAATACCAATGCTTCACTTGAGAAAAAGGAAGAGAAGCAAAATACTCTGAGGTTTCCTTGAAACAAAACCCTGAGGAAAAAGATAGTGAGAGAAGAGCTAACAGAGTTCAGAGCAGCCTCCAAACCCTGAAGGGAACTCAACTGCACAGAATCACCTTTGCCTCACGGGTGCAACTCAATTTCAATCAAGCTCTCCAATCAGGTTTGCCCTATATCCATCATCTTTATGCCTTTAATTTGAATGCTCTAAATGTATGAGGTATTATGGGTGAATTTGATACCCTTTTGATGCATGTGTTTTACAAGAGGTTTAGGCCTCCTACCCTTGGTTTCTTTTTGTGAGCTTTTTGTGAATTGAAAGAGCATGATTCATGTGGTTGCATTTTGATTTGGGGGCAACTCTTGGTTACCCTATCTTGTTTCACTAACCCTTTGTTGAGTTTTTGTGAGGGCTCACAGACTCTTGCAGAGATGGTTTGCATGGTTTTCCCACTTTATTTGTGGGATATCCCCTGGAGGTTCATTCCAATTACCTGTATTGACTCACCTTTCTTTGATGGCATTAGCTTGGGAGATCCCTGGGTTTCTTACTCCTTTAATTGCGGTTACTTCGGATCTTTATCCGTGTGGTACTTTTACCTCTTTTCCGCATTTTATCGCTTTCTTAGCTGGAAGACCTCGATAGGAGGCATTTGTTTTCTTTTGTTTATTTACTTCTGAGCCCCTTGTTGGCACATTTACTTTATACATGTTTGTTTTGTATGTGTTTGTATCCCTGCAGGTAGCGCGGTTCCTTCATCAAGGACTGCCTTTTTGCCCTTGAGCATCCCAAACCCTAAAACCCAAAGCAACACGTTAACTCCTTCTACTACAGGCGAGTAAGTCTCCAAAGGTCGAGCATCCGGTAGATTGCGTAGTGACGTCGTTCGTCCAAAACCCAATCCATAACCCCATAGTTAGCCGAACTACGGCTTGCTCTGATTCTCATTCCAGATGAGATACGTAAGCATAAGACGCGATGTCTTAGCGAGCACACATCCCCCTAACCCATAGGTAGCCGAGCTACGAAGACTCTGATTCTCATATTCAGATGAGATACGTATGCAGTGGATGCGACATCCGCGCGAGTCATTTTCATTTAACCCTTTTTTTTTGGCAAACAGCACAAGATAAACTCACACCCTTTAGACGAAAATTACAAAAGTGGATCCCGTAGAGTACTACGGATGCGTAGGGGTGCTAATACCTTCCCTTCGCATAACCGACTCCCGAACCCAAGATTTGGTTGCGAGACCCCGTCTTGTCCTTTCCTTTTTCAGGTTTACTTCGAGCGTTTCCTTTCCCTCCTTTGGGATGAATAACGCACGGTGGCGACTCTTCTGTCATTTTCTTTCGCCGGTTTTTTTTTTCGCGCACTGTATTTTTCAGGTTGCGACAGCTGGCGACTCTGCTGGGGACTAAGAAGTTGACCTCTTGCTGGTCCATCTTCCCTAAGCGAGTCCCTCCTAGCTTGTGTGATTTCTTGTTTATTGGGTGTTCATGCTTTTGTACATTTATTTGCTTACCTGCTTGCATGCATCTGTTGTATCTATTGGATCTGTTTGTTTGTTTGTTGGGATGGGATGTTTTATGAGAGATAAGCCCATTACCCAGGCTTGAGTGTACACACAGGTTTTAGAGTGGATGATCATGAGGCTTGCGTGGCATGTTGCTACGTTAAGTCGTTCGTGAAGAACCACACCCAGACGAGGTTTCTTTTGGATATATTATGTCCTACGGATGTTCCGTAACGACATGGTGTTCCTTTAGAAATCGTCGACTCTGGTGACCATTTCCCGAGAACTCAGTCGAGGCCTCTCCTCCGAGACGTGATTATGTTAGCTCTGGTGGGCGCATTCTCGCTGATCAATCCGAGGACCCCGAGACTGGGAACTTGCTTTAGGATGTCCTGTTGAGGGGAGTCAGTGGAAGTCTTTTATCCCGTAATAATGCCAAACCTTCAGTGGTAAACGTATTATTCGCGTCTGAAGGGCTGAAGCTGACGAACTTCTGTTCTTAGAACCTACCAGTGAGGGGTGGGCTAAATTCAGGAAACCTTAACCTCCAACCAACCCGGTTTTCTGGAGCAGAGTTTTGGTCTTGTATTATATTCCTCAGTGAATTTCTCTCCAGGAAGTGCAACCTGACAGATGTTCAAGCGGATCCATCAATTCTGATTGACATGCCTTTGCATTGCATAACATCATCTGCATATTTGCATCCAACATCTCATGCTTATTCATTTGTAGGGTATTCCCTTTCAAAATGGGGGTGCCTTAAAACTGAACAAGCAGTGCATCGCATACCATGCATATTAACCCTTGTCTGTTTTGCAGGTGTCACCGCAGTGTCTAATGTTTGTTCCCTGTATCAGGCAGTTATTGGTCCCAAGCGAGTCCACAGGTACCCGACAAAGGAAAATCGTCCACAGCTAGCGATGGACCAATTACAGAAAGAGCTGGCTGATATGCGTGAAAGGATGGATCAGTTCATGACATTGATGACTGGTATGGCAGAAGGCCAAGCGAAGCTGAGGGAATTGGTTGAGCAACCGAGACCCGATCCGGAGGTGGAGATACCAAATGCTGAGGGAAACCCTGGTAACCCTGGGAACGCTGATAACCCTGTGAACACTGGTAATGCGGGTAACGCAAATGCTGATGGAAACCCGGGTAATGTTGGCAACACAGGGAATGTTGGGAATGGTATTGGCGGAAGGTACGATGTGAATCAAGGAATTCAGATTAATGGGCGCCCCGTTACTGAAGATTATCAGTGTGATCAATTTTCTTTGCACGACGAGGCCCTCGAGACCACTCGCCGTATGGATGAGCTTGCTGAGAAGCTCAAATCTTTGGAGTCTCAAAATTCCTTAGGCTTTGATGTCACAAATCTTGGTCTGGTTCAGGGAGTAAGGATTCCTCACAAGTTCAAACCCCCTACTTTTGAGAAATACAACGGGGCTTCTTGCCCACGCACTCATCTCCAATCTTATTTGGGAAGGTTGGGAGCTCACACGGAAGATGAAAAGCTGTGGATGTACTATTTTGAAGACAGTCTAACTGGAGCTTCTCGTGAATGGTATTCTCATTTGTCTCGTACTACCATCAAGAGCTGGAAAGACTTGGCAGAGGCTTTTATCAAGCAATATCAATACAACTTGGACATGGCTCCAAATCGGACCTTGTTGCAAGGTATGTCTCAGACTGCCAAGGAAACCTTTAGAGAGTATGCTCAGCGTTGGAGACAGATTACTGCGTCCGTCCAACCCCCTATGTCTGAAAGGGAGATGGCGGACATGTTCATGAACACTCTTCAAGGCAATTATATTGAGAGATTGGCTGCTTGCCTGTCAATCAGCTTTGCAGAGATAGTAATTGCTGGAGAAAGAATCGAGAGTCTGTTGAAGATGGGCCGAATTCAAGACAATAGTGCTTCCAACTCATCAGGTCCCAAGAGACCGTTTGCTGGTAACGGTCAGCGAAGAAAAGAAGGCGAGGCAAGCGTTGTGTATGCCGGCAGAGGCAGGGGTAGAGGACGCCCTAATTATTATCAAGATCAAGTGGCCGCAGTCACTATTCCAACACCTGTTCCTCAACCGCAATATCATCCGCAACAACAACCCAGGTACAACAATCAACAACAAGGAGGTAATCCGGGTCAGCAGAGACTCTATCAACAACGTCCAAGGCAGACGGACCGGGTCATCGAGCCAATCCCAATGCCTTATTCAGTATTACTTCCCAAGCTGATTGACATGAATCTGGTTACGTTGAGAACTCTGGCCCCACCAATCGATCCCAATAATTTGCCTAGAGGTTATGATGTCAACGCCAAATGTGCTTTTCACTCCAACGCACCTGGACATACTACAGATAATTGCAAGGCTCTCCAGTTAAAGGTACAAGATTTGAGAGATGCCCAGGCTATCAATTTTGCTCTGGTGCCTAATGTTATCCAGAACCCGATGCCGGCTCACGGCGGGCAGAGGATTAATGCTGTTGATAGTGGGGAAACTTTGAATTTGGTTTCTGATGTGACTAAGGTGAAGACTTCACTATCGGTGGTTAAAGACCGACTTCTGAAAGGACAGATTTTCCTGGGCTGTGGGGAAGAATGCAGAAATTGTCAAGCTGCCGAAAACGGATGTGACATTTTTGAGAAGGGGTATTCAGCAACTAATAGATGAAGGTTGTCTTCAGTTCGATCAGGCCCGTCCGGTGAAGAATGATGTATCGACGATGACGTTTTATTTCACTCCTGAAGAAATATATGTTCCCGAGAGACTCGCTCCGACAACAATATATTTCCCAGAAAGTATAGAACCAGCAGCGGTGAACATCGAAAGTTCAGCACCAGTCGCAATTTACTCTGACAGCCCTCAACCGACTTTGGTTGGTCCAATCACCATCACGGTACCAGGACCTGTTCCGTATGAGAAAGACAGTGCTATCTCGTGGTACTATGGGGTTGATATCTACTGCCAGGGGCAGAAAGTTAATGAAGAAGACATTGACATTGGTAGCTCCGCTGTAGACAATGTTGGAGGGGTTGGTGGCTTCACTCGCAGTGGACGCCTATTTGCACCATCAACATTACGCGCGAATAATGAAGCCGAGGCAGCTGCCAAGGCTAAAGGGAAACAGGTATCCACCGAAGAGGTTACTACTGAGGAAGATCCTCCTAAGACCGCATTCGAGAAGGAAGTGGATGAGTTTATGAGGATTATCAAGAAAAGTGACTACAAAGTAGTCGACCAGCTAAATCAGACACCCTTAAAGATCTCCATTCTCTCACTATTGCTGTGCTCTGAGGCGCACAGAGCAGCCTTGTTGAAAGTACTGAATATGGCCTATGTTCCACCGGAGATAACTGTTAACCAGCTGGAGTCGGTAGTTTCCAATGTAAACGCTAGCCGGGGGCTAGGTTTCACCGATAATGACCTGACGTCTGAGGGCAGGAATCACAACAAAGCCTTGCATATCACAATGGAGTGCAAAGGGGTGATGCTTTCCCATGTTTTGGTTGATACAGGCTCTTCTCTGAATGTTCTTCCAAAGAAAGCCTTAATGAAGTTGGATTGCGATGACACCATCCTGAGGCCAAGTAACTTAGTTGTGAGGGCTTTTGATGGCTCTAAGAGAGCTGTCTTTGGAGAAGTTGAGTTTCCAGTTAAGATTGGACCGCAGGTGTTCAAGAGCACCTTTTATGTGATGGATATCCAGCCTGCCTACAGCTGTCTGCTAGGTCGGCCTTGGATTCATGCTGCCGGTGCTGTTACTTCTACCTTCCACCAGAAGCTCAAATATGAACTAGAAGGTCAAATCGTCACTGTATGTGGTGAAGAGGATATTTTTGTTAGCCACCTGTCTACATTTAAGTATGTAGAGATGGACGGCGAGATGCATGAGATGCTGTGTCAGGGCTTCGAAACTACAAACATCAATGAGGTCGCGCCCGAAGCTGTCTTTTCACTTGAGTTTGAGAAGGTCGGGACTTCTATCTCTTCATACAAGCAAGCTGTCGAAGTGGTTAAAGCTGGTAATGCCCAAGGCTGGGGCAAATTTGTGGAGCCAGTCATCAAAGAAGACAAGTTTGGATTGGGGTATGCTCTGGGATCTCAGAAGAATGAAACCGGTACTCTCTCCAACAGGGGTTTGGTTTCCCCCCACATCGTCAATGCTGCAGATGAAGACAAGGCTAACAGCGACTGTGACTTAGATAGCTGGATTCGCCCGTGTGTCCCGGGAGAAAAGCTCGACAATTGGTCGTCTGGAAAAAACGTTCGGGTTACTCTACTGAAAGAGTGATTTTTATTATTTTCCTTTATTACATGCATAATAAAGTCTTACACTTTGCCCAAGGTGTAACGGCTCATTTGTAGGGCCATCCATTTAGTTACGTTTCGCAATTATTTTTATCATCAATAAAGGACGGCTTTTGCAAACAATTTTGTGTTCTCTTTCTTTCAATTTTTTTACTTTTTACAAAAAAAATGGCAATGTTTCTTTTTTCGTTTTTTCTTTCTTTCCAAAAAAAAAAATCTCTCATTCTAAGGTAAAGCATGATCCTCCATCATGCAGAGCCGACCACTCGGATCTCACTGCTAACGACACTGCTATGGCCAAGTATGACTTCGACAATCCTATCTATCAAGCCGAAGAAGGGGCTGAGGAAGATTGTGAATTGCCTGAAGGGTTAGCCAGATTGTTGAAACAAGAGGACCGAGCTATTACACCTTATCAGGAGGTGGTTGAGACCATCAACGTTGGTACCGAAGACGACAAGAAAGAGATCAAGATCGGGGCCAGTCTACAGGCCGAGAGGATAGACCGTTGATCATGTACTTGACTGTGTTAGAAAGGTCAATGGGTTGTGTGCTCGGTCAGCATGACGAGTCAGGTCGAAAAGAGCATGCAATATACTACCTTAGCAAAAGTTTACCGACTGTGAACAAAGATACTCATTGCTCGAGAAAACTTGCCGCGCTTTGGCATGGGCTGCTCGCCGACTAAGACAGTATATGTTGACTCACACGACTCTATTGATATCAAAAATGGATCCAGTCAAGTATATTTTTGAAAAGCCAGCACTTACCGAAAAGGTTACTAGGTGACAAATGATACTGACAGAGTATGACATCCAATACACTTCACAAAAAGCCATCAAGGGAAGTGTCTTGTCAGACTATCTTGCAGAGCAACCAATTGATGATTACCAACCTATGAGGTTTGACTTTCCTGATGAGGACATCATGTTTCTCAAATCGAAAGATTGAGAGGAACCACTCCCGGAGGAGGAGCCTGACCCTGAATCCAAATGGGTTATGATGTTTGATGGGGCGGTCCACGTCAATGGTCGCGGAGTTGGTGTAATGTTGATCACACCGGAAGAGGATTCATATGCCATTTGGTGCCAGAATAAATTTTCCCTGCACCAACAATGAAGCCGAATACGAAGCTTGTATCCTAAGACTTGAGGAAGCCGTCAATATACAGATTAAAACCCTGGATGTATACGGGGATTCAGCTTTGGTCATCAATCAAACCAACGGGAAATGGTATACACCTCAGCCTCATCTGGTTCCTTACAGAGACTACACGAGAAGATTGTTAACTTTCTTTTGAAGAAAACCAATTTGCTGATGCTTTGTTTACCTTGTCTTCGATGATTAAGGTGCTATGCTGGAACTACATACCCAGAATTGACGTATCTCGGTCAGAGACGAATGAAGAAAGCATTTGGTCAGAAAGTGCGCCCTCTGGGGTATCAAGTCGGTGAATTGGTACTCAAAATATTTCTTCCTCCCAACACAGATCACAGGGGCAAACGGACACCGAACTATGAGGGTCCGTACGTGGTTAAAAGGATTTTCTATGGCGGAGTTTTGATGCTAACCACCATGGATGGCGAAGGATTCCCGTCCCCTATTAACTCAGACGCAGTTAAAAAAAAATAATACTTCGCATAAAATAGACCCGCTGGACGATAAAAAGAATAGTCCAGGCAAAAAAAGGGCATCCCGACGAACCAAAAAAAAAAGAATAAAGAGGTTCGGGCAAAAATTAGGGATATAAAAAAAGAGTACACTCGGTGAGTCGAAAACCCAAAAGGGCGGCTCAGACAAAAATGGGTATCCCGGTGGATTGAAAACCCGAAAAGAGGGCAATCCAGGCAAAAGTTAGGGAATAAGCGAATGACTGTGATTTGAGTTCATCAGTGTTATATCACCGTTTCATTCAATCCGGCAATCTTCAAAGGTTAAAGATCGACTAATCATCCACTTCAGAAAGCAAGATGAGCAGAGCGTCTTGAGGACATACGAGCCATAGCAGAGTCGAAACTCGGTGGGACCCCGTATCCCCATTGCCATTAGGATAGTTCTCTTTTTATAGCGATCACCTCTTTTCAGGGATCAGCTTCCTGATACCCTCGCCTATTCCTGGCATAAATTTTCTCCCCATTAAGAGTCGAATAATTCAGTTAAAGAGCCTCTTTATTTTTCATTTATCAGTTTGTTTGCAAAAATGTCCGAATTTTTGATAAAACATATTGCATATGAACATAATGGTGGCTTTTGCAGATGATTTGCACAGGAAAACATTTAAAATTGCTTTGAATGTGCTTAATCCCGGACGGTGAATTCAAACCGAGTAATTCCCCCGAGGCATACGTGTATTTTTGGTTGCAGGTCACAGGAACCGGATGCCAAGTCATGAATCCTCATCCCCAAGCGGTTGACAAAGTCTCTCCTCAGTAGAGCATGTTCCCCAACAGAGTTGATAGTATCCAGACTGTCTATCCCCAGTGGAGTTGACAGTGTCAGACTGTATCTTCCTAGCAACAGCGGAATGGTTGCATAACCAACAGATGAGAGGGTGGTGTTCCCAGTGTTCATCTCATTCCCCAGCAGATTATTTTTAACAGATTTGTTAATCCCCAGCTTGAGGGCGATTAGCAAGTTCATATCCCCAGCAAAGGTCGTTTCCTACGACATTTCCCCAGGAAGTGTTTTCCCCACAGACTCTCCTCACAGAGCCTCGCCGAGAAAAGTTTCCATAGTTGATACCCCCCGCAAGGTCAACTTTTCAAGCAGCCAATTTATTTTTGGTGGCTCATTGGTCCCGGCAGACGGATCATTCCCCACAGAGCATTCAAGGATTGATACAGCGATCTGTTCCCTACCGGAGTTTGCTTCCCCAAGCAGATTTCTTTTTACTCCATGCATAACATTTGCATTTGCATGCATATCATATCAAGCATACACATAAGCTGATAAACAGGTTCTTTTTACTCCATGCATAACGTTTTCCAGTGTATGCTTGGAAGAACCTGTTTATCAGCTTATGTGTATGCTTGATATGATATGCATGCAAATGCAAATGTTATGCATGGAGTAAAAAGAAATCTGCTTAGGGAAGCAAACTCCGGTAGAGAACAGATCGCTGTATCAATTCTTGAATGCTCTGTGGGGAATGATCCGTCTGCCGGGACCAATGAGCCACCAAAAATAAATTGGCTGCTTGAAAAGTTGACCTTGCGGGGGGGGGGGGTATCAACTATGGAAACTTTTCTCGGCGAGGCTCTGTGAGGAGAGTCTGTGGGGAAAACACTTCCTGGGGCAATGTCGTAGGAAACGGCCATTGCTGGGGATATGAACTTGCTAATCGCCCTCAAGCTGGGGATTAACAAATCTGTTAAAAATAATCTGCTGGGGAATGAGATGAACACTGGGAACGCCACCCTCTCATCTAATGGTTATGCAACCATTCCGTTGTTGCTAGGAAGATACAGTCTGACACTGTCAACTCCACTAGGGATAGACAGTCTGGATACTGTCAACTCTGTTGGGGAACATGCTCTGCTGAGGAGAGACTTTGTCAACCGCTTAGGGATGAGGATTCATGACTTGGCATCCGTTTCCTGTGACCTGCAACCAAAAATACACGTATGCCTCGGGGGAATTACTCGGTTTGAATTCACCGTCCGGGATTAAGCATATTCAAAGCAATTTTAAATGTTTTCCTGTGCAAATCATCTGCAAAAGCCACCATTATGTTCATATGCAATATGTTTTATCAAAAATTCGGACATTTTTGCAAACAAACTGATAAATGAAAAATAAAGAGGCTCTTTAACTGAATTATTCGACTCTTAATGGGGAGAAAATTTGTGCCAGGAATAGGCGAGGGTATCAGGAAGCTGATCCCTGAAAAGAGGTGATCGCTATAAAAAGAGAACTATCCTAATGGCAATGGGGATACGGGGTCCCACCGAGTTTCGACTCTGCTATGGCTCGTATGTCCTCAAGACGCTCTGCTCATCTTGCTTTCTGAAGTGGATGATTAGTCGATCTTTAACCTTCGAAGATTGCCGGATTGAATGAAACGGTGATATAACACTGATGAACTCAAATCACAGTCATTCGCTTATTCCCTAACTTTTGCCTGGATCGCCCCCTTTTCGGGTTTTCAATCCACCGGGATACCCAGTTTTGCCTGAGCCGCCCTTTTGGGTTTTCGACTCACCGAGTGTACTCTTTTTTTATATCCCTAATTTTTGCCCGAACCTCTTTTTTTAATTTTTTTTTTCCATTTTTTTTCGGATCTAATTCTGATTGACATGATGAAATGCAATATGAAATGCTAAATGAATGCATGAATGAGGAGGGTAAATTTTGGGGTGTTACAGGAAAGGTATGTCTTTTCATGATATAGTTGATGAAGGGATTGATCAACCTCAAACGGATAAAAATGAGAAAATAGAAGATGATGATCACGAAGAGGAAAAGTATGAGAGTCTGGCTACAATGGATAAACTTCCTTTGACTTGGAGAACATCCAAAGATCACCCTATTGATAATATTCTTGGAGATATCACAAGAGGTGTGACAACACGCTCTAAGATAAGTAACTTTTGTTATCACTTCGCTTTTGTGTCACAGGTTGAGCCTAAAAATTCTAAAGATGCATTACTTGATGAGCATTGGCTCATGGCAATGTAAGATGAGCTAAATCAATTTAAAAGGAATGGCGTTTTGGACCTTGTCCCTCATCCAAAACATCATCAAGTAATAGGCACAAGATGGGTTTTTAGGAACAAGCTTGACGAAGATGGAGTGATAACCCGAGATAAGGCCCGATTAGTCACTCAAGGGTATAACCAAGAGAAGGGTATTTACTATGAGGAGACTTATGCTTCGATCGCCCGACTTAAGGCAATATGCCTTCTTTTTGCCTTTTCTTGCTCTAAGAATTTCAAATTATTTTAAATGGACGTGAAAAGTGCGTGTCTAAATGATTACATTAATGAAGAGGTATATGTTGCTCAACCTCCCGATTTTGAAAATCACGAGTATCCTAATCATGTTTTCAAGTTAAAGCATTTTGTATGGTCTCAAACAAGCACATCGTGCTTGGTATGAACGACTAAGCGAGTTTTTGATTAATCAAGGGTACTTAAGGGGAAAGGTTGACACTATTATTTTTATTAAGCATCATGGAAATGATACTCTTCTTGTTCAAGTATATGTTGATGACATTATTTTTGGATCTACTAATATGAAACTTGTCAAAGAATTTTCTAAGCTTATGCAAGGAGAGTTTGAAATGAGCCTCATGGGAGAGTTAAATTACTTCCTAAGTCTTAAAATCAAACAACTTAATGAAGGCACATTTTTTTGCCAAACCAAGTATTGCAAGGACTTGCTAAAGAGATTTGGCATAGTTGATGCAAACTCGATTGACACTCTTATGGCTACAAACGGTAACTTGGAAAGGAACGAAAATGGTAAGGATGTGGAAGTGAAGAAATATTGGGGTATGATCAGTTCTCTGCTATATCTCACTACATCAAGGCCAGATATCATGTTTAGTGTCTGTATGTGTTCCCGATATCAATTGAATCCTAAGGAATCCTGTCTCAAAGTCGTCAAATGTATTTTTAGGTATCCTCATGGTACTTCGAATTATGGCCTTTGGTATTCCAAAGGAAGTGATTGTAGCTTAGTTGGTTACACCGATTCTGACTTTTCCGGTTTCAAATCGGATAGGAAAAGTACTAGTGAGACTTGTCACATATTTTCAAATTCCTTAGTTAGTTGGCATAGTAAGAAACAAGTTTCGGTTCCATTGTCAACTGCCGAGGCGGAATACGTAGCAGCCGGTAGTTGTTGTGCTCAAAGTTTGTGGCTTAAATAATAATTACTTGATTTTGATATAAAACTAATCTATATTCCAATTATGTGCAACAACTTTCGTACTGAGCATATTAAGATTCGTCATTATTTCCTACGCGATCATGTTAAGAAAGGCGATGTCATTTTTGAGCATGTTGGTAGTAAAAATCAACTTGCCGATATTTTTACAAAACCACTTGCAACTGAACCCTTCTTTAACATTCAACGGGAATTAGGGATTCTTGACATCTCAACACTTTTCTAAATGTTATGTTAATGCACTTTAAATATATCTTGTCCATATAACCTTCCTTGAAAGGCATACTTCATAAGAGTGCATTACTCATCATTTCACCAGCAAGGTACTATCGTTTCATTTTTCGTTTTTGTGTAAGCTTTTATTTTCGCATGTTATTTATGGTTCATATAATTGATGTTCTTGACGTATAAGATAGTTCATGTATGTTAACTTCCAATATGTTCAATTGATGTATGTCAATTTATATGCTTATAGTGACTTTATGATATCTTCATTCTACTTGAAATATAGTGATTGGTGCATCGGTTTGGTATCTATTTTCTCATGAATTGTGATTGAACATGTTATATTGCTAACAATATTATTGATTGTGTGTCATTATTATGTTTTCATCTCTGTTTTTGGTTTGTATGGTGGTACTTCGTTTATCGCTTTGCCAGAGCACATGTGTGTCCAGCATTTCGGGAGCACCAAAGACATATGCCACATAATCATATCACTTTTGTAGCAACTCAAGAGTTTTTTTTCATTGTATCGTTCCTTTTTCATGTTTGTGTTGTGTTATTTGACATGATTTGTGACAATTATATTCTATTATTGCATTATTGTCTTTTATTTATGTTTAGAAATTCTTTTTCAATATGCAAATCATTTCATGTGAGTGCTATCATATTGATTCTCTTATCTTTGCAAATCGCCTCTGTGTGTTATATTGGTTTATGCGTGATTTAATATTCTTATCATGGATTGCTTTGTTTCTTTTTGATATTGTCAAAAGGGGAGAAGAAAGATGAAGTTGGGATGCATATATTGATGGTGATCTTTTCATTGCAAACACATCGTCTCAAGTTTTTCTATCATAAAAAAAGGGGAGTATGTGAGTGCAACTTCCGTTAGATGTGTTTTGTATGATGTCAAAACTAGGATACTTTAGCGTTAATGTATATTGGACGGTATCTTATGATTCTCTATGTGCATCTTAGCATAGGAAGCATAAAAGTATTTGGAAACAACTTGGAAAAGGTCTCATGCATCAAACATGCATAAAAAATCAATTTTTGTGAAAAATTGCATTACAGGTCGACACATGCAATTACAGGTCGACCTATGGAAAACATTTCCCGACTATAGATCGACACATGCATTCTATAGGTCGACATGTATGTTAAATATTAAAGCATGTAGCTTATGTCTCATGTACAGAGCATTCAGGTCGACACATAGACTGTGCATAACAATCATAGACCGGCGCATGACTTTAGGCAGGTCGACCTATGCATCAAACAGGCCGACACATAACTTTTATAGGTCGAACTATCCGATGTAATTTTTCAAAAAGTCATATTTTTTTCAAGTCATTTGCATCACTTTTTGCCCTAAATCATCCATGCATATAAATACTTCATACATGCATCATTCTCAAGTAAGGTTTCTAGAGTGAGTAAAACCTACATGAATTCGGGATTTCAAATCATCTCATCATCTTCAATTAAATCTATGCATACACACAATCAAACTACACATAATCATTTCTTGATTGGGTGTCATCTAGATTAGGATTGATAACGACCAATTAGGTTTGTTTTATCGAAAATATTAGGTTGAGATCTTTGAGGGATTTAAATATTGGGTTGCAACTTTAGGGTTTGAAGGTTTTGGACAAGATTGTGCAATTCAGATCTGATCGAGTGAAAGCCTTGGGACTAGGTGTGTCGTGCAAGGGAGTAACGTGAAACGGTAGATCATGTTGACAAATCTTGGGTTCAACAAGTGTGCACTTGGGACTATTCAGACAGGTGAAAGCCTTGAGATAGGGAGGTCATGCAAAGAAGTAGCAACAACAGGTGAACTGAAGCAGAATTGTTGGTTACATAATCATGCACTTGGGATTAATCCATCCAGGTGAAAGCCTTGGGACAAGGGGTGCCTTATCAACTTACTTCCGCACCATCTGCCACAAACCAACCTCATCTCACTCGTGCTTCTTCAAGAAGAGGACATCAACCATCACACCTCAAAGATTATGTCTGTGTATCTTTCAATGATTCTTCAAATCCATCATCTTCAGGTACTCCTAACTTTATCTCTAACTTTCTTTCTTATTATAATTTATCTTCATCCCAATATCATTTTACTTTGTCTCTTACTACAAACGATGAACCTAACATTTATAATGAGGCATGCAAATTTGAATATTGGAACCAAGCTATGAAGATTGAGCTAGATGCTCTTGAGAAAACTGGTACTTTGAAGCTTGTTGACCTTCGACCCAATGTGAAACAAATAGGTTGTTGTTGGGTTTACAAAATCAAGCACAAGTCAGATGGTAGCATAGAGATATTTAAGGCACGACTCATTGCAAAAGGTTAAAACCAGATTGAAGGCTTAAATTACTCTGATAGTTTCTCACCAGTTCCTACACTCACCACACTTGGACTTATTATAGCATTAACTTCAATCCACAATTGGCACTTACATCAACTTGATGTAAATAACGCCTTTCTGCATCGAGAATTATATGAAGATGTCTACATAATAATTCTTCCTGGTGTTCAAACATCCAAGCCAAATCAGGTTTGCAAGTTGATAAAATCCCTATATGTCTTAAAACAAGCTAGTAGACAATGGTATGAAAAGCTAACATCACTTCTCATTCACCATGGATACACATAAGAAACTTTTGATAATTCCTTATTCGTCAAGAAAACACCATCCTCATTCACACTTCTGCTTGTGTATGTAGATGATGTTATTTTGTCAAGTGATTCTGTGAAGGAATTCCAATCCATGAAGAATGTTTTGCATCAAGCCTTCAAGATAAAAGACCTTGGTGTACTTAAATATTGCTTAGGGATGGTAGTTGCTCACTCTAAACAAGGTATATCAATTTGCCAACAAATATTGCACTGATCTCTTAACTGACTTGGGGTTCTTGGGATTTAAATCTTCTAACACTCATTCTAACCCTTCCATCAAGCTATGGCATGATAACAATCCTGCTTTCGATGACACCCCTTCTTATCGAAGACTTATTGGCAAATTAATATGCATCAACAACATAAGGCCTGATATCACCTTCATCACTCAATAACTCAACCAACTCTTGTCAAAACCATCCATGACACATTACAATGCAGCTTGTCGTGTGTTAAGATATTTGAAACAATGTCCAGGTCGAGGTTTGTTCTTCCCTTGAAATGCATCTTTTCACATTACTGGTTTCCTGATGCAGATTGGGCTGGCTGCATAGATACCAAAAGATTTGTGTTTGGTTCTTGTTTCCACATAGGAACTTATCTCATTTCATAGCTAAGCAAGAAGAAAAAAACGGTATCTCGATCTTCTTCTAAAGCTGAATACATAGCCTTGGATGCAGCTACATGTGAACTTTAGTGGATCTTATACTTATTGCAATACATGCACATCAAATATTCCAAATTTCCAATCTTGTTTTGCGATAGCCAAAGTGAATTCCACATAGATGTCAATCTCGTATTTCATGAAAGGACAAAGCATCTTGAAATTGATTTCCACATTGCTAGAGAAAAGTTTTTGACTGGAGTTATAAAGCTCATTCACGTGCCTTCCAGCAAGCGTCTTGCAGATTATTTTCACCAAGCCTTTGCTTCCTAAGTATTTCCATTCTCACATGATCAAGTTGAATTTGATAAATATTTACCAAAGTTCAACTTGTGGGAGATTATTAACTGAAGAAACTAATAGTTAGTTATGATGATTGTTAGTTTTATTATCAATGAACAAGTTAGTTAGTTAGTTTTCTTGTGCCCTAAACAACTAGCATGCAACCATGCAACCATGCTTGTATATAAACTACTCCTCTACTCAATAAATATATCAGATCTTATTCATTTTTCTCATCATTTCCATGTTATCTTGCATATTATCGCACCTCAAAAAATGAGAACACGGCCTCGCGGAGCGCAATCGCATACTCGCGGGATGGAATGAACAAAGTCGCCAACGGACTTTATTTATTCCCAAATAGGGAAAAGGGGAAAATATCGATAAAACCCCTAAAAGAAAGGATAAGATATATGCATCACAACCAATATCAGGGTTCGGGAGTCGGTTACGCAAGGAGAAGGTATTAGCACCCCTCACGTCCGCTGTACTCAACGGGAACCGTTTAGTTAGTTTGGATTTGAATGTTATCTTATATTAGTTTCTAATCTTCTACTTATTTGGGATATAAAAAAGATAGAAGATAATTTTTTGAATTTTTATTAATGAGAGAGGACCTAAAAAGGTTTTTATTATTAGGGGGCTTGAAAGAAACTAAACCTAATTTTTTTATTAATGGGTCTGACAAGATTTCGCAATCTTGCTTCTACGTATCTCCGGGTGCAATAAAAAATTCAAGGATTACGTAGTTTTGGGTAGAAAATGTTTGTTTGTTGATCGATTTTAGCGAAAACTATTTTGTATTAATCTATGAAAAATATTGTTTTTACCCAAAACAGGTGAGGAGCGGACTTTTGCATCACATCGAATGGATTTACAAAGCAACATTCGGGAAAGTGTCACTTATCTCAACTCAAAAATTATGGATGAAACATTATTTTGTATCATCTTAAGACAAATGTCTTTTGTTTGTGAAAAGGTTTTTCATGATTAATCGCACGACGGCAAAAAAAGAGTATGATTGGTTGAATGTATTTTAGGTGAATGAAGAGCGTTTAAGGAGAACGAGACCTAAGCCTCGGTCTCATTCATTTGAGGTTTCACCGAATGCTATATTTCAATGGTCCTTTTTCATTCGAATTAATTGAGAAAATTGTTTGATTGACAATGAACGCTTGATAATAATCCATTGTTCAAAGAGTTCCGCCAGAATGCTTGATCCCAACGGCTCCTGTTTTGTCCAAGTTAATTAAAGTGTTTTAAGAAACGAAAGAAAAGAATGAACAGTTAACCCAAAACGCGTGGCTCGGGACCGATTATTTGAGGGTTCCCACCGGAATTCTGGACTTCAATGGTCCTCTTCTTTCACATTTGTTTAAAAAAAGTTTGATATTACATTTGATTTGGTTTAAAATGGTTTGAAAATTATTTGATTGAAATCATGGTGAAATGTTAGTGAGATTATTTATATATGTTAGGGTATGGACATGGATAGAGAAATTAACTAAGTAATCATTTAAAAGACATGAAATCGACTAAACAATTAATCGAATAATCTATTTAACAAATAAAAATATAATTAATCAATTAAACTATAACTAGTTAAATAATCAATTAATTAATTGCTAATTTAAATCAATAAAAAAATAAAAAATAAAAAAATAAGGGTGTGTACATTAAAATGGAGTGTGGATTCTAGATTGTCTTTTAGGCCCAAACTTTGAAAGGTGAATCAATCCAATGATCAATATTTTTTTCTAACCAAATTCTACTACTAAAATATAAAATAATAAAATAATAAAATATAAAATAATAAAATATAAAATAAGTAATAATAATAATAATAATAATAATAATAATAATAATAATAATAATAATAAATAAATGAAAAAGCTGGAAAGGTGTCATCTATAAAACAAAGTTGCAACTTTTTTTCTAACTAGTAAAGGACCCGTGCGTTCGCACGGGTCGCGCAAGTGCAATAATTAATTTTAAAAAAATTAAAATATAATATATTTCTTTGTTTATATATATATATATATATATATATATATATATATATATATATATATATATATATATATATATATATATATATATATATATATATATATATATATATATGGTTGGATCAACGTACACAAATTTATTGCATAAGAGTTTTTTTTAATGTAATGGATGTTAAATGATCAATAAATGGGTTCAAAAAATTTCCACAAATAACTTTTTCCAGTTTGGGACATAATAAAGTAAAATATTATTAATTTATAGTAATATAATTTGCTTAATTTTTTTGTATACTATATTAAGGAAATAATACAAAAATATTTTTACAATTTATTGATATATTGATATATAATAAACATTCCATGGTTAATGTTATGAATAAACATTCCATTTATCATTGAGATTTTGGACATAAGAAATAAAAATATATTTATTTAGTAATGGATGAAATTTTCCAATCTGTTACTAATTTGAGGTATAAAAGCGCAAATATTAACCTTCATAATAAATGATTATTTAACCAAAATACATAAACCATGTAAAAGAAATACTAGAACCTCATTTGTTTTAAAATATAGTAATGAATACTACCAAATGTTGAAATTAATTGCAATTGATACAGTAAGGTTTAATGCAACAAAAGATATTGAAACAAAAGGTTCACAATTTTAGTTAAAATTGTGAGAAATAAGTCCAGCAACAAAAATGATTTAACTTCGTACAATTCTTTGGTCCTTAAAAAACTGGGTTTATACAAAACCTGCCCGCAACCTTTTAGGAAGTGATGATTCAAAACCTGCCCGCAACCTTAAAAAACTACAATAATAACTAATTTGATTTCAGGATATTGATTTCATTTTGGAATGATAAGATTGCAACAACAATAAAATAACGGTAATATTTTTTAGTAGTATAAATAGGTAATTTATTTTATCACATTTTTCACTCATATCTAGTCTAAATTTGACCATCTTATTTTATTTAATTTTAATTTTTTTGTGTACACATTTCATTTGAAAAAGAACCTCAATCAACATAACACATGCTCCAATTTTATGCAAAATGATGGAAGTCCTCTTTGTATCCCAAATCAACAAAACACCCCATATTTTGGAAATCCACCTCTTATTCCAAATCCACACCATAATTCAAGATTTCAAAATTCTCTTTTTATCCCAAATCCATAAAATAATTCACCCATTGGAAATTACTCATATCATACATCACCTTACCCAATGAAAAACTCTCTTTTAATGTATTTTGATATATTGGAATCAATTTTTTAATTATATTTTATATAATATATAGTGGGATTTAGTGGGGCCCATTTTCTTAGCCCACTTTAATTATTTACAATCATTTTCTTGTAGAACTAAATGTATAAAGAATTGATATTCTTATTGATTTATTACAAATCATGCATAACATTAATTATCTTACGACTGAATTATTTTAATACTCCACTGACCTAGCCAATAGAAAGGGGGCAGTGGACATAATTATTCATTTCAACCCCCAACTATATTTTGGCAAATAAATAATTTAAATATGTTGACTTATAATACTATATATGATGACGTGAGATTGGTAAAAAGTTTAGTTGCATGCTTAACTTAATCATTTCAAACAAACAATGTAGATTTTCCATTACCAATCAAAAGACAATTCATTGTATATGATAATTATACCTTATTTTTTTTTATAAATCCTTAATTCAGTTGAATGCAAGATTCAAACATTGCTCCAATATTTCTGAACTACCTGCAATTTTAATATATGTATTAGACTTTGAAAAAAATTGTAAAAAAATGTGTTTCTATGTGTTTTCTATAATTAGTTTTGAAGGATTTCATAATAAATTTTTATGTAATTGTTTTTTTAATTTCTAACACCATTAGGCATGCTGAAACCAAACATGGCATGCAATAATCTATTTATAATTTAGTCGTATACACATATTTCATAAGATGACAACGTATTTTGTTATCAATCTAAAATACTTATTAACATTTGAAGATATGATACTCATATAAATTTTGTAGTTGAAAGAACACACAAAACACAATGTTCAACATAACAACATAGGATTTTGAATAATTTCACACACATGAATTAAATACTCATTATCATCCTTTAAACCATACATGAAATATAAATGTCAATTGTAATCCCACAAAATAAACACTTCAAAAAAGTAAGAACACATCCTACAACCAAAACATATCATGTTCTTAACAACTTCATACTTAAACTCATTCTGGTGCTAAAAAGTTCATAAAATATATTTCAATATCAAATTTCCGAAAATTCTAATTAAGAAGATGGTTCTATCTTTAATTTCTTGGATGGTTTGGTGTCTGATAATTGCGTAGCGCCAGACGCTTCAAAATCAACTTCTTCACCCTTGTCAGCAATTACAACATCCTTAGCCGGAGTCATTAGAATGATTGATTCTGGATCATTTTCACCAGATGCAGATAATGTTTGCTTGCAATATAAAAAAGTAATTGTCGGATATAAAATGAATTATAATAATACAATATTTATCATAGAAAATTATTATGTTAACAAATGAAGATACTTACTGCGGAAGTTTCCAAATTTGCTTTGTTAGGGACCAACTTTGCATATTCAGTTTTAGACTGATTCTGCACATTGAAACATCGAATATTTATTATACTTGTTAAATGTTTAAATAATACATGAATTAAGTGAATACTATACGTCTTCTACTATGTAGTCATTTTCAATCTCTTTAACAAAGGCTTCATCATCACAAAGCTTCCAAACAGACGCTTGGGAAAACGTTGGCTGCACCTTAACTCTAAAAGTCATTTTCTTATTCAACATCATTTCAAGCTCATCAGGATAAACCATTGGATCATCTTCTCCATTCTAATGGAAAAATAAAATATCAACCATGAGTGATAATCTAAACTTTACAACTCGATAAACTATTAACATTTTAACTTATGTATAACAATGTACCTCCACGATAGAGTTATGCATAAATTCAGCAGTCATTCCAAGTATAGCAGCACATTCGGAATCCCAGAATACAAATCGATATTTTGATTCACCATTGCTAACATATATCTCAATCTTGTACCTATAGTATTTTAAACGAAGAAAATAATATGATTAATAACAAATCCATTACCAAATTTATTTGCAATTCATCTAGATTATATGTACCTTGGTATAGGCTGTTCGACTTTTTGCCCACATGAATATTCATAAGCTTTTTCAGGATTAGGTGCCTTCGAAGAACACCTTGTGCAGCCATAATAAAACCATCCATACTTTGAGACAGCAAATTTCAATGTGGTTGCTACAGTAACACATAAAGTTTCCTAAAAGCAAATCAAAAATGATATTAATTTCAAAAAGCAAACAATATAATTGTAATAGTAAAGATAAATTCGGCTCTATAGTATTCAACTTACATGTTTGATTTTGCAGAACTGACTTAAGGACATACATTTCGCATTACGAACAAACCTTTCTACTGGCGAATACTGAGAACCACCAGACCAATTAGAAAGAGATTTTGCAGATTGAGTAGGCTTCTCCTTCTGTTCATTAGTAGGCAACCTATAGAAATAAGATTGTTTTTTAAATTAAAAATTATGTATAATAATCTGAATATAAATAAATAAATAAAATCCATACTTAGACATAAAATCTTGAATTTCATGGATGTCTTCATTTATCAACAATTTGGAACCACTCCATGCATTTGACACTGTAAATTGTATAATTAATATAAAAATTATTGGACGTATAATGAAAAATACAAATCAGCTATGTATTTATAAAGTCTGATAGTGTAATACCTTGGCCATCTTTTACCATTGCATGAGTGAGCAGAATTACAATAGCTCCATTGTTTTTAGGATCATTGTAGTAAGCCAAAAATTTTGATCCATAGATTTCCCATAAATTGCAATTTATGCAATTACCCCTATTTTGCAATATAAATAAACAATATTATATGATGGGATTCAGTGATGCAAAATATATAAATTTATCAAACACATAAGTTATGAAAACAATGCGCATTACTTCAAATCTTTCAGCACAATAGAAACAACAACTTTCTTCCCCGGAGTGTTGGATTGGATATGGTTTATCTCACTAACAGCACCAATAATATCTACATTAAAGTAAGGTTCATTATTGAATGTGTTTGCAAATATATAAGCTATATAAGTTATAATAGAATTTAAATTACCTTCCAGTCTATCGATTTTGCATTTGCCTTGAAGTATCTCACCAAAATCTTTAAAGAAATATCCTTTAGGTGGAATATTTTGAAGTTCGATTGCCTTCATTGTGGTACCACCAAGAAACACAATTTTTTTTGAATGATCACATACCTTCCACTGAAAATCATTGTTATAGACACTGCCATTGTTTATAATGCAGGTCATATTCTCCTTAATGACCTCTTTCCATTTCAGTAAATGGTCATGACGAATAAGGACCTGAATCCGATCTCCCTAACAAAATGAAAATAATCTTCTTTTTATATGTTATACAAAAAAGCATTTTGTTGTAATTACTAACTATCATACAAAAATCTATACTTAAAAAAAGAAAAGCAATTTACCAAGGAATCCATAACAATCATCTCCAAATGTTCAATACCCTTATTATTCACAACACTCCAAACATCCATTATTCGAACAGCAAGACGCCAAGTTTCTTTTGAGTCATTGATGTCTTTCACAGAATCAACCTTTCTACTCATTTTCACTGAAAAAAAATTCAAAAATTAATGTAACTGCAAATTTAGATGACTATAAAATTATAAACCTAATAACCTGGAAAAAAAAGAGTATATAAATTTGATAGAGGTTTGTGGCAAAATGCTAAAAAGGATCCAACCTTTGATGTTACACATATATAACATCGTTTTGATTGTATAATTATATGTTATTAAATTATAACTTTAAATTAAAAATAACTATTTAATACAGTTGATTAATATTAATTGAGTAATTTAATATTATTGTTAATTTACCTACCAATTAATTATTATTATTATTGTTATTATTATTATTGATATTTACCCGCCATATATGATAAGAATATTTTTAAAATTTAAATAGTATATTTATTATTTGATTTAATTTGATTTAATTGAGATCCAAACTCTATAAATTAAAATCGATTACTTATTATGAACAATAATATAGGGTCATTCCAATGTCAATCTATTATTAATTGAATTTTACATAGATGTAATTTTGCAATAACACGCTGGCATATTGAATCTTATACCGCTGTTATCTTTGCACTAACATATTTTATCCTTTCAACAGAATAATTATAGTAAATACGTACATTCTGTATACCGAATTATAATAAAAATGTATTAAAATCAAAAGCAATAAAATTGTTTACAGTAAATAAAAATATTGTCTAATTTCTTCATGATCATAAATATTTAAAGAAAAATTCATTGAAATAAAAAATCAATAATAAATCAAAAGTTGAAATAAATGTTAATGACACAACATATATTTAAAATTTTATTTGATATATTTTTATATAATAAATAAATTAGTAATAAGTAAATGAATAATCAAATAGAATAGAACTTTAAGATGTTATTCTATATTTTTTTTACTGTAAACAGTTTTATTGCTTTTGATTTTAATACATTTTTATTATAATTCGGTATACAGAATGTACGTATTTACTATAATTATTCTGTTGAAAGGATAAAATATGTTAGTGCAAAGATAACAGCGGTATAAGATTCAATATGTCAGCGTGTTATTGCAAAAGTACATCTATGTAAAATTCAATTAATAATAGATTAACATTGGAATGACCCTATATTATTGTTCATAATAAGTAAGCGATTTTAATTTATAGAGTTTGGATCTCAATTAAATCAAATCAAATCAAATAATAAATATACTATTTAAATTTTAAAAATATTCTTATCATATATGGCGGGTAAATATCAATAATAATAATAACAATAATAATAATTAATTGGTAGGTAAATTAACAATAATATTAAATTACTCAATTAATATTAATCAACTATATTAAATAGTTATTTTTAATTTAAAGTTATAATTTAATAATATATAATTATACAATTAAATATATATTTTTATTAAATTGTAAAATGGTAGAGTTAGTTAAAATGGTATAATATTGTAAGTGGTTTTGCAACAGTGGTTTTAGAATATTTTGAGTTATTAAGTGGGTAAATGGGATTAATAATGATGATAATAAATATTAATAAATAACAATATTAATAATAATAATAATATCAATTTATTCAATTAAATAAAACCCTAATTTTCATCAAACCGTTTCATATTACTTCTCCCTCTTTTCATATTCTCGGTTTGACATCTCAGAAAGACCACTTAAAAAATCAGTATATTTATTATTAAAAAAATTCATTTTGTCATTTAAAGAAAATCAAGTAACGATAATATTTGGCAAAAAAACTACAATAATAATTAATTTGATTTCAGAATATTGATTTCATTTTGGAATGATAAGATTGCAACAACAATAAAATAACGGTAATATTTATTATTAAAAAAAATTCATTTTGTCATTTAAAGATAGGTAATTTATTTAAATAGAGTTTAAATAGAGTTTAGTACGAAATAGAGTTTAGTAATAATTAAATAGAGTTTAGTACGAAATTACTTATAGGAACATGAAAGTAGCTGTATTATGGATTGTAATTAGGGTAATTAAGTAATTATGGTGGTAATTAACTTTTATATATTAAAAGTAGATAAAAAAAACCCATTTTTTAAATGATAATGAAAAAAATAAAATAAAAAAAAGTAGAAAATAAACTTAACTTTTTTCAAAACTAATCGAAACAAATACTTTCCAATTTTTTTTTAAAAAAAAAGAAGTAATTTTTTTAAAAATAAAAAAACTAACTCTCTCTTTCATTAAAATAAAGAAACAAGACAAACAATTAAACACAAAAACAAGCATGGAAATGAAAATACCCGCAGTGGTACGGAGATGGCGACAATCCCGTCAGAGCTAGAAGCACCGTCAAAACAGAAACAGAGGTGGAGGAACCGGAAGCGAAAGTTCGTCGGAAGTGTGTTGATGTTGGTTGTCTAAAAAAAAGCAAAGCTTAATGGAGAAAGATCCTCTTCAAACTTATCACTTTTTCTCAACATTTTCCATTTCCCTTTTGATTTTTCTTTTCCTTTTTTCATGGTTGTAGATGGATAAAGAGATGTGGTTAATATTGGCAGTGTTATGTATGAAGAAAAGGTTAATGGTTGTGGTTGTTTTATGGAAGTGGAGAGAAGTTGAGTTGGTGTGATGAGTTTATGATGTAATTTGCTTTTACATGAATGGTTTGTATCATGAAATAAATAGTGTTAAATGGAGAAGAAATATAGTTTTATGAGATTATAGAAGTTGTTAGTATTGATCTATGAAATGTGGAGTTTGGAAAAATGAAGGAGTTTATTTGTGAGAGAAGAGAAATGTATGTTTTATGGTTGTTTTGTTGATGAAGAGGTATGTGTGGTTTATGTGGGAGCTTGGTTAGTTATGGTGTAGTTATTGAAGATGATGGAAGAAGTGAGTGAAGTTTGTGTTGTGTTATAATTATGAAGAAATGTAGTGAAGATTATCATGAAAAATAGTAAAGTTAAAGTGAGGGGGAGTTTGTTTTTCTCTACTGGAAATGTAGTGAAGTTAATGATGAACAAAGGTGATGGAAAAAAGAAGGTGAGATGATGAGGTTATTGTTTCAACTATGAAAAAGGTGATGATATATACATATCAGAATGAGACATTCTTCTTTTCACACTTATATTTTTTTAAATAGACAAGTATCAGGAGGTAAAAAATGTTGGTTCATGCGTCGTTCTCCTATTGGTATGGATTTTTTCTTGTTCTTATATGATGTGTGTGATTTTAATGAAGGTTGTTGTTGTAGTAATATCATGAGAGGTGAATGGTGGGAATTGGATTCTCTTTTATATATTCGGTCATTTTTCTTGTTTCTAATCTAACGGTTAAAAAATTATAAAGATTCATTAAGTAAAAAAATATATTTATGAAGAGAGAATATGATACAAGATTTTCAAGGGAATTATTAATTTTTTTAAAAAAATTTTTTACCATTTAAGTTTCTATCTTTTTCCAATTCCATTATTTTTTTAATTTTAACTTTCAAATTCTCCACATTCATCACTACCAACAAAATAAAAATTTATTGAAAATTTTTTAAAAGATTTGGCTTCACCATTCTTTATCAACAAAAAATAGTAGCTTCACCATTGTTATTGATTGAATAAGCTTAGTTTCTATCCATTATATTTTTCTAATTATGAATTAATAAAAGATATTTATCCCTTGCTTATATATATTATATCCTTATAATGTATTTTTAACAGTAAAATAATATGTTAATAGTTTATTAAAATGTATTAGTTTGTTTGAATTTTTTTATTTATTTTTTACAAATGTTAGTATATCTGTTATTGTGTGTAAAATGTATAATTTTTATAAACCGTAAATGCATAATTTTTGTGGGTAGAAAATGCAAGAAGATTGGAAACCAAAGTTAAAAATGATTTTAAATAGCATTGAAGATGCTTGGAAGTTTTGGGTTGATTATGGTGGAAATGTTGGATTTGGAGTGAGGATACAATATTATCACAAAAAGAAAAATGGTATAATTATTTCTTACAAGTTTGTTTGTTGTAAAGAAGATTTACAAAAACCAAATAAACGGGATTATAAAACAATCAATCCAAGGCCGGAGACCCGAAAAAATTGTCAAGCAAGATTAGAAATTAAGCATACGGATGGTAAATTTATGGTCGTTAATTTTGTGGAGGAACATAATCACAATTTACATTTATAAGAAACAACTCATATGTTGCCATGTCAAAGGAAAGTTTCTCAAATTCAATGTCATCAAATTGATTACAACAAAGGAAGTCGTTTGATTTGATGAGTAAAGAAGTGGGAGGTAGAATTAATTTGGAATTTATTCGTCTTGATCAAATGAATTATCTTCGGGACAAAAAGGCAAAGGAGTATGGTACATGGGGAAACAAATTATATATTGCAATATTTTCAAAGAATGACTTTGTGCATTAAATATATTGGTTAAGTTATTTTAAATTGATTTATGTTTTTTTTTAAATTAGAGATATTAGGAATTGTTAGTATTTTAGTGAGGGTATATATTTAGGAAGAAATGATTCAGATCGATGAATTTGTTAAATTATTTTTAATAGTAATTTTTATTTAAAGAATGAGATTATGATTCTATTTTATTATAATGTTTTATTTAATTTTAATTATAGAGATCATTTTAATTTTAATTGAATTAATGACATAATTTATTGGGATGAAATTTTAAAAATATTTAACCTAAAAATGTTAGAAATCCAGAGAGATTTTGTTTTGTGATTTTCTTTATTCATTAATATTATTGTTTTTTGATTGGACAAGAAGGGAATATATATAGATAAAACTTGTGAGCTTTAATTAATTTGAATTTGATGGCCATGATCAATACAAAGAAACACAATAAATTTAAAATGATCAAAATGCAATTAATCCAAATAAAAATCACACATCTTAAAATAAGCATAATAAAATAAAAATGAAAATATGAACATTCCTCTTTATTTTTTCTGAATATTTTAACAAAAGCATAAAAATATTGGGCGCAAAAGTGTCCTAAAAATTAAAACTACTGAACCACAATGATCAGTGTGAAATAAATCTCTCAAAAATATACAGTTTTTCGAGCACATCAGATTAAACTACACGAAATGTTCGCAAGCTTGATTTGGAAATCTTTCACCCCCGTTGTTTTGACGTACATTTAAAAAACGATTCAATCTATTTGCTTGTAGATCCGAAAATTTATTTAAATTGATATTTTAGGCATTATGCGATATGAAATGCATGTTATGCTATGCAGATATGCAACAACTATGATAAATATATTGAATATGTGATTCAAGATTAAAATCGGGATGTGACCGATATCATAATAGTTAACATCCACCTATATAGCAAGATTTGCCGTAGTTTTTCTTGTGTAAGATGTTGAAAGCCTCCGAGACTAAAGAAATGCAATCCTTGATGTCTCTTCTGCTCCTTAAAAATCAACTTGGGCATGATATTGGAAAGCCTATATGTTTATAAGATTATCTCTGTCTACTAAATTATAAATTGTAGTTATGATTTTGATACAATCCTCAAGGTCAAACCAAGGTTTAAATTGTTTGAAAGAATAATGACAAAAAGGAACATAGATCTATTTGAAGGACCTAATTATACCGTTTATTAAATAAGAGAATATTGTAAGATAAAAATTTAGTTAATAGAACATAGTCTTATTAATCTTTATTATTATCATTGTTATTATACTTAAAAATAATATTTGATTATTTTTTATTTTTTCATGATTAAAAATAAAATATTCATAGAGAAATAAAGGAGAATTTAATTTTATTGTTTCAAATCTTATCAATGGAGTTTATCATAATTCATCTTATTTTTAATGAATATATTCATATATTTGGATTGAATTTATTTAAGTGACTTCAAAGGGAAATTTTAATTATTATTGCATATTATAGGAGGGAAATAAAGCAAAATTCATGATATAAATTAAGATAATATACTATTTAAGTTAATATTATAAAAGATAATATATTTCAAATTTCAAATGTACTATTGTAAGAATATTCATGTTTTCTTATTATTATATTTAACAAACTAACTTTTTATTATTTACTTATTATTTCGCTTTCTATAAAAATAAATATCTTATTTTCAAATTATAAACTATAAAACTACAATTTTAGAGTTTCCATTCTTATTGCATTTGTTCCTATGACGAATACTCATTGCATTTTTTTATGAATTGCAACTACAATTGAATTGGTCCTTATTTTAAAAACATTTTTAAGAATATAAATGTTTTCGAATTATAATATTTAAGAAATTACTTTTTTATTATTAACTTATTATTGTGTTTTCTAAAAAATATTCTGCATATTCATTTTTAGAGTTTTAATTCCCATAAATGGAATTTATCACAATTCTTCATCATTTTAATATTTGTATTATTTCCCATTCCTTTATTTTATTTTCCTGATGATTTAAGTTTTTTTTCCATTCCTATATGCTTATTATTTTCCCTATAAATAAGTTAGTTTTTTTTATTGATTGGTAACACATGAGAAAACATCTTGAAGTAACAATCCAAAGAAATTAGACAAATAAACTTTGTCTGATGGCTAAATTCATCTCAAACTTAAACTCTCTATATCTCTTTGGCATTTTGCTTGCATTCATCTCATGTAAGTTTCTCCATCACTGAAATATAATTTTATCTATTAGTTTATCGACCTAGCTCGAAACATTAGTCTCTACGATTGTATACATAAGATACATGGTTTCTACTCATCCGTGTTTGATTATTTTATAGTGCAATCAACACAAGTAGGAGCGTCATGTTCAAAAATTGTGGGGAGATGTTCTGCTCAAGATTGTGCTGCACATTGTAGAAATTATCCAGGTACTGATGGAGGCTTTTATTCATGTGGATACTATGATTTTTGCACTTGTGTTTTCGATAAGCCACCTCCTAAAGTTGATGGAGAACGTTCTTGCAGTATGGGGCTACAACTTTGCGATGCTACGTGTGATTCAAATTGCTGCAAATCAAAGTGTGCTACAATATACAAAAACTATGTTAATCCTACTGGGGATTGTGTTCAAGCTTTTGAGAATACTCATTGCATTTGTTCCTATGACGAATGAATTGCTACTTGTCAATTTAAATAAATATGGTAATAAAAATTTGTGTGGATTTTTATCATCAATTGAATTGCTCCTTATTAATTAAAATAAATATCGTAATAAAAATGTGTTGATTACTATAAATTTAGTTGCTTTATTAGTGCAAATAGTGCAAATTGGATAATGATTGACCGAAAAGGATTATAATCTGTTCGATTTAAATTTAATCTCATTATTTGGAATTAAACGATAGATATTAATCATGCATTAACTTAAATCATTAAATTGGGTTCAGACAGTCTTAAATAGTTTTTTTTTTTAAATAATCATTATTTTAAAAAAATATTTTAAAATAACCAATATTTTAATTATTTTTTTCAAAATAACCATATTTGAAAATGGATGCGTCAGATGAACTGGTGCATCCATTTGTGAACAAGAGGAGGCGTCAGTATCACTGGCGCATGCTTTGGAAGCATTTAATGCTGGCGCCAAATGAGTTGTCGTATGCATGTAGGCTTTGGTGTGTGCGCCACTTCATCTGGCACATACACCTTTGTATTTTTTTTTTAATTTTTTTTAAAATTTTATTGTTTTTTTAATAAATAATGACGAAGAAGAAGAAGCTGAGATTTTGGTTGATTCAATGGTGAATGCTGATGAAGAAGATGAGTCATTATCAGCTTGTAATGTATATTCTCCACCTCAACACACGACAAGGTCGAATTTAGGTTCCGATGAACCTTCATCAGATATATGGTACAATCCTTATGTGCAAATGCAAAGATCTTTGAAACAAGGAGACACATTTCGCACAAAAGAAGATTGTGTAAAAGTCATTAAAAAGTTTCACATGGAACTATCAGTTGATAGAACTAATGCATTGAGGTACAAAATTTATTATCCGAATGAGCACTGCCTTTTCAGGTTGTCAGCTTCGTATCAGAAGAGGAGTGATTCTTGGGAGATTGGATCCATGAGTCCAATTCACACATGCATGCTCACAAATCCAATGCAAGACCATCGGAAACTAAGCTTTCAGCTAATATGCGATGAAATATTGTATGTCATTGGCGATAATCCGTCGTTAAAGGTGAGTACGATAATCTCGCATACTGTAGCACAATACCACTATACTCCATCATATAGGAAGGCATGGATAGCTAGGATAAAGGTTGTTGAAAAGGTGTATGGAAATTGGGAGGAGTCTTACAAACAACTTCCAAAATACCTGATGGCTCTAAAACAGTATGCTCCAGGGACTATTGTCAAGTTGGGAACATTGCACGCGTATACACCAGACGGGACATGTGCTATTGGAAATGGAATATTCCACCATCTCTTCTGGGCGTATCAACCATGCATCATAGGTTTTTCTTTTTGTAAACCTATTATACAAATTGATGATACATGGTTGTACGGGAAATACAAAGGAGCGTTACTTATGGAAGTGACACAAGATGGCAACAATAACATTTCTTCAATCGCCTTTGCCCTTGTTGAAGGGGAGACTGCTGAGGGGTGGAGTTTTTTCCTAAGAAATCTCTGATTGCACGTTGCACCTCAACCTAACTTATGTTTGATCTCTGACAAACACCCTTAAATCATCAGTGTATATAATAACATTGATAATGACTGGCAAGATCCTCCTTCGACACATGTCTTCTGTAATAGACATATTGCTCAGAGTTTTATGCGGGAGATCAAAGACAAAATGTTATGGAAGAAGGTTGTCAATACAGGTTACGCATTATCAGAATCTTCTTTCAAACACTACCGTGAAGAAATAATATTGTCAAACATAGATGCAGTACGGTGGATCGACAATATTCCATTGGAGAAGTGGACTAGGGCAAACGACAACGGTTAACGTTGGGGCCACATGACAACAAATCTTATGGAATCAATGAACTCTATCTTTAAAGGCATCCGTAACCTACCTATAACCGTTTTGGTGCAGGCAACATATTTCAGGCTACGGCCGCTGTTTGAGACAAGACGTTCCAAATGGAGTTCAGTGTTGCAATCTGGGCAGTTCTTTAGTGATGCTTCAATGAAATTCATTAGACATGAAGCTGCCAAAGAAAACACACACGTGGTCACGGTGTTTGACTGCACTAAAGGTTAGTATAGTGTTGCCGAGTCCATGGATCACAATGAGGGCATGCCGATGGGGCAGTACAGAGTCGAACTAGATAGAGGTTGGTGCGACTGCGGAAAGTTCCAAGCCTTTCGTACGCCTTGCTCTCATGTCATTGCGGCGTGTTCAAAGGTTCGAATGGATCCATCTTACTTGTTATCTGACATTTACAAAGTCACCAACCTATCAAATGTTTATCAAATTAGTTTTTTCGTAGTGGCAAAAGAGGATTACTGGGCAGAATATCAAGGGGACATCGTCTGGCACAACGAAGTTATGCGAAGGAAGAAAAAGGGTCGCCCAAACAACACCCGCATTCGAACCGAAATGGATACGGCGAACAAAATGGTTAGATTATGTAGTTCATACCGTCATCCAGGTCACAATCGTACTAACTGTCCTAGTGTTGGTACGAGCACAACCAGATAAATTCACATGTACCTCTGTTGCAATATATGAAAAACTAAATTTATTTCATATTATAAGTTTGTGAGGAAATACCATTATATAAACAACAACACAAACAACTAAAATAATTAAAATACAATAACTAAGCGATTACAACCATCAAAACAATTTTGAACATGTAATGCATCATCCTATGAACGTCTCGGTCAGTCTTAATATCCACTCATTCACGCACTTCTCCATTTTGGTTGAACGTGGACACAAACCATTGGATTCTTCTAATCCTTTCATCATCTCCAATTTCTCCATCTAACCAACTGTTCAACGTTCGATTAAGATGTTCAAATGAATCTATATTCCAAAGTCAAATCTTTATCGGAGACGCAACGGCGGAAAAGATTAAATCGGCATTTCTCTTGTGAATATATTGAGACATGGTTAAAACTCACAAACTTGAAGGAAAGTGAAGTTGAATGAAGGAAAATGTGGTTGTATGGTAAGAGTTGTGTGAAAAATAGAGTTGTGTGAAAAATATTGCATGCAGGACGAGGTATTTATAGAGGAGTAAGAAAATGCATGCGCCAAAGAGCTAGGCGTCTCACATGTCAAGACACGTAGGCGCCAAAATGCATACCCCAACTCACTTGCCGCCAGCATTCAATGCTTCCAAAGCATGCACCAGTGATGATGACGCCTCCTTCTAATGCAAAATGGATGTGTCAGTTCATGTACCGCATATGTTTTGAAAGGTGGTTATTTTGGATTTTTTTTGAAATAATGGTTATTTTGGATTTTTTTTTGAAATAATGATTATTTTGGATTATTTTTTTTAAAATAGTGGTTATTTTTTAAAAAATCTCTTAAATACTTCAACAGCGGCAGAAAAATTTGATTGTAGAAAAAGATTATTTATGTTTTATTTCTTTATAAAATTCTATTTTTTCTTTTTTCTTTTTCTTCAATAAGATGTGCTTAACAAAGTGCAAGAAGATAGGTTTCAAGCAAGCCAAAATATAGGTAAAAAATAAAAACTAAAGTGCAGTAAAGAAAACTAAACCCAACAATAAATACTAAGAGAAAAAGACCCAAGCAACACAATACACACCCAAAAATAGCTTAGGCAACCATCGACAGAAAAAATACCTCCAAAAAAATAAGAGAGCTATTAGCCAACTCTAGAACTAGTTCCCAGACACTTAATCACGGTTGGTTAAAGCACATCATAGAGTTTTGAAACCACTCAGAAAAAAATGGATTAGTACTCATTTATCAAGACACAATTTCCAAGTTTCATACTATTATTTTTATGATTAAATATATTTGTAATCCTTCTAAATATTTTATATTTTACTTTTAATCTCTATAAAATTTGCTTCAAAGAATAGTCCTTAAATTTTACATTCACACTTTTTGTCCCTCTTGCAACTTAGCGATGATTTCTACAATTTAACGACTGAATTAGCGACGCTTTTAACAACGACTTATTACTTAGCAACTGAATTAGAGGCAATTTTAGCATGAGAGACCAAAAATATGGATGAAGATTTTTAGGAGGACCATTCTTTGAAAGAAATTTGTTAAGGGACTAAAAGTGAAATATGAGATATTTAGGAGGACCACAAACATATTTAATCCTTTTTTATAAGCAATTGAGAAATATATTAAAAATTGAATAAAGCGGTACTAAACCCTTAACAATCAAACGAACACACCAAGAGCAAACACAACAGACAAAAATTCAGATTGACAAACTAATCCGAGCAAACAAAATCGAATTGACCCCTCACCTTGGCCAAAAATCCACTCCCTAGTCATGACTTTAATCTAGCCTACCATATCTAGCTGTCTTAAACAAACATTCCCAAACATAATTTTATTCCTAGATATTCGTATAACCCAACAAACAACAAGTCAAAATAGACAATTAAACTTCTCCTTAAATTTAAATTTTATCGGATTGCAAAATTTCTTTGATGAACCAACAAAGAATCACAATTGTCTAGCCAAGTTATCAATAACCACAAGTTAATCCTCCTCCAGACATTTACCACCACCAAACAGTATAAAAGAAGATGAACAATGTTTTTTTTTTATCATGGCAAAGAGGACACACCATATGGCTAATGCCTTGAATGATACCACATTTTGCCAACTACGACTTTGTCAGGAGTCTGTCTAAAAGCATCTCTCTTGAGAATGTAACAACTGTGAGTAGTGTGGGTAATAGTTCCACATTGGTTGAAAATATGGAGACTTGAGTATTTATAAGTGAGAGAATCCACTCACCTATCACCTTAAGGTTTTTGGTGAATATGTGGTATGTCTCTCACAAATGTGTTACTCTAAAAGAAAAAGCCCCACAATGTTCAATATTCCCTAGTGAAAAACTTCTCCAACACATGGTATCATGAGCCTTTGGTTCGAGAAAGGGATCGACTTACTTGTATGGAAAGTCAAGGGTGACACAAGGGTTATGAGTAAGAAATGTTTCGTTGAAGAGTGTCAACGGCGTCACAAGGGTGGTGAGTAGGAAACATTATGTGCAGTACAAGAGTTTGTGCAAAAAAGAATAGCTTCCACTTGAGGGGGATCATTGTGGACTCACACTTGAGGGGGAGTGTTGAGAATGTAACAAGTGTGAGTAGTATGGGTAATAGTCCCGCATTGGTTGGAAATATGGAGACTTGGGATTTATAATTGAGAGAACTCACTCAACTATCACCTTAAGATTTTGGGTGAATATGTGGTGTGTCTCTCACAAAGATGTTGTTCTAAAAGAAAAGTCTCACAATGTTCAATGCTCCCTATTGAAAAACTCATCTAACAATCTCCATCCAAACAGGTGAATCTTACTAGAGACATTGGATTTCCACAAAATCTTGAGACCATACGCTGTTAAAGGTTGAATAATAATGTTTGCATCACCAAAAGAAACGATTCTTTTGTAACTACTACAAACTGAAAAATTGTGCACGTCATTCCACAAACTTATCCTTTAATTCGTCTTGAGGGGATAGGTTCGACATGATCTGAAACAAATCATTCAGCTGCAAAACCACCTCCAAATTGATTTTGTTCGAACTACAAGCCAACTCCCACTACCACTTTCCATCGATCCAAACCCCCATATTTGAAACAAAACCTCTTTTCATCAAAGAAGATGCATACACCGCTAGGAATAAAGTATCATGACATCCGTATCATCTACATAGCATAACATGCATTTTGTCTCACATAATGCCTAAAATGTTGAGCAGAATAAATTTTCAGTTCCATAAACAGGTCGGTTGAATCAATTTTCATATATACGTAAAATTAGCGGGCAAAAATTTTTTAGATCGAGCTTGCATACGTCAGTTTTTTTAATCTACGATCGCGTAGTTTAACCTGGCGTGCTCTTTTTACTTTTGTTACTCCTTTAGCGGTCATTTTGATCAATCTGGACCTTTTCAACCGAGATTTTTTACTTCAAAATGGGATCAAAACTTGCCTATTTTCCAGAAGTTTATTTCGCGTTGATCATTTAAGTGCATTCATTTTATTTTTTCGAGCATTTTCATGCCCGATTTTTACCCATTTTAATCCTTTTTATTTTTTCTTATTTTATCAAAGTGTTCATGAAAAATAAATAGGATTAATGACATTTTTATTTTATTATGTTTTTTCAGAAAGTTTGAATTTTGATTTGAATTAGTTTTTATAACTCATTTTATCACTAATTAACATCTAGAAGGAGCATTTGTGGGTTTTTGAAATAATAAACCCTAATTGGTCCATATATATACTAAATGTGACGCTGAAAAGTGGAGGGAGGCTGACCAAAAACTGATACACACGGCGCTTGTTTCTTAATGGCTAAGCGTTGAGATTTTAAAAATCAAGAGGAAAAGATACATTAAAGAAAGAATCGGACTTGCTGAGAGAGAGAGAGAGAGAATACGCAGGCATTTTCCAGACTTCTCTCTTTCTTTGATTTTTTTATTTCTTCTTCTTCCACTTAACTTTTTTCATCTCTTCTACCCTCTAAACCAAACCCATATTCCTTGCTTGTTTACTGGAAATAAACCCTCCGCCAACCTCAAAAATAACAAGAACACACACCAACTCCTCCATCCGCCGTGTCATTTTACGACAATCCAAAACAAACACCCTTCATTGTGCTAAACAGAACACCACATAAACATTCAATACATCGTTTCACCACTCAGCTCTTCCTACAATCGTCTACCTTATGAATAATTCCTCACCTACTATTCACACACGACCACCCTTACCTAACAAATGCATTTCCTCTGTCGTAACCTTAAACCAAAAACAACCAAACCCGCACCATCATATTCTCCTCCACGGTCCTCATTCAACCTTCACATACTTAACTCCAAACACCACTGTTGAACCACCACAATTCACCTTCTTCCTAAAACTTCATCATCGCCTACACCTTCATCTCCTCCGCCGTTGAACTCTTCTCCACCTCCCTCATCAACTCACCGACCTCTCTCTCTATCTTTCTCTAGAGAGAGAGAGTGTGTGTGTATGAGTTTAGGAGAAGAAGGATTTTTGTTGCCTTTGATTTATGAATGATTTAAGAGGTCTGGATGGGATTGATTGAAACTGTTAGGGGAAACATGGTGGTTGCATTTTGAAACAAAGAAGAACAAAGCAATGTAACACATCTTTTTACGTTTCTTGTTTATTTCCATTCTTAGGTTTTATTTCTTTTATTATTTATGTTATTGTTTATTTTGGTCATAGGCTTTGGGCTCATTTTCTTGCTTTGCTAGTTATATATGATGTTTTCATTACACATCCTATTATGTCATGAGCTTTGTAAATGAGTTTTGATTGTTATAAATAATTTTGTGAGTTGATATTGCGGATTTTGATGTGTTATGTAAAATCGGGTTTTGGATTTGCGGATTCGACAATTATATGTCATTATGCCGTTGGATATTCGCTCAACATATTAATATGATTTCACTATGTTATGATGTTTCTGTACGGCATTTCGCTCTTGTTGTCGTTACGCAAAAACCGGCTTTGACCATATTACTTATGGTTTTGCATGAATCTTGTTGTAATACGCTTATTTCAATATCAATTGTGATTTTTACATCATTGCGATGCGATACTTTGTGTTCTACCATTGTGCGCTTTAAATCTCATTTTGTTACAATTTCATGTTTGTGTGTTTTGAGTTTATTCTCATTCCTTCCATCTTGGCGATGATATGCCCGCATTAGCAATTCACTCGACTCATGATAGCATATAACGATCCAATGTCGTTAAGCTTAAATCAAACTAAGATTCTACTTTGGTAGCTTTGCACATTTTTGCGTTACGCAACAATGATTCGCGTCCTCGCATCATGATCTTAACCAATCACTTTTAAAAAAAAACACAAAAAAAGAGCTTCCAGTTGAAGGCGAGCATTGTGGACTCACACTTGTGGGAGAGTGTTGAGAATGTATCAAATGTGAGTAGTATGGGTAATAGTCCCATAATAGTCCCATATTAGTAGTATGTGCATGCGATAGGGCATTAAAAGTTGCATCGCGCACGCGATGCAGGGTATCATGCGCGTGATGCAGGGTAACATGCGTGCGATGGTCACTTTTATGGTCCTTTTTCTAATGTGTTATGGTCTATTCTGACACATTTAAAAGATGTTTTTCAGCACCTTCACAGGGGTTACAATTTTAGGAGACTTAAGCTCGAACTAGAGAGCACAAATGGTGATTTTTGGAGCATTTGAAGCCATTGGAGGCCATCTAATCGAGGGGCTTATTATGTTATCATTGTTTTCAATTGTGGTATTTTTAATTACACTATGAGTAGCTAAATTCTTCTAGGTTAGGTTGTGTTAGGATGAACTTGTTTCTCAGTTGTTGGATTATATGTTGATTTGACCACTGTATGAACCTATTAATCTACAATATTATTCAATTTCTTCTTGTTCGTAATGCTTTTTATGTGAGATACTCTTTTAATCCGATTTTGGGCATATAGGAAATACTAACCATTAGTGTATGTGTTGGACCTAGGGAAATTGTTGTGCTTACGCTGGTTAAATAGGGATAGGAGACCCCGAGTAGTGGCATAGAGAATTAACGTATACATCGCCTAATCCTGCTTATGTTGGTGGGCTAGGAATATAAAGCTCCTGATAGTGGTTAGTGAGTTATTTCGTGAGGGACCTGCAATAACAGTTTTTTTAATTCGCTGTGAGGTTATAGTGATTAGATAATTCATACAATGCATCAAACATAAACAAGAGGGGAATAAGGGATTCTACAACATAACTTGACCGCTTTCGTGACATTTTTTACGCGTTTATTTACTTTTCGCACTGAAACTTGACCCCCCCCCCCCCCTTTGTCTTACTTGGAGGTAGTCCCTGTGGATTTGATCTTTTTATTACTTCGACACTATATGTATACTTGCCGATAATTCATCAAGTTTTTGGCGTCGTTTCTGGGGACTATTGATTTTTCAACAGGGAGACGTTTGTGCAATTGTTTTTATTTTTATTTTTAGTCTTTTTAATTTTTGTTTTTATTTTTTGTTTATCATAGTGCTACTGAAGTATTTTCTGTTTGTGTATAAGTAATTCAGGATCCCCATTAACTCTATTGGATCCTGAAATTGAAAGAACCGAACGTGCTCTCAGTAAAGAAATTAGAGAAGCAAATATGGACGGAGGAAGACTAGAAGAAGAGGAACTCTCAAGTTCTTCTGACTCTGAAGAAGAAGTCATGGCAGTTGCACAACCCCTCACTATGGGGGACTACTGTAAACGAACTGATAAAGGACAAGTTTCTAGAAGGTTTGTACCAGTAAACTCTGATAATTTTGATATTAAAAATTATTTACTTTCAGGTTTAAGAGAAAATTTGTTCAAAGGGAATGCGGTTAGAGACCCATGGGCGCATCTTGCATGCTTTTATGAAACTGCTTCAATGTGCAAACCTATTGATGCCACTGAAGACCAAGTTAAATTGAGGTTGTTTGAGTTCTCACTGATTGGAAGGGCGAAATATTGCTTTCTTTGCCTTCCGAATGGATCAATCTGGATTTGGAAGGAATTGGAGGATATATTCCTTGAATTATTTTTTACTACTACTCAGTTTACCGAGTATCGAGCTGAAATTGTTAATTTTGAGCAGCTGAAAATTGAGTCACTTTATGACACTTGCGAGAGATTTAAACTTTTGTTGCATAGATGCCCAAATCATAACATGAATAATATGGAGCAGATATAAAACTTAATCAACGGTCTCAATAGTCAAACTCGCATGGTATTGGATGCTTCTGCGGGAGGTACTATTCGTCAAATGATTGAACCACAAATAAAAGACCTCATTGAGAAGATATGTGCGAATGAGTACCATGTAAAAAGTGAAAGGCCAGCCAAGCTGGAAACTCTGGGCTCGCCTAAAGGTACGTTATCTCTTGATACCCATACTGCTCTTTTAGCTCAAATTGAATTGTTGAATAAAAAGCTAGCTGAAATTAGCTTAGGTAGAGCTAACGTGATCCAAGTACAAGCACATAGGTGGGATTTCTATGGAAGAGAACATGCGAATGGAAGGTGTTGGCTAGAAGGGATGAGTGAGGAAGACCAGTTTGCTGGTTTTCAAAAGAAAAACCCGTATTCCAACACATACAGTCCGGGTTGGAAAGATCACCCCAATTTTAGTTGGAGCAATAATCAAAATCAAAATGCCAACCAAGGGAGGCATCAAAGCCAACAAAAGTAGCTTTGATTCGATAAATAAGAACCATGGAGAAATGAGTAGAAATCATGATTCTTATCCATGCAAATATTTGTTTTTCCGAGCTCAAGTGAAGGATTCACTGATAACACCATAGACAATCCTAACAATGAAACATGCAAGGTTATTAATATAGGTTTAAGGGAAATTATTGAACATGGTAAAGATGAGATGGCTAAAGAAGGTGTGATTGAAAGAGAAGAGAGTGGGAATCAAGGTAACAAAGTGGAAATAAGAGCCACTCTTGATAAACTTATTGATAAAAAATCTCCTTGGATAAGGACAAAGAAGTAAATCATGATTGAACTGAATCCTCCTTTACCAGATTATATTAAACAATCATTCCTTATAATTAAGAAGGAACTGGTTTAAGAAGATGAAGTAGTGATGTTTGCAAAATTCAAGGAAATTCTAGCTACTCTCCAGATAAGTATTTCGTTCCATGAAATTTTAGAACTCATACCTAAATTTGTTAAATTTATGAAGGTATTACTAAAGCGTACGAAAGAGAAAGCGGTCAAGGAGCATGTAAACATGACTAAAAAGGATGAAGATGTAATCTCTCAAGATTTGCCACCAAAATTAAAAGATCCAGGTAATTTTATTATTTCTTGCCATATCAGTGAGGTGAATATTCCACATGGTCTGTGTGATCTTGGATCTATCATAAATGTCATGCCACAAAAAATTGTAAAAGACTTGAATATGGGTGAGGTCACACCGAGTAACATGACTCTCACTCTAGCTGACTAACTTGTTACTCAACCGATTGGTATTTTGTGTAGCGTGTTAGTACATGTCGACAAACTAGTATTTCCTGTGGATTTTATAGTATTGGATACAAAAGGAGATTTGGGAGGATCTATTATTCTCGGACGACCATTCTTGGCGATCGGGAAAGTAAAGCTTGATGTAGAAAATGGTGAACTTATCTTGAAGTCCAATAAAAAGAAAGTTTTTTTCAAGGTGTATGACTGGACATTGTGTGTTAAGAATTTGGATACTTGCTATCATCTGGAGACAAAAGGAAGCAAGGTAAATAAAGGACGAAGAAGAAGTGAAGTGACCAAAGTGAGGGTATCCCTTGCACCCGACGTAACTTAGACATGGATCGTCAAGCTAGTGACATAAAACAAGTTCTTGATAGGACGCAACCCATCGATGAGAATTTATTTTTACGTTATAGTGAATTTTAAATTTTTAACAATGTTATTTCTTTTGTTATGTCATGGAAGGGAAAATAGGTAAAGAAGAAAAGAAAGAAAGAAGAAAAGAGAAAAATGAAAGAGAGAGGAAGTTCAGCCCCTAGTATTATCACGCAGCCTATCACGCACGTGACAGGGCTCTATCGCGCACACGCTATAGGCATCCACTCGCGATAAAGACGTTTGAGAGATTTATGATACCATTAGCATCGTGTTCCCAATGCATCTATGACACGCGGGATATGATTGTTTGTGAGAGACGTTGGGGGTAGCCGTTGGCATCGCACGCGATGCAAGTATAATGTGTGTCATATGCAATAGCTAGTTGGCCTATAAATAATGATTTTCCAAATTACTTTTTCCTCGTAACTCTCTTCTACTCCTCTGCTTTCTACTCTACACTCTGAGTTATTTCTGTGAAATTTTCTTCTTCTTTTTCTTTATATGTATTTTTTTGTTGTTGTTGTTGTAGGTATTATGGCTTCCAAAATAGGACGTGTGTCAAAAGGATCATCATCAAGGGCTGCCCCCAACACCGAGCGCTCCAACCTTTCCAAACCTCAAATTTTTATCTGAGGCACATGCTGCAAATTTTCTCAAGCTAGTGGATTACCACATTGAGAAGGAAAGAGCATTTGATTTAAATGATTTGTGAGATTTTGAGGAAATAAGAGAGCATTTACAAAATATGCAATGGGTAAGTTTTAATAATTTGGTTCATGAAACTAATAAGAGTATTGGTTTAGAATTCTACGCGATTGCGGCGTTTGGTCCTTCGGATTCCTATACCTCCTATGTGTGAGGTAAGTACATTGACTATTCTCCTTCTTCTATAAATGCTCTTTTTAATTTGCAACCTCCTCTGGTTTGTGCTCTCGTAAACTATAGGCAAGAGCACAAGGTCATAAACAACTAAATGGCCCAAGTAATGCTAGATCTTTTTTGTAAACCAGATGCGGCATGGGTAATCGAGTGTGGGTTAACACTACGTCTCAAAACGTTGATCGCGACTTTATAAGTCTATTGGGGTACTAACTGCAAGTGCACAGTTCTATCGCGTAGTTTTAAAAGATATCGATCCCACAGGGACTTATGAATCGATATACCGTTTTTCTAAGGTTACTTCGTAAAGCTAAGGCGGATGATACTTTGATGACTTGGGGGAAAAATAAAACTAAAATAAGATCTAGATTAAATATCAATTAAGCGGATATCGGTATGTAGTTCGTCGTAATTAGGGAATCAAATCTTCGTTGGTTTCTTGGTTTTTAAAATAAATCTTTTCGGTAGACACTATTGATTAAAAGTCTTATCTCAAACTCTCGCTCTGTTGAATAGACTATGACTTTATATTAACGTAGTTGTCACTTATTAGTTAAGTCCAAAATCACTTTTTGAAAACAACAGAATCTATAGAAACTCTTTTCATTAAAATAATAACCGTTTAAACACCCTCGTCTCAAACTCTCGCTCTATTGACTTAGATTATATAATTAAACTTAAATGCTTAACTCTCGTCCTCACATTTAACCTTTAAAAATACTTTTTGAAAAAGATTAGAATTTAATTAACTCTAAAAATGGCTTTCGCCCTGATTTAGAATTAATGTTCAATTTACACTGTCCAGTTAAAAACTCAAACCGTCGTTCTATTGATTTTAACTTCTTTATGTCTTTTACTTTCGTACAAAAACCTTGGTATTAACTCTGTAAATTTAGACCATAAAAAGAGTGACTTTAATTTTAAATAAAATTAAACCAACTTAGTTTTGATTCCTTATTCCGCTTACTTTACATACCGATATCTAAATTAATTAGCCGGACATGCTAAACAGGTCTGAACAATTATCATGCTTAAATAAAACCATATCATGCAAACAACATAAATAAACAGTAATGCAGAGCATATATAAATTAAAACAATAAATTAAAGAACCTGAATAATTAATAGGAATCTTGAACACTCCACCACAGACCGGTTGGATTTGTTCTTGCAATCTTCAATCGGACAGGAAAATAAAAACAAAGGAATAAAATACTATGACCTAACGTAAGGTTAGATCCAGTAAAAGATACACAATAATTTCCGGTGTAGAAACTATTGTGTGAAAAATTAATTAAGTGCTCTGAAAATTGACTGGAAAAGAAAAGGAAATAAAAATTGCTAATAATAGAAAGCTGTAGAAAATTAATGCTGTAAATGCTTGCACGGCGGAAAAAGAAGCGAGACCGAGAGAGAGCCTGCAGGGTTGGATCTTTGGCTCTATTTATATTACTCTTATTTGTAACCGTTTCCAAGAGTGCATTTCGTAAGTAACTTGCATGCTTCAACGAGTCAAGCGGAAGAATAGGCTTCAACGTGCCTCTGTTGCGCGTTAAAAGCCAAAAATATAGGAGTGGGGTGTGACGTTCGTCACACCATGTGTTACGCTCGTAACACAAAGTAGCAGGGCGTGACGCTCGTCACACCTTGTGTGACGGTCGTCACAGCTTCAGCGCTCCTGGCTTGTAATTGTGGGTTGGGCTTTAGTGGAATTTGCTTTCATCCTCTTTTTCACCCCCCTTTTCTTCCTTTTTCACTTATGCTTCAAATAAGTTACATGAGACAAATAGAAGGGAAAATACCACGTAATATCGAATAAAATGAAATAAATCGAAATAAATAATAATATAATTTAATTAAATCGAGTCCAAAAATGTGATATTATTTCATGTTATCAAACTCCCCCATACTTAGACCTTTGCTTGTCCTCAAGCAAGATACAGTATAGAAATCGTTTTAAAAATTTGGCCAGATGAAATTTCAAAACACACATCAATTCGTACTAGGTTGCATGCAAACCTTGTTTAGAAGTAACTTGAGTTTAATCAACAACCACCGTCACAACCTCAGATAACCCCACCTTATGCAAACCAGTTCGAGTAATGCTATTATAGCTATCCTAGTTCCTTTACTCTTATTTCACCCGTTTTCATTCTAGCGAAATCACATTAAGCCCTTTATCTTTTCGCGCGCATAGTGGAGTAACCGGTTAGTGATTCTGATCCCCTTTTTAGCTTGAAGTTCTGGTACATAAGTTGGATAACTTCGTTATTTAGTCCATTGCAAATTGCGGGGGATCGGACCATAGTCCGCCCTACCAAGTTCAGCACCAGATACCTGCTGAACCAACTCATAATGGATCTTTCGTATTATGTTTTTGTATGATCTGCAACCTTTAGATTAAATGATCTGGTAAGGATCACCTAACTTAATTAGTGCATTTCCTGATATATATTTTTTTTTGTTATTTTGGGAATCATTCACTTATATTCATCGGCTCTCCACGTAGTTTGTTATTAAGATGGTGCTGACTTCTTGTATAAACTACTCGGGGTTACTATAAAACTAAAAGTTCAAGGGATTGGTATAATAGGTACTTTTCTGATTTAACATGTTGAGGTTTGTTTAGAGCGTTGGTATGGTAATAATTTTGTCTTGATTTCACTCAAGTTTGATAAAATAAGCAACCTTTATATTTACTGAGTGTATTGAATTTTTATTATGGCTCAAGAAAATTGAGGGGAATAGATAATAGAATTTTTTTCACACTAGGGACTTAACTTAAAATAAATATATATTATAATAAATAATTTTTTTTTTAATAATAAGGAAGGGAAATAACAATGAAAGGGAAAATAACATACTTGAAAAGGGAAGGTTGAAAGAACAAGGTTTTCCCCCCCACACTTAAATGAAACATTGTCCCCAATGTTTCAAAGAAAACAAAAGAAATAGAAAAAGAAAAAGAAACTAAAGTCAATGCTGCCTGCCGCCTCTTGTTCTTGGACCTGGTGATCGTTGACGTACTCCTAAGTCGTCAAACCTGCTGAGCAACTCAGTGAACCGCTGGTCGATTATTGCATTCCTCGCTTCCTGTTGTTGTTGCATCTGGCGCATCATTTGCATCACTTCGAGATTCTGCGCGTGCATACCATCAATAGCATCCATGATGTCATCGTTGGTTGCTGGCCTTCTACGTCGACGACGTCGTGAGGATGGACCTGTTGCATTATCGGAAGGGTTGAGCGGGATTGATTGTTGCTCAGGACCTTGATCACCTTGCTCCATTTCTTCAAACTCGTCTGAAGGCGGGTTTGCGTGTGTAGGCTCAGTAGCTTCAGGAGCATTAAGGTCGTAGATGAAGCGGTTGGGGTTGGTGACATCTGTGAGGGCAATGTTGGGTAAAACAACGCTTGGGACTTCTTGGTTGTTTACCATAAGATAATACCTTCCGCCTACCCTGTTTTTGATTAGTTGGTTGGACCGACAATAGCTTATATCCATAAATAGGGGTGGGAGAGATTGTAAATGTTGGAGTCGGTCCCCTAGATTTAAACCAAGTGCTATGGAGGTTATTAATCCTCCAATCACGAAAGGTTGACGGCCTCTAGCACATAGGGTGCGGATATGATGAAATAAGAAAGAAGCAGCGTTTACCTTTGTATCCCTTTCAAAGACACAGTGGAGGAAGAATAATTCCTTGGCGTTGACTTTGCTGTTGTTCGGTCTTCCAAAAACTGTGTTTTGCAGGGTGCGGATAAAATACCGGATGGTTGGGTTATGTATATGCGAAGCAAGTAGCACATCCCAGTTGTTGGTTTCCACACCGGATAGTTTTCTAAAGAGGTCGAAGGCGTGTATGTGCCACTGGGAGTTCGGAGGGATTCTTGGATGGACTCGGTCTCCTACAGGGAACTGTAGCATGGCACTCAACTGATCCTGGGATAGTGAGTATTCGGTGTTGAACATGCGGAAGGTTGCGGTACTGGTTAAATACTCGTCTTCACCGGTAGGGGTGTTGTATGAATAAGAACTTAAAAATTCTAAGGTGAGAGATGGGTAGGTAGGTTGATTGTGTGTGCATAGAAAGGTTAAATTAGCAAGGCGGAGCATCCATTGTATACCTTGAAGTAATCCTAATTCTTGCAAACAATTTAAATCAGGATACCTGGTAGATAAGACACCTCGCTGTTGGAAACGCTCGAACTTCTCCCTTTGATAATTATCATCTTCGGATCGGAAGATGATATTTCCGAATTGTTGGTTTCCCGCCATACTGATAAGTGGGTTGAAAGGAGGAGGAGGGATGAAAAAGGATTTTATATGGAGAAATGTATGTTGGGATGATGTAGAAAGAAAGGTATGGTGGGTATTTATAGGAAGAGTTTTGGAAGTTGGAAAGGGAGTGGGTGAAAAATAATTAAATGTGGGTAAATGTGAGTAAATGGGTAAGTGAATGGGGAAGGTAAAAAGTGGGGTGGTGTAACGGTCGTGTCCCCAACGGTTACTAACGTTCACCTAGTCTGAAGGTGTCACGCTCGTGACATGGGTGTTACGGGCGTCACAGGCACTTGGTGTGACGACCGTGATGGCTTGTGTGACGCTCGTCACACAGTCAGCTTGCAACGGTCACTGCTTGCGTGGGTGCTTCATAATTTGTTTTTATTATTATATTTTATTTTTGTTATTTTGTTTTGCTTATGCTTATTTTATTTTTCTATTGTAATGCTTTTAAATTGCCTTGCATGCTATTTGTTAGGGACCAATTAGTATTATTTTTTATATCATTTTATTGGTCCCTTTTACCAAGTTTTGATGTAATTACACACTTTTGTTCTCACTATTTTGTATAAATGCAATTAGGTTTAATTTATTTTGTTTTGAATAGTTATTTCACATATTTGTTAGTTTTGTAGAATTTTTGGATGAGAAAGCTTTGGATTGCAGCATCATAATATGGAAGATTTTGGATGAAGCTTGCAAAGCAAGGAAACTGAGGCAGCTTCAGTTCGCCCCGCGAACAAAGTTCGCCCCGCGAACTGAATGAGACAGCATCAGTTCGCCCCGCGAACAAAGTTAACCCCATGAACCCTGCGAATCCAGCAAATTGATTTTTGGGTCAAAAGTGTTGTTTTGAAGGCCAACTGGTTTTGCCATTTTTGGGTCTGCCTTGGAATAGCTTTTCTGCTTTGGATGGAAATGATCAATTAAGGAAATGTCAACTCTTTTAGGAGAGAAAAACACATTATTGAGATTCATTGATTATTATTCACACATTGATATTGAGAGATTTTTGTAAGAGAGAAAACAGAGTTTTTCTTCTTTAACTTTCTGCTTTGTAACAATGATGATGATGAGCTAAACTCCCTTTTGTCAAGATTGGAGGTAGTAGTTATTCTCATATGTTTATGTATTCCATTTCATTTATATATATGATAAAGATTGTTGATGTATTGAATATTGTTTTTGCCCTAAGTTGAAAACCAGATTTGAGTAGTTGTCGAGAGAGATTATTCGAGTCTTGACATAAAACAGATTTTCAAGTAGTGAATAAGTTGTAGAGATAGATTTATTCATTACTCTTCTTTGGTATTAAACATTAAAGATTGCTATATTGATAGTTAGGTGGAGAGATCGTCTAAGGATCAATATAGTGATTATCACAATATCATTTAGACATAAATGACTTTGAGAGGATACTTGAACATCATCAATAATCTTAAATCCATATAGTTATCATAAGGAAGCATAAACATTTGAAATAGTGAACTCCAATCTTGCCAAGCTTTTATATTATATTAAAACCATTTTACTGTTTTTAGTGACATTTACTCACAAGATAACTTTCCAACCAAAACAACCTTGTTACTTTCTAAACTTACAACATTTGGATTATAGAACGGTGGTAATATCAACCAATCTCTGTGGATACGATATAAAAATATTTTCCGAAGATATACTTTTCAACAAATTGGCGCCGTTGTCGGGGATTGGTGTCGATATTACAAGCATTGCAATAATTCTTTGTTTTAAGTTGTGTTACATTTATTATTATCCCTCTTTTGTTTCACTTGGTTTGTTAGTTTTGTAGATTCTAGTGCATGCGAGGAAAAGCAACCGAGGAGCAACTTCAATTCGATCCTGAAATTGAAAGAACACTCCGGAAGCTCAATAGCAAAACACGAAGAAGAAGGAAACTAGCCGAAGAGAGGAACCAGAGAGAAGAAGCATCTACTTCCGCACTTGTTCCAATCGAAGAAGTGGTTGTAGAGGCTTGTGACAGAAACATGGCGGATGACAATCGTACCGAAATGTCCGCTAATAGTCCAAGAAGAAATGCTCAATTTGCCTGTGGAGGAAGAAATACGGAGATGAAGACCGGAATCCTCCAACTTCTCTATGCAAATCCATTCATCGGAATGGATCATGAAGATCCGTATACCCATCTCATCAAATTTTATGAGATTGCAGGTTCTACGGGAATTGATGAAACGGGTGAAGAGGCACTATTCAAAAGGATGTTCCCACACTCCTTAGTGGGAAAGAAAAAAGAGTGGTACCTTGATCAAGCACCGAGAGTGATGACGGATTGGAATTTACTAGAAGAAAAGTTTTTAGAAAGATACTTCCCTCAATCCCGATTTATGGAAGCCAAAACGGCTATTGCGGTATTCACTCAAGGAGGCAATGAGTCTCTAAATGAAGCTTGGGAAAGATTCAAGTCAATGTTGAGAAAATGCAAGGGTCATGGTTTTGATGAGCTCACTCAAGTCCATATTTTTCTGAATGGGCTCCAATCAACTCACAAGACACTTCTGGACGTGTCGCATCACGCGAAAAAACTGGCGGGAAAAGAAGAAACAACAGAGCCGCCACCGTGCGTTATTTATCCCGAAAGAGGGAAAGGAAACGCTCGAAGTAAACCTAAGAAAGAACATGGTCTCGCGACCAAAGAGAATGGGTTCGGGAGTCGGTTATGCGAAGGGAAGGTATTAGCACCCCTACGCATCCGTCGTACTCGACGGGATCCACGCACAAAAGGAAGGAAAATGGTTGCTAAAACGCTGCTCAAACACACACACACTGGCTGAAAAGAGACAAAAGAAACTGACTGAAACTGACTCGGCAGGATATCGTATTCTGGGCCTACTTAGTCTATCAGGCATAGACATCAGAGTCGAAGTAGTTCGGACCGGGGAAACGACACATGCTCGCTAGGATGTCGCATCCTATGCATACGTATCTTCTCGGACGAGAGAAGAATCAGAGCATTCGTAGCTCGGCTGACACGCACACAAACAAAAGCAGGCAAAGGCAAACGTGGAGCCTGAATGCCAATCACTGGACTTACATCAGCATCCGAACCTAAACACACACACACTAGAACCCAAATGCCACTCGATGGACTTACATCGGCTTCCAAGCACACGACAAAACAACAGGTTAATAGGGAGTCGGGGACTCGAGCCTATAACTGTCAAGCACACACACAAAAAGAACAGACAACAAATTGCTAAGGAGTCAGGCACTCGAGCCTAGCAACTGTCAAACAACACACACAAAAAGAAAAAGGGCGCCCGGAGAGATCAGCTCAATCTCCTGCCTACATACTTCATCTGGTGTGAAGATCAGGGCGATGTAGTTCCCCTACGCAGGGACAAAGATCTAGCCTAACCAGATAACAGAGGGAGACACAACACTAGGGAGACTACGACTCGAGCCTAGATGTTGTCATGCAAAGTCAACCCTAAGTTAAGGTTTCTAGCTAACTTGCACAGGAAGCAAGCCTATCCTAAACATGACTTGCACAGGAAGCAAGCCACACCTAACCTAACTTGCACAGGAAGCAAGGGGCTCGATTGCAACTAGGGCAAGAGAAAGGGAAAGTCTCGATCGCAACGAGGGCGAGAGAAGAGAATTAATGTTAGTTGTTAGTCAAACTCGACAAGACATCGCATCTCGTGCCTACGTATCTCATCTGGACATGAGAATCAGAGTTGCCGTAGTTCGGCTACGGAGGGACAAAGGTCTCGATTGCAACTAGGGCAAGAGGAAGGGAAAGTCTCGATCGCAACGAGGGCGAGAGAAAGGAAAAGGCTCGATCGCAACGAGGGCGAGAGAAAGGATCGCAACGAGGGCGAGAGAAAGGATCGCAACGAGGGCGAAAGCGAACAAGGATTAGTCTAAACTAAACCTAACTTGCACAGGAAGCAAGTCAAACAAACATACAAGCACAGGTAGCACACACTATATACACACAAGGGGCTCACACAAGGGTTAGGTTTTAGTCGAGGGGTCATATCAACCTCAACAAACAAACCTCTGGAATGGGGTGAGTGTTGCTCTTAACCTTGACATTGAGAGCCAAGGTGAAGCAGATGAAAGGAGATGAGGGGTGTGCCTCATTGCTCTTATCCCTGGCCTGGGAGAGCATTTGACAAGAATGTGTGGGTTCAGAAAGTGGGAACCCTTCTACACATTTGATACTGACTCAACTGTACAATTGTACAAGATCTTGGGTTTTTATCTGAAATGCATCAACACAGTAGTGTGAGCAAAACAGAACACACACTGAATAGCAGGGGATAGGTTGCTTATCCCTTGGTTCTGCCAATTGCCTCTTCACTTAGGAGGTCTTTGACTCTGTACAAGGACAAATTAAACATACACAAACATTGCCTCTTAAGGAGGACTTCAGACAGTTGCCTGACCAAGTAACAGGCCAGGTCTTCCAGACTACATGAAGAAAAAGGGATTATACCTCAAGCAAGTTGCTAAATAGCAAAGCAAAGCAAGTTCAAAGAACTTAAGCAACTAAGGGTACCTGAAATAGTCAAACTAATCAGTACACAGTTCAACAGTTAAAGCAAAAGGAATTGAATCAACAGTCAACACAGAGGGACCAATGTGCAAAGCACAAGGCACAAGGCTTATGAGTCAAGCAACCTATAAAACAAAGAGGTTAGCTCATGATAAACAATCAAGCTTAATCAAATTGGATTGTTCTTTTTGAAGCATTTGTGCTTAACCTGAAACAATGAGCTCAAACATAAGCAACAGGACCACTAGGACAATCCTAGGGTCAAATGAAATGAGAAAGTCAAAACAGCAAGGGATAGTCAACCAAAGTCAAGTTCAAACATTTAAGAAGCCAACCCAATTGGTCTCAAGCTCATATCATGCATTATCATCATTTCACAAACAAAAGAAGGCAAGGCATGGCAAATGAAAGCACATAAAAGTCAACAGAAATACTTGGCTCAAACCCAAACATAACCAATTCCAAAAATCATCAAATAATTCATGCTCAATCACAATCCACATAATGACATGCATATAAAATTTCAGCTCAATTGGATCATGGGAAGATGGTCAATAAAAATCAGGAAGTCAAAACAATTCCAAGCATGCACAGAGGAGTCAAACATACATGTATCAACTTCAAAAAATCATAACTAAATGAAAACAGATGAGAAATGGATGGGATCAACACCAATGCAAAGCTCAAGATGTCTAGTATGCACATGTAAAATTTCATGGTCATCCAATAAGATATGAGAATTTCCCAAATGGAATGGCAAGATGTGTCACACAAAGTCAACAATTGACTAGGCAGGGAAGAAAAATATCAAACAAATAGGAAATGGCTCAAATAATTCCACAAAAAATCACAAGTCAACTAGACACACAAGAGGAGGTTCATGCAAAATTTGAGGTCAATTGGGGGTCAGGAAACATGGATACAAAAATTAGCAAATTGCACATCCATGGTGTGACACAAGTTGTCACACCCTACTTCAAAAATTCACAGCTCTCAAACCACATAGGATAAAATCATGATCTTTACATCAAAATAAACATGGATGAGTGTAGATTAAGCATAAAAAATTTCAGATCAAATGAATGCATCATCACAATTTCACAAGAGAAATGGCAAGAGGTACAATTTTTGGTCACATGATATAAACCCTAAGGCCATTTAAAGTCCAGCCATCCAAAAAAATCAGCAAAAATGATGATAATGAACTAGGGATCATGATGAAGATGATGCAAAAAATTTCATGAATTTTGGATTTAATATGAATGAGTTGTGATTTTTGTAAGATGATGAACCAAAATGAAATAAACATTGAAATGAAATGATTTTAATTAAATTAAATAGAGACCGGATGGCATAATGGTAATTGTTGGTTTAATTAAATGAAACGGTGCGTAGCACCTGGGGATGTGGCACGCTGGGAATGGCTATGTGCCAACGAAACAGTAAAGCCATGCGAATAACACCAACACACAGACCAAACGCGATTTCAAGTTTCTGGGTAGGGTTTTTTAGGGTTCTAACAACAGTAACTCATCTTCTTCATTCAAACATGCAAAATCCAATCGCCCAGAACATCAAACCAAGCATGGTATTCGAATCAACAAACTTCAAACATTACAAATCCAACTAACAATTGCATTGAAACAACACTAAATGGCATGAATCGAGCAAAATCAACAATGAACAACAAACTTCATTTCCAAATATTTCACTTAATACTCAACCATTTTATGCGATTTAAAGCTTAATGAAACCAGCAGACAAAGATCTACAAGAGGCATAGCATCATTTAATGAAATATGAGATTCGAAAATTTACTTGTTTATGAAGAAACTTGTGAAACAGTTGCTATTTTGATGCTTGCTGGTAAAACAGATGGTCCAAGGTCCTTCAAATGATGATTGGTGAAGATAGTTTAGCTCAAAGAAGCTTGACAAAGTCCAAATCGAGATCTGCCATGGCTAAACCTTGATGAAGCAGAGTTGGAGATTGCTGCTACAGTCAAGAAAAACCACTTGCAAAGGCTGCCAAATAGTTGGAAAATGATGGAACAAACCAAAAGGAATCGTGTGCTTTGATTTGAAGGTTTCTTGCAGATTTTGAGAAATGAAGAAAAATCGATTTGAGAGAGAGTGAGTAATTTCTGTGTGTTTGATGGCTGCTAGGGTTCAATTTTGACAGAAAATATCATTTATATGGTCTGTTTAAGGTTGGTTAAACAAATGCTAAACATGATTATCAAAAATGAAGTGAAATGGCCATTTGCTAATTTTCCAACATATGCACATGGAGGTATGAAGTCTGGCCGAGTTTGGGCCTCAAACAAGTTGCAAATATCATCTAAAACAAGTCCCAAATGGCCAAATGTGCTGAAAATACTTAATTCAAAAAGTCAACCTTTTGCACCACTTGAAATTAATGAAGACAAGTCCAAAAATGCCATTTTGATTGGCAATGTTTTAGCACATGAAATTTATATTTTTGGAAAGAGGGGGTAAAATGTGGTTTGTAGGAAAAAACCCCACCAAATTTGGCCAAATGGTTCATGAGATATGGCCTTTTGAAGTTCAAGATTTTGTGAAAATGATTTGATCATATCTTGACAACCATACATGGGAATTGAGAGTTCTTGGACTTTTTGGAAATGGGAGAACAAGATCTTCAACTTTCATGTTGGGCAAAAATTCATTTGAAGCTTGTATCATGATGTAAGTTTGGGATCAAAAAGTTTCCATTTTTGGCAGTTAAAATTACAGGTCCAGTTTCTATTTTGGGAATTTTTCTGATTGGCTTCAAATTCTTCAATGATATTTTTTGCCATGATATATGAGGCCTATTGGGACATGAACAAGCTCTCTCAAACCAAATCCATCCATTAAAACCATAAAATCAACCACAGTTGACCAACTTTGATTTTCTAGGGTTTTTGACTGATTGTGCATGAACTGATGACTTCTGACCATCCAACCCTTGACTTAAACACTCCAAATGGACCTCCAAGTCATGTGAACATGATGGACAAACCCTAAGGCCTTGGCTCCTTGAGAAACACCCTTGCTTGCTTGGGTGACTGATCTCCTGATCAGTTTGACCTAATTCTTGACTTGCTTGCACTTGGGGAAACTGAGGGCAATGCAATGCTATGCAATGGACCATGATATGCTATGACCTAATATGAGATGGTATGTACAATGATAGGTGCAAATTTGAGGTGCTACAGCTGCCCCTATTCAATCAGCTGGGAACCCGAACGGATGATAGCAACGGCTGTCAGACTTTCAGGGTAAACAGGGATTGAATACAAAAGAACCGTAGAAATTTGCACCAACTGGATAAATAAAAACGATGCCTGTCAGGATCAGCAAAGAAAAAATCCATCTGGAATGGAGAAAAGAAAATCGGCCTGAATACCGAAACAGAAAACGTCGACCTGAATACCAAAATAAATGGTAACACAGGAATAACCATGCCTGAGCGTCGTAAGTCAGTCTGAATACTGAGCACCGGTGTATGAGAGATTTGATGTCGATTTAGAACATCGGAAATTGGCCTGGACGCCACTTCGGTCTGAACACCGGAAAATTGGCCTGAGTGCCATGAGTACATCGACCTGATCGTCGGAAACTCCTTCGGTCTGAATACCGGAAAATTGGCCTGAGTGCCATGAGTACATCGACCTGATCGTCGGAAACTCCTTCGGTCTGAATACCGGAAAAACATGAGTACATCGACCTGATCGTCGGAAACTTCTTCGGTCTGAATACCGGAAAAAATTGGCCTGAGTGCCAAAGCGTGAATTGGTTTGTGTTCCAAAACACTCAACATCCTGAAGAGGGCTAGAAAAGCAGTCTTGTTAAAGGATGGACATTCGATTCCACAAGAAATACGAATCTTACTCGACTGGGGAGGACGACTTCGACCCAAGAGCGCATGAGACATATTATCTATAGCCGTCAGAATGTAGATAATACACTCGCATGGAAGATTATCCATAACCGGGTTGTAGGTTGTTAAATGAATAATCGACCGACAACATCCTGAAGAGAGCGAAAGCAAACTTGTTAAAGGATGAACATTCGATTCCACAAGAAAAACGAATTTTACTCTGCTGGTGATAACAATCGAAAGATTGACCAAAGAGTGCATGAGATATATTATCTATAGCCGTCAAAACGTAGATAATAACCTCGCATGGAAGATTTATCCATAACCGGGTTGTAGGTTGTTAAATGAATAATCGACCGAAAACATCCTGAAGAAAGCGAAGGCAAACTTGTTAAAGGATGAACATCCGATTCCACAAGGAATACGAATCTTACTCGACTGGGGAGGACGACTTCGACCCAAGAGCGCATGAGACATATTATCTATAGCCGTCAGAATGTAGATAATACACCCGCATGGAAGATTATCCATAACCGGGTTGTAGGTTGTTAAATGAATAATCGACCGACAACATCCTGAAGAGAGCGAAAGCAAACTTGTTAAAGGATGAACATTCGATTCCACAAGAAAAACGAATCTTACTCTGCTGGTGATAACAATCGAAAGATTGACCAAAGAGTGCATGAGATATATTATCTATAGCCGTCAAAACATAGATAATAACCTCGCATGGAAGATTTATCCATAACCGGGTTGTAGGTTGTTAAATGAATAATCGACCGAAAACATCCTGAAGAAAGCGAAGGCAAACTTGTTAAAGGATGAACATCCGATTCCACAAGGAATACGAATCTTACTCTGCTGGTGATAACAATCGAAAGATTGACCAAAGAGTGCATGAGATATATTATCTATAGCCGTCAAAACGTAGATAATAACCTCGCATGGAAGATTATCCACAACCGGGTTGTAGGTTGTTAAATGAATAATCGACCGAAAACATCCTGAAGAGAGCGAAGGCAAACTTGTTAAAGGATGGACATTCGATTCCACAAGGAATACGAATCTTACTCTGCTGGTGATAACAATCGAAAGATTGACCAAAGAGTGCATGAGATATATTATCTATAGCCGTCAGAACGTAGATAATAACCTCGCATGGAAGATTTATCCATAACCGGGTTGTAGGTTGTTAAATGAATAAACGACCGAAAAGAAAGGCATCTGGGTACCAGACTAGGTATGCAAAAGATGACCAATCAAAAGAGGATAAAGCTGCTAACTCGGAGCAAATACCCAAAGGCAGGGGAAGACCCAATGGGGACAATACTGCTAATACCACAAAGAGGGGATTACATCTACCGGTTTGTAGGCAGAAAACCACGGAAAAGTAACCAGTCATCATCGGGATGAGCACAGAGGGTTAACTCCAACAAGGGGATGAAAGTGGGATTTTACAACTACCACCTAGTGGGTAGAAAACCACAAAGATAGGACTTACAGCTACCGGTTTGTAGGCAGAGGCCAACAGAAAAGTAACCAGTCATCATCGGGATGAGCACAAAGGGTTAGCTCCACCAAGGGGAGAACGTGGGATTTTACAACTACCAGCTAGGGGGTAGAAAACCACAAAGATAGGACTTACAACTACCGGTTTATAGGTAGAGGCCACCAAACGATCTGCTGAGAGACAGAGTGAGAAAAAAGGATTTACAACTACCGAGTAGTGGGTAGAAGACCGTAAAGAAAGGACTTACAGCTACCGGTTCGTAGGTAGAGGCCAACAAATTCCGCTGAGGATAAGATGAATGAGTGCCGGTTAGTGAGCGACTATTCATTTATGCCCCAGGGAAGCACATGAGACAGCCAACAGGAAGCCAATTTAGGATTGATCCAAAAAGGCATACTGAAACAAGACTCATCCTAATGAGGAAAGAACTCAATAGGGAAAACCCATCCCGTGTAGGGAGGGAACGGAAGCAACCGTCATCCACGAGGATGTATCTCAGTGGGGAAATGGCAGGAAAGGATAGACACTTTCTGCTTAAGGGGTAGACACTACATGGAGAGATCAGACACACCCAACTTTGCTAGGAGGAAAATCTGCTGGAGAGATCTGTATCACCAAATAGCAAGAGACAACCATCAACAGATACACGGCAACAGCTGCAACATGAGTATCTGAATGCTATGACTATGCATGTATGCAGTACCTAAAATGTATGATGAATGTTGACAAACAGACATGCTCAACACGCAGGCCCAGGAATCGATCATCCGGAGAGCAAACCAAAGCCGCCAGAGGGCAAAGAAAATCCACTGGGGACTGGGGTATCAGGGAACACTTATCCTGCAGGGGAGGAAGGCCACCGGAGGCTTCCGGAGGGATCGTCAGTCACAACCGGTGAACAGAGTTCAACATACAGGCGGATGCGCCGCAACAACTTGTGCTGGAAATCAGGGATACCAAGAAGCAACCAGATCTCTGATGAGGATACATAGGCATTGATAAAGCTCATCATGCCAACAACTCCGCTGGGGGATCCATCTGAGGGCATGACATAGTACTGGGATGTTGATCTACCAAATACTGAACCTTCAAAGAAAAACACCCACGTTGGGGGAGAGATGAAGACTGCTCTGCTGGAGAGGCGATAGTTGAAGTCTTCAGTAAACACTCTGCTAGGGGAGCTGCCCCACAATAATGTCCGAAATAGCAAACTTGCTGGGGATGCCCCACGATAGGGCTCAAACAAACCTACTGGAAATGCCCCACGATAGGGCTCACAGGGACCTGGAGGAAGAATGTTGTACTGCCGGGAACATGAAGATAAACAACTTCAACCAACACTGCACTGAGCAACCTCGCTGAGGAGAAACCATGTGAGGTTCTACAGGACAAAGATACAGTCATGCTCGAGATACGAACAATTGTCTTACCTGTTGGTAATCATACCACCCCCGGGAGAGCACTGTGGGTCTCCTAAGTATTCTTCCATCATTGTGAATGTTCACTTTGTTTAAGAACAATTTTTTTTTGAAAAATTTGTTTATTTTGAAAACAATGATACTTTATCAATTAAAACATGCAAAACATTTGTTGAGTTGAAAACAAATAAGAGTGCAAACAATTGGATAAAAGCTCAAATTGATGTGATGGAATGGTAGTCTGCAAAGGGCGAGACTCCATGGATCTGTACAAGTTTGAAATCGATGATATATATTGGAGAGGGCTACATTGAACATAATGACCTTTCCTCTACCATTCTGAATTTTCGATGTATTCAAAGCTTCAGTCGACGACGAATCGAGAATCCCTGACGGATGACAGATGTACAGCACAGTCTTGTCAAGATGCAGTTACTTGCCAAATCCCTAATTTTTGCCTAGATTGCCCCAGTGTGAGGTGTTCAATCTAGCGGGATGCAAATTCTTTTTTCAATGTCTCTAACTTTTGCCTGGATCGCCCTTTCGGGTTTTCAATCCACCAAGACGCTCCTTTTTTGCCTAAGTCGCCCTTTGGGGTGTTCGACTTAGCGAGCTGTTTTGCTTTTTTTTTCTTTTAGGCGAAGTATTTCTTGACTGCATCGGAATTCACAGGACGAGTGAACTTCTCCATCCATTGTTGTAAGTGTCAAAACATTGCCTGAAGAGGCTGGACGTTCATAGCTTGGAGTCCACTTGCCCCTGGACTTGGGCACGAAAGACAAGACTTTCTTGAGCATGAGGTCACCTTCTCGGAACACACGAGGTTTGACCTTCTTAACGCATGCTTTCTTCCCTCTCTGCTGATATAACTTGACCATGACACATGGCAGTTGATCTAATTCAGCATCAGCCAACTTGGGACTTTGAGGGTGCTATTTTCTTTTGTTTTCTTTTGATTTTGCTTTTGATTTCTTTTGACTTTGCACCCTCTCTTTCTCTTTTTTTTTTCTTTTTTTTTTTTGATAACGCCCCAGTTGGTTGTTCTGCTGATTCTCGAGATGCAGCTGAGTGATCTTCTTTTCTCGCTCAAGAAGTCGGGAAATCTCGTCAGGAATCCCTTCGACATCATCTTTTTCCGCTTCGAATACAGGGAATTCAAAATTGGGAGATGACGTCCGATCATTATGTTCAATGGGTTTGAGAAACAACCTGCATGAAGATTTTGAGTATAAAAAGCACTTTGAAAATCAAACAAGACAATCGTTATGCAGATGAAAAGATTGCTTTTATTCTTGTTTTTTAAGGTTTTTTGTGATCACCAATTTCATGCAAAAAGCGAAAAGGGAAAACAAATGGAAAAACAAATGTTTAACATGAATTTATTTGAATGAAAATATCATTGCACAAAATGTTGCCAACAATGTCATCACTCCTCCTTTTGGCATGGGAGAAGGGTTTTTAAACAAAGTGATTATTACAAAGACTTAATGAACAACCGTAGGAACGCCCACAGTGACCCAATTGTGATAGATCCCCCCAGGGATGACAACTGTCAATATCTTTTGCATCAGCAGCTTCTGCTTTCTGAACAACCCTTCTGAAGAAAAGTCGGCGCCAGCCCAGGACTTGTTATCTTCAAGCTTGATTAGCATTGGGACCTAAGTCTTCCAAAATCAGAATACCTGACCTCACAAGGTCTTGAACCTTCACCTTCAGCTGGAAACAACTGTCCACATCATGACCAGGAGCACCCGAATGATACACACAATGCTGTTCAGGCCTATACCACCACCGAGGGTTGACAGGTATGGGCGGCGGGTCCCTGGGAGTAATCAAGTTCCGCTCTATCAGAGTGGGATACAGTTCGGCGTAGGACATGGGGATTGGATCAAAAATGATCTCCTTCCTCCCATTACTTGTACCAGCTTGATTATCAATGGGAGGCTGGTAAGCCTGCTGTTGAGGACGATGTTGTTGACGCTGATGCTGCTGAGCTGGTCTTCTCTGTTGTTGTTGAGTTTGAGTTGCTGGAATAATCACAGCAGCAACTTGCCGATATGGTCCCCTGTTTGCACTCCTTCGACGGTGCACAGCATTCGTTTCATTCTCTCCCCTTTTGGGTGCCCCAGAGAATGGCTTCTTAGAATTTGAAGAGTTTGAAGAGCCAGGATCTTGTATCCTTCCTGCTTTGATAAGGCTTTCAGTTCTCTCCCCACAGACAACAACATCAGAAAAGCTGCTGAACGGGCAACTTCCCAAGCGATCCATGAACACACCTTGCAAGGTCCCAATGAACATGTCAGTCAGCTCTCTCTCCAACATCAGAGGTTGCACTCTAGCGGCTAGCTCACGCCATCTCTGAGCATACTCTTTGAAACTTTCCTTATCTTTCTGATACAAGCTCTGTAACTGAGTTCGGCTCGGCGCCATGTCCATGTTATGCTTGTATTGCCTCAGAAAGGCTTCACCCAAATCTCTCCAGCTTCTGACTGATTCTCGCTTCAGATCCATGTACCAGTCCAAAGATGCCCCAGATAGACTATCTTGGAAAAAGTACATCCACATCTTTTCATCGTCAGTGTAAGCAGATATCTTCCTGAAGTAAGCCTGCACGTGGGTGCGAGGACAGGAGGTACCGTTGTACTTGTCGAATGAGGGTGCCTTGAACTTGTAGGGGATCTTCAACCCTTCCACCAGACCCATGTCGGTCACATCAAACCCAAGTGAGTTCTGACACTCCATGGCTCGGATTTTCTCAGCAAGAGCATCCACTTTACGATCCCTATCCTCCATTCTGACCACTTCATCTTCTTCACTCAGCAACGTGAACAAGTCCTCTTGTTGGTTGACAAATGGAGCTGGATGACGAATCGGAGCCCGGGTAGCTCTGACATTGACCTCTGCAGCAAGAGGCTGTCCATTGATTCTGATGCCCCCCAACTCATCAACCCCATCAAAGTTACTGGCGGGAGCGACAGTAGCAACATTATCATCCACAGGAACACCCACTGGTGAAGCACGGTTGGCAGTTGGAATCACAACTTCCTGTCTCTGGGCTAAGGCACGCAGCTCCTCTTGCCCCTGAACGACCCCTTGCATCATGTTCATGAACTGGGCCATGTTCGCCCTCATCTCAGCTAGCTCAGTCTGAACTTGATCCATACTTCTTCTGATGATTGAGTCTGGTCGTGGTGCGGCCGGTGATCAACAATCCTGTCTCAGTCAAAACCCAAAGTGAGAAGTCACTCCCAAGCATGTCTGTAATGCAAGGATGATATGTGTATGATATGCATATGATGCGAATGCTATTTTATCATGAATGATCCTGAAAAGGATATGCGTATGCGAGTTAACTTTTTTCATTTTCATGCATTACTATTTTTTTGGAAGATAAACATGCTATGATGCAAATGATGGAGCCAAGACTGGCAGGAACTGGCATCTGAGGAACCATCTGAAACCCCAAAGTCATCTGAGGAGCTGGCATCTGAACCCATGTCTGGAGAACTGAGTCGCCATCTGAGCGAGTACCCTCAAATTCAGCCCAGGGATCCGAGATAAACGGAACCCTCTGATCAATACCAGGGTCAAACCTCCGGCGTCCAGAAATAACGATCCATAAATCCGACTCAAGATCATCAACACAGCATCACTGTCAGAAACTGTACTTGCAGGAATCAAACCCTCCCCTCACAGGTGAATTCTAACAAGGTCATCCTAAGGCGGACAGTGGTCTCGACAATCGGGCAAAGATACTCAACGGGTTTGCCCTCTCGGGTGTGCCGTTGTAGCTCTCTTAAGATCGTCTAAACCAAATATCCGGGAAAGAACGGTCACCGAAGTCAACAGCTCATAAGAGATAATCCGACCTAAGCGGAATAACTCCACCCGGAAGATTTCTCTCAAATGAACCTCGTCCGGCTGTGGTGACATGTCTCCTCATCATGTCGTACAACATGTGAAGATACATGAGACCACGCTAATCCTAGGTGTATACTCAGGCCTGGGTATTGGGCCTCACTCAGAACACCCACCCCAAAACAGAGGAACCACCTGCACAGGAGACAGCTCAATGACAGTATGATGCATGCAAACATAAATGCAAACAATAAATGCAAACAATAAATAACATGAATGCAATAAGTCAAACAACAAACAGCAACCAAAACCCTATCCTAGAGAGCGCTAGGAGAGACTCGCTTAGGGAAGATGGACCAGCAAGAGGTCAACTTCTCTTACTCCCCAGCAGAGTCGCCAGCTGTCGCATCACGCAAAAAAACCGGCGGGAAAAGAAGAAACAACAGAGCCGCCACCGTGCGTTATTTATCCCAAAAGAGGGAAAGGAAACGCTCGAAGTAAACCTAAGAAAGAACATGGTCTCGCGACCAAAGAGAATGGGTTCGGGAGTCGGTTATGCGAAGGGAAGGTATTAGCACCCCTACGCATCCGTCGTACTCGACGGGATCCACGCACAAAAGGAAGGAAAATGGTTGCTAAAACGCTGCTCAAACACACACACACTGGCTGAAAAGAGACAAAAGAAACTGACTGAAACTGACTCGGCAGGATATCGTATCCTGGGCCTACTTAGTCTATCAGGCATAGACATCAGAGTCGAAGTAGTTCGGACCGGGGAAACGACACATGCTCGCTAGGATGTCGCATCCTATGCATACGTATCTTCTCGGACGAGAGAAGAATCAGAGCATTCGTAGCTCGGCTGACACGCACACAAACAAAAGCAGGCAAAGGCAAACGTGGAGCCTGAATGCCAATCACTGGACTTACATCAGCATCCGAACCAAAACACACACACACTGGAACCCAAATGCCACTCGATGGACTTACATCGGCTTCCAAGCACACGACAAAACAACAGGTTAATAGGGAGTCGGGGACTCGAGCCTATAACTGTCAAGCACACACACAAAAAGAACAGACAACAAATTGCTAAGGAGTCAGGCACTCGAGCCTAGCAACTGTCAAACAACACACACAAAAAGAAAAAGGGCGCCCGGAGAGATCAGCTCAATATCCTGCCTACATACTTCATCTGGTGTGAAGATCAGGGCGATGTAGTTCCCCTACGCAGGGACAAAGATCTAGCCTAACCAGATAACAGAGGGAGACACAACACTAGGGAGACTACGACTCGAGCCTAGATGTTGTCATGCAAAGTCAACCCTAAGTTAAGGTTTCTAGCTAACTTGCACAGGAAGCAAGCCTATCCTAAACATGACTTGCACAGGAAGCAAGCCACACCTAACCTAACTTGCACAGGAAGCAAGGGGCTCGATTGCAACTAGGGCAAGAGAAAGGGAAAGTCTCGATCGCAACGAGGGCGAGAGAAGAGAATTAATGTTAGTTGTTAGTCAAACTCGACAAGACATCGCATCTCGTGCCTACGTATCTCATCTGGACATGAGAATCAGAGTTGCCGTAGTTCGGCTACGGAGGGACAAAGGTCTCGATTGCAACTAGGGCAAGAGGAAGGGAAAGTCTCGATCGCAACGAGGGCGAGAGAAAGGAAAAGGCTCGATCGCAACGAGGGCGAGAGAAAGGATCGCAACGAGGGCGAGAGAAAGGATCGCAACGAGGGCGAAAGCGAACAAGGATTAGTCTAAACTAAACCTAACTTGCACAGGAAGCAAGTCAAACAAACATACAAGCACAGGTAGCACACACTATATACACACAAGGGGCTCACACAAGGGTTAGGTTTTAGTCGAGGGGTCATATCAACCTCAACAAACAAACCTCTGGAATGGGGTGAGTGTTGCTCTTAACCTTGACATTGAGAGCCAAGGTGAAGCAGATGAAAGGAGATGAGGGGTGTGCCTCATTGCTCTTATCCCTGGCCTGGGAGAGCATTTGACAAGAATGTGTGGGTTCAGAAAGTGGGAACCCTTCTACACATTTGATACTGACTCAACTGTACAATTGTACAAGATCTTGGGTTTTTATCTGAAATGCATCAACACAGTAGTGTGAGCAAAACAGAACACACACTGAATAGCAGGGGATAGGTTGCTTATCCCTTGGTTCTGCCAATTGCCTCTTCACTTAGGAGGTCTTTGACTCTGTACAAGGACAAATTAAACATACACAAACATTGCCTCTTAAGGAGGACTTCAGACAGTTGCCTGGCCAAGTAACAGGCCAGGTCTTCCAGACTACATGAAGAAAAAGGGATTATACCTCAAGCAAGTTGCTAAATAGCAAAGCAAAGTGTAAGACCCCAATTTTGGCCCTAAGATCCCTCATGGCCCATATCATATCATATCATAACCTCAAGGATCATTGCATGCCTTAGTTCCCCTCCTAGTGGGTGGTTTGCCTTGTGGGTTGTTTCTTGATCACCAAGCATACTTTGCATTTGTATATCTTTGCTTTTCACATGTTTATTAACCAAAAAGTACAAAAATATTGTCAGTTTAACCTTGTTGATTGCAGATGAAGCAATTAGGTCAAAGTCAGTCAACAGTCAGTCAAAGCAATGGATGGTGGCCATTCTTGCAGAATTTGGGCACCATGATCAATAATCAAAAGTTCATACAACTTGAGACATCATTTGAAGTCAAGTTCTCAAGGAATTAGGGTTTGGAATTCATCAGAAATGCTCCAGTCATCCAAAACCCTAGAAAAGTCAAACTTGGTCAACTGTGGATTTAATCAATGATTTGATGGATAGAATTGATTTGAAGGAGCTCATTCATGTCCATATAAGCCTCATATATCATGTTCAACCTCATCATGGAAGAAAATCAAGTCAAAACAGAAAATTTTCCAGAAATAGAAAGTGGACCTGTAATTTCAACTGCCAAAAATGGAAACTTCTTGATCTTAAACTTACATCATGATACAAGCTTCAAATGAATTTTTTCCCAACATGAAAGTTGAAGATCTTGTCTTCCCATTTTCAAAAAGTCCAAGAACTCTCAAATCCCATGTGTGGTTGTCAAGATATGATCAAATCATTTTCACCAATTTTTGAACTTCAACAAGCCATATCTCTCAAACCATAAGGCCAAATTTGGTGGGGTTTTTTCCTACAAACCACATTTTTCATCCTATTTCCAAAAATATAAATTTCATGACCTAAAACCTTACCATTCAAAATGGCATTTTTGGACCTTTTCATTTAAATTCAAAGTTTGACCAAACTTTGACTTTTTGATTTATGGACTTTTTCATCATTTTGCCAATTGGGAAATGTTTCATATCCTATTTGTGACTTGCCTCAAGCTTAAAATCATAACCATACCACCATTACACCATCATTTTGACCAAAATGCTAAAACTTGAAAATTGGCAATTGGCTTCAAATAAGTGAAAGCAAGTACAGCAGTCAAAAGCAACAACAAACAGCAGAGTTTTGGTCTGCTAGCAGCCTGATTGCAGGCCCATTCGACCAAGCATTGCACCTCCATTTTCCATATTTTCCAAATTGGCAAATTGTACAATCAGTTTCATTTAAGCAAGGCATTGTTAGTAGACCACAAACAGATGCAAAACAGCAAAAAAAACCTGGTCTGTGTACAGCCTGTCCAAGCCCAACTCGGGTACAGTTTTGCACCACCATTTTCATTTGTACACAATTAGCAAATTTGCAATTGGTCCATTTTAAACTAAGCTAGCTTACCATTTGATTAGTGGAGATTAAACAGCATATATAAAGTATTTTTTCTGATGATTCACAACCCTAGCCACAACTTGGAAACCACAGAAAAACTGCATTCTCCTCATTCTTGCAATTTGGCATATTGGCATTTTCTGCTCGAAACACAAGAAACCCTTGAACAACTTGGATTGTTTCTTCACCTAGGCATCTTTGTGAGATCCTTGGAACCACTAAACCTCATCTGCACAGCCCTTTTCTTGGTCTGTTTTCAAAGAGCATAGCAATGGTGAAAGGAGATTTGGAGGGTTACAAGCTTTGCTGAGCTAAAGGGCCCCAAGGATTCATCATTCCAACACATTCTCTTCATCTGTTTGCATTCATAATCACCAAAACAACACTGCAGCTCGATTTTCTTCCAAAACAAGTAAGTAATCGACCTTCTCCTTTTGCCATGCCATAATGTGTTTATGAAAGATCCTTATATGCTGGTTTCAATGCATTTTGTTTCATTTAAAATGGTGCTCCCATGATGGAGAAATCTGAACTTTCATTTTCATGACCAAACATGTTTTCCTTCGATTTGGCTTGTCTACAATGATTTAGTGAAAAGTGATGATATATTTGTGATGCTTGAAGTGTGTTGATGCTAGTGGTATGCTTGATTTGGATTTCTGGACATTTCGAAATTTCCATGTTTGAACATTGAATGATGAATGCACTGTTGTATTGAACCCTATTTCTGTCCAAAAATTCCTCATGCTTATGTTGTCTTGCTGTTAGCTAGGGTTGCATGATGATAAATGCTCATGGCCATGTTTTATTGTGGATGTTGTTGTTCATGATTTGGTGATTAATGTTTGGTGATGATGTTGTTACTGCTGTTCTTGAAGCTTAATATATTTTTTCCAGAAATCCTGTACATGTGCATGTGTGTTGGCCACCAGTGTTGCTTATGATTGCATGATGTATCTCATTACCATGATGATTGTATGATGCTTGGTTGAATTTTAGGTCGTGGATTACATTGGTGCCATGCTGATTAAACCCTGCTGCAGTGTTGAAACCCCATGAACATTGCCCTGAAATCCATATGACTGTGTTGTATGCTGTTGATTGCTTGCTATGAGAACATTGCCAAATGCTATGCTGTTGTAATTGCTGGTCGAGTTTTTGTGTGCTGTTGTTTTGAACCTTATAACCATGCCTAGAAAATCCATGAGAGCTATGTGGTATGCTGTTGACTGCTTGCTGAATGCTATGCTGTTGTGTGTTTGTGTTTGAAACTTTTTTTGATGTTGATGAATCATAAATATGAACTTGATGCTGCTAATGCCCTGCTGTTATGCTTGAATCATGAATCTGTCCAAAAAACTCCCATGGTTATGATTGTTTTGTTGCTAGTTGAAGATGTTTCATGGCCACAATTATTTGTTAATGTTGTTGTTCATGTTGATGATTGACTGATGAATGTTGGAGAGGATGACATGCTGCTGTTAAACTACTTATCCTGTCCAGACTTTTGCTTGAATGTTGTATTGGTGTGTTGCTGTTTAGATGTGCATGAGCATACTGTTTCATTGCCATGTTTTGCTTGCCATGAGGTTTGTATTTTGATTAATGATGACTTTGCTTGCAATGCCATGCTGTTGTTCTAGAACCCTAAGCATTTCCAGAATTCTCCCTTGGATTATGTTTGTTCTGTGGATTGGTTAATGTTGCATGGCCATTGTTTGTTTGCTGGTACTGTTTACATTTGTTGTTCATGATTTTGTTTGAAAATGTTGAGATGCCTTGGCTGCATAAACCCTAAGGGTTTCTAAAAACAGAAAATGTGAAATTTCATTGGTGTGTTTACTGTTCCATTGGCTGGGAGCCAATAGGAACATTTCCTTGCCTTGCCCAAAACGCAGCACTTCAATAAGTGACTGCAGATATTACAAAACTGCCATCGTTGACCACCTGTTTGACCTTATGCTATGCTATCTTGTTCATGTTTTGCTCCAATTATGTCTCAACTTCCATAATTCATTTTTAATTCATTTCAACTCCAAAAATTGTGAGATTTTTTGCATTAAACTCATGAATGTGTCCTCTATTTTATTGTGAATTTTAATTAATTTTTTCAGTGGCTGGATTTTAATTGATAATTGATTTCCCAACATGTATGCCAAAATGATACACATTGCCATTCCTTTTGTGAAATACTCATGTTATATCCAATGAGCTTGAAATTTTTTGTGGTGAAACTAGACACATTGACCTTCATTTCCATATAAAGTTTGTGCATTTATCATTTGTGGATTGAGAGTTATGATTTTTTGAAGTCATGTGTTGAATTTGGTGTCACAACATGAACATGCATTTTCCCAATTTTTGTTCACATGCTTCCTTACATCCAATTGATCCCAAATTTTGCATGAATCATCTATCACATGTCTAGTTCATGTATGAATTTTCTGGGATTTAATCATGCTGTTTTCCATTTAATTGTGAATTCTCTTCCATGCTTAGTCATTTGTTGACTTTTTGTGATACACATTGCCATTTCCTTTGTGAAATCCTCATATCATATTGTATGACCATGAAATTTCATATGTGATAACTAGACTCCTTGAGCTTTACATCGGTGTTAATCTCATTCATTTCTCTTCTGTTTTCAAATTGATATGATTTTTTGAAGTTGACCCATGCTTGTTGACTTTCACCATGCTTACTTGAATTTGGTTTGACTTCACGATTTTACTTGACTGCCTTCCTCTCATCCAAATGCCATGAAATTTTACATGCTTACCATGTTAGATGTTAGGATTGAGTGTGATTTATTTCATAATTTTTGAGCTTGTTAGAGTTGACTTTTGAATGAAGTCTTTGCTGTTGACTTTTGTATGCTTCTCTTGCCATGCTTTGCATCCTTTTGCATATGAAATGACCATGATGCATGATATAATTATGAATCCAATTGAGAATGCTTCTTGAATGTTTAGACTTGGTTTGGGTTGACTTTTCCTTGCTGCCTTGACTTTTTCTTTCATCTTTGACCCTAGGCTAGTCCTAGTGGTCTTCTGAGCTTACAATTGAGCTATTGTTTCAGGTTAAGTACCTATGCCTTGAGGATCATTCAAATGTGTTTTAGTTTGATTGTTAAATGTGCTAACCTTTGTTTTGTAGGTGACTCATATGCTTGAGTCTTTGTGCCTTGCACAATTGGTCCCTCTGTGGTTGACTATTGGGTTATTTCCTTTTGATTTTGACTGTTGAGCTGTTTACTAATTGGTCTGACTTTTGCAGGTACTTTAGTTGCTTAAGTTCTCTGAACTTGCTTGCTTTGCTTTTTAGCATTTGCTTTGAGGTATAAACCTTTCTTCTTCATGTAGTCTGGAGACCCGGTCTGTTATTTGACCGGGCAAACTGTCTGAAGTCCTCCTTAAGAGGCAATGCCTGTGTTTGTTTGAATTCGTCCTAAGCAGGAAAAGTCCTTCAAGTAAGGCAATTGGTGGAAGGTAGGGATAAGCAATCTATCCCCCACTATTCAGTGTGTCCTCTCTCTGCTCCCAGTACCTGGTTGAAGCATTGAGATAAATACCCAAGATCTAATCGAGTCAATAATGTGGAGAGAGCTCCATCTTTCTGAACTCCCACACTTTCTTTGATGCTCTCTCTGATCTGAGATAGAAGCAATGAGGCACACCCCTCATCTCCTTTTCATCTGCTTCACCTGAGCCCCTCAATGGCCAGGTTAAGAGCGACCTTCACCTATTACAGTGGACTTTCAAAGTCAAACCCTCTTGTGTGAGCCCCCATTGTTTGGCTATAGAGTGTGCTGTTTGATATTCATTGATTGTTTGATTGCTTCATATGCACTTGCTTGCCTGTATGTTATGCATCACTCATCATCATCAATTGCCATTAATGCATGATCATCTCATTTGCTTTTTGTGATGCTATCATTGTTGTTTGCCCATTGAGGTCAATTGTAAGTCCATTGCTTTGGCATTTGCTCCTGTGATATGGAAGGATAGAGTGTAAGACCTCATTGGTCACTCATATCTTCTGTTTTATCTGTTTGTATGGGAGGATACAGTTATAAGTCCCTGTAAGCTGGCATCTGTTATCCTGTGATCATAATTTGATCTGTTTGATTTGTATGTGAGGATACAGTTATAAGTCCCTGTTAGTTGGCATCTGTTATCCTGTGATCATAGTTTGTTTTATCTGTTTGTATGTGAGGTTGCAGTTATAAGTCCCTGTAAGTTGGCATCTGCTTTCCTGTGATCATAGTTTGTTCATCTGTTTGTGTGAGAGGTTGCAATTATAAGTCCCTGTAAGTTGGCATTTGCATTCCTGTGATCATGTTGTTGCTTTTGTTCTTGTATGTGAGGATTCATTGTAAGTCCCTGTAATGTGGCATTGGATTTCCTAGGACCATACTGTGGAGTTAACCTAAGTCCAGATAGATTGGCAGTTGACTTCCATGTTTCATTCTTTGTTTTTCTTTTGAGGAGATTAGTATAAGACCATTGAGTGGCATCTGATATCCATTTCTGTTTTAGGAGACTGGTGTAAATCCATCTATTGGTATCCGGTATCCGCTTTTTATTTCTTTGCCTGTGGAGATTAGTGTAAGACCATTGAGTGGCATCTGACATCCCATTCTGTTTTAGGAGATTGGTATAAGACCAGTGATTGGCATCCGATATCCGCTTTTGCTTGCTTTGTTTGTTTGTTATTGCTCATTGTTATTCCAAAGGACACACTTGAATCATCTCCTATATGATTTCAAGAAGTGAACCTTCTAAGAAGTTTTACTATCCCATCCTCATCCATTCATCATTCATTATGTCCTAGACTTTTCACACTATACCTTTTAAACCTGACATAAGTGTTGTGCAAACTTCTTCATGTTTTTCTAACTAAAAACCTGGACTCAAGTCCTTGACTTTTTTTCAAACTCCATTTCATGATACTTCTTTCAAATCAATCTTAATCATACTTTGACTTCACTTTTCATAATCATAATCAATTAACTTCACTCATTCACTTGTTTTGGCTTTGTCCATTAATCTTTTCATACATGAGCTATAGGTTTGATTTATCTTAGTGGTTGATGTTAATCTCACCTTTTGTCTTTAGTGATTGAATTGTAAGCCTTCCTTGCCTATTATAGGGTTAACCCCTCCCTGGCAAGTTGAAGCCGTTCTCACATGGTGGACGTTGTTGTTTGTATAAGGTTGAGTTTTCTCCCGTGGATAACGTAAGACCTAGGGTTTGTGTTTAAAATTGAACCTAACCACTTTTGGAAATCTTTTAGCCGAACTACGGCGTTTTGATCCTTACCTTTGATGGAAGGTACGTAGGCAGCGGATTCATCCGTTCGAACACAAAAATAAAAAAATTGTACATTCTTTTCTCATCATCCCAATCATGTTTGCACAATGTTTATGTCATAACAAATAACAATCTTTTACAACAAGTGTGAAAAGGGCTCCCTAGGAGTACCTAGGACGTGATGGGTGCCTAACACCTTCCCATTGCGTAATTTACCCCTTACCCAGAATCTCTGATCTTTTTATTAGTTTTCTACGTGTAAAACTTCTTAGGCTTTTGTTCGCTTTTTAGCCAATCCTTTGGATAAATAAAAGTGCGGTGGCGACTCGAAAATTTTAATGTATCTCTTAGCTTATGATTTAATCGATAGATCATATAGCGACGAATACACCGCTACAGAAAAGTGGCGACTCTGCTGGGGACCGAACCCAGAATCTCTGGTTGTAGTGCCTACTTTTCACCCTTGTTGTGCTATATTATTATTGTTTATCTGACATATTTTTGTACAATTTGGGATCACTGTATTGATTGTAATGTGTGAATTGCTTGATATACATTTGCTGTTTGCTTTGGTGATCTGTGAGATGAGTTCTATACCCGAACTCGAGTGCACTCTAGGATAGGAGAATGGCATAGTCTTGTTGACTGGTGTGGAGTATTCCTTAGCCAGTTGACTTGCGAGCCCATTCACTTGGTGGAGGTCATGTTGAACTAATAATGTCACACAAGTTATTTGTGGTTAGGCATTATTCTTTCAATCATGTTCCGCAGAAGCCAAGGACCTTAGTTTACCAAACCCATCTTGGCCTATTTTTAGGACCGTAGTGCGGAGGTCGTTCAGATGTCAGTTCTGATACGATTGTTACGCGATACTACACTCATAAGAGTTTCTCTTGAGAATATTCTTGGAATACGAGTATTCGTTCCTCTGATAATATTCGAAAGATGGAACGATGATTATGGGAACCTCTGATAGAACATGTCTGGCAGGTTTAAACCCTAGTACACTCCCTTTGGGTGGTTCTTAACCGAGACTCCATGCTCGTGACTCTCAACAAACCCGTGATTCGTGGTTGAGTCGTTCAAACATTGTTAATATCAATGGATCCCGGATCAGGTGTAAAACCTAAGATCCACCAAAGCGGCTGGTTGATATTAAGAATGTCTGAACCGGTTCACGTACCGTTAATATCAATGGAACTTGGGTGTCGATAAGGTGAAAACCTAAATCCACCAAAATGGATGATTGATATTAGGGATACAATGAGCTTTCCCACGACCTTTGTTTGGTGTGCTTTGCTTGATCCTTGAGTGTGTTTGTTGCATTCATGCATTCACGCATTCATCCGCATTCATGTCATCAAAAAAGAGAAAATTTTCAAGGAACTTAAAGGGTTATTTGCAAAATTTTCAGACATGGAAAGACCAAAGAGGTATACAAAGAAGTACAGCTTTAAGCAGCCCGATGTAAAAGAGTTAAGGAATCTGACATCATATGTATTAGATCCCTTGGGTTTCAAGGCTCGCTATGGGAAGCTTCTGCCGTTGCTGACTACTCAAGTGGATGAGGGATTGATGAGCACTCTTGCTCAGTTCTATGATCCGCTCTATCATTGTTTCTTATTTCCGGACTTCCAGTTGCTGCCGACTTTGGAAGAATACTCTCACCTTATTGGGATTCCGATTCTGGATCAAGTGCCGTTCAGTGGCCTAGAGAGTATTCCATCTGCTCGAGAGATTTCCAGCTTGTTGCACATAGATGAAGATCTGATTAGAGCTAATCTGACTACCAAAGGCGGAATTCAGGGTTTTCCTTCCGAGTTCCTCATTGCCCAAGCTACCTTTTATGGGAAGGCCATGAGTGAGGATGCCTTTGAGGCTCTATTTGTGTTACTCATCTATGGATTGGTGCTGTTTCCCAACTTCGACAAGTTCGTCGACATGAACGCCATTAGGATCTTTTCAGTCCTTAATCCGGTTCCGACCTTGTTGGGTGATGCATATGTCTCCATGCATCTGAGGAATATGAAGAATGGAGGAGTCATTGTCTGCTGTTTACCCCTGCTGTACAAGTGGTTTATTTCGCACTTGCCGCAGACAGTTGCTTTCAAGGAGAACAAGGGATGTCTACGGTGGTCTCAGAGACTCATGTCTCTCACCAATGATGATATCACCTGGTATGATCGCGTGTATGATACCGTTCAGATCATCGATTCTTGTGGTGAATTCCCCAATGTGCCTCTTCTCGGTACATGTGGTGGGATCAGCTACAACCCTACGCTTGCACGTCGTCAGCTTGGGTTCCCCCTAAAGGATAAACCCCATAACATTCTGTTAGAAGGTGTGTTCTTTCAGGAGGGTAAAGATCCCCAAGGCCTGAAAGCCAGATTTGTCCGCGCTTGGCGCAATATTCGCATAAAGAGTAGGAACGAGTTGGGTCCGAAGAACTGCATTGCTTTGGAGCCATATACCTCTTGGGTCAGACAGAGGGCTGCTACCTATTTGATGCCATACGATCATCCGAGACCTACACTGTTGGATGTGGCTGGGCCTTCAACCCTCCCTACCCAACGTGTAGAGGAGTTGAGAGAAGAAGACCTTTCGCGTGCCTGGATCCGCGAGAGAGAGGAATTGCTGCAGCAGCTCAAGGAGAAGGATGCTATGATTGAATTTCTCGAGCACCGAGTGATCGATGATCCAAACGACACTTGGACTTCTCTGCTTCCTCAGTCTTCCAAATTCTGGAAAAGGAAGTATGATCAACTTGCAAAGGAGAAGGCTGATATGGAAGCCGCCTATGAGAGAGAGATCAAGAAGTTGTGCACTTCTCGTCTTCCAGCATCCCGAGCTGTTAGGGATCCATAGGATGTCATTTACCTTTTCTCTTTGTAATAATTGAATTCAAAAATGTTGTATTTCTTTGTTTTGATATATTTTAAAAGAAATATTTTCCATGAGCAATCAAAATGTTTAATATTTAAAATATTGCAAATAAATACCCTAAGGGTCCCTTGAAAATCAAAGCATTTGCACAAGCATTTCATGCATCATTCTTGCATAAACAGGTACTCCTTTGTTTCTGGTCTTCCGGTTCTAACCTTTGCTCTTCATTTATTTTGAAGACAAGCTGACTCACCGGTATTATACAAGGGTCAACTCTGCAAGGATTATGGAGCAGTTGGAACAAGAGAACCAGAGTTTGAGGGATGAAGTCGCCAGACTTGGCGCATTGATGGAGCAACTTCTTGCTGCCCAGAATCAGCCTGCTCCTCAACCAGCAACTCCCGTTCAGCGGACGGTTATATCAGAGATAGCTACTTCGACAGTGCCTGTTAGTGCCCATCAGCCCAATGCTATGCCTCCCGGTTTTCCTTGGGGGATGCCTCCTGGCTTCATGCCCGATCTGCCAGCTCCTACCTTTGCTCAAATGCCGGCATCTAGCCCGGTCCCTATTCCCGTTCCTCCTGTCGTGCATACCATGCCTAGGGTAGACGACACCATCTATCACTCTGAAGCGTCTGAGGGCTCAGATGTTCACGAGAAAATGGATGCAATGAACGACCAATTCCTCGAGTTGAGAAAGGAATTGAGAACTCTTAGAGGCAAAGATCTCTTCGGCAAGTCAGCAGCCGAACTTTGTCTAGTTCCCGGTGTTAAAATACCAGTTAAATTCAAGGTCCCAGACTTTGAAAAGTATAAAGGGAACACTTGTCCTTTGGCACACTTAGTCATGTATGCCAGGAAGATGTCCACGCAGACCGACAACGATCAACTCTTGATCCACTACTTCCAAGACAGTTTGTCTGGTGCTGCTCTCCGTTGGTATATGAGTCTGGACAGTGCCAACATCCGCTCTTTCAACGACCTTGGCGAAGCTTTCGTCAAGCAATATAAATACAACGTTGACATGGCGCCTGACAGAGATCAACTCAGGTCTATGTCACAAAAGGACAAGGAGTCGTTCAAGGAGTACGCCCAGAGATGGCGTGAGCTGGCAGCTCAAATCACTCCACCATTAGAAGAGAAGGAGATGACCAAGATCTTTCTGAAGACTCTTGGATCATTCTATTATGAGAGAATGGTGGCCAGCGCTCCCTCTGATTTCACCGAGATGGTGAACATGGGGATGCGTCTTGAAGAAGGTGTCCGCGAAGGACGGTTGGCTAAAGATGATGGTTCTTCCTCTAAGCGATATGGGGCGTTTAAGAGGAAAGAAGGTGAAACGCATGCTGTGCAGTCTCAGCCAAAGCATCGAAGACCCTCTGTTCAGAGGAAGCCTGCACATCGTGCCGGACATCAGCACCAGGTGGCTCATGTGGCGCCTGTATTCAAGGATAATGCTCAACAGTATCAGCATCAGCAGCAATATCCACAACCGCAATACCAGCAACAGCAGCGTCCACAGCAACAGGCTTACCAGCCTCGTGGAAGTACGACCAATCAAGCAAACATGAACTACGATAGGAAGAAGGTCAGCTTCGACCCTATTCCGATGACATATGCAGAGCTTTATCCCTCCTTGTTGGAGAGGAAGTTGGTTTCTCCCAAGGATCCTCCTGCTATCCCTGCCAACCCGCAATGGTGGTACAAACCAGACCAGCATTGTGTCTACCATTCCGGTGCTCCGGGCCATAACGTTGAGAACTGTTTCCCGCTGAAGAATAAGGTTCAAGACCTTATGAGAACCGGAATTCTGAGTTTCGAAGACTCCAATCCGAATGTCACCAGGAACCCGTTGCCTTCGCATGGGAAATCTGTGAATATGATCCAGGAGGACCTTGGGAAGTACAAGGTGAAATACGTCAGCCATATCCGACGGTCGTTGGTTGATTTACATAGAATGCTGTGTCAGCACAGTTATTTGGAGCATAACCATGACCAGTGCCGCGTCTGCTCGGTCAATCGTTTGGGTTGTGACCAGGTTCGCAAGGAATTGCAAATGCTGTTGAATGAAGGTACCATTGAGATTCTCCAGAATCGAAATGTCGATACAGTTGAACCTGAGGTGAATGTCATATCACCAGTGTTCAAGCTACCTGAGCCAGTTGTTATTCGCTATAATAGCAACCAGCAGAAGGCTTCCCCTTCTCTGATTATTAAACCTGCTGGCCCTGTGCCGTATTCATCTGATAAAGCCGTACCTTTCCGGTACAATCCTGTTGCTGTCCAGGATGGAGTTGAGGTACCTCTGCCATCTACTTCCGTGACCACTATCGCTGATGTCAGTGGGTTGACCCGCAGCGGTCGTGTATTTTCTGCGCCTGCCAAAGCTCCTGCTGTTTCTTCTAAATCTGTTGAGCGCCCTGTAGGGAATGCTGTGAATGTTCAGAATCCGGCACTTGCTGTTGCCCAGCCTTCCTCCTCCGTACCAAAGACTCCCGTTTCTTCAGTTGTTGGCCCGAGTGGCATTATTGATGAAGAATCTGATGAGATGCTGAGGCTCATCAGAAAGAGCGAGTACAATATTGTAGACCAGCTTCTACACACGCCCTCCAAGATTTCCATACTTTCTCTGTTGCTGAATTCAGAACCCCATCGGGAGTCTCTGCAGAAAGTCTTGGACCTGGCGTATGTTGATCATGACGTCACCTTGGAACAATTTGATAGCATTGTTGCAAACATTACCGCTTGCAACACTCTGAGCTTTTGTGACGCTGATCTCCCTGAGGAGGGAAGAGACCACAACATGGCTTTACATATCTCTATGAATTGCAAATCTGATGCAATGTCCAATGTACTGGTGGACACTGGATCGTCCCTTAATGTATTGCCAAAATCCACACTCTCTCGTCTGTCCTATCAAGGTCCTCCTATGAGGCAGAATGGGGTTGTTGTGAAAGCTTTTGATGGGTCGCGCAAGACCGTGATTGGGGAAGTTGATCTCCCGATCAAGATTGGACCAAGTGATTTCCAGATCACTTTTCAAGTAATGGATATTCACCCATCATACAGCTGTCTCTTGGGCAGACCATGGATTCACGAGGCTGGCGCCGTGACATCCACCCTACACCAAAAGCTGAAGTTTGTGAAAAATAAGAAATTGGTTGTAGTAGGGGGAGAAAAGGCTCTCCTGGTCAGTAATCTGTCTTCCTTCTCGTACATTGATGCAGAGGATGAAGTTGGGACTCAGTTTCAAGCTTTATCTATTGATGAACCAATCGAGAAGAAGTCTCCTTCATTCACTTCCTACCGTGATGCTAAGCTGGCCATTGAATGTGGTGCAGTTGCTGGATTAGGGAAAGTGCTTGAACTTGAAGATAACCGATCCCGGGCTGGCATTGGCTATGGTTCTGGGGCATGCAATGAGCAAGGTCTGTTCACCAGTGGAGGATTCATTCACGCCGATCAACCTGTAGAAGAGGAAGCTGCTGCTATCATTGAAGAAGAAGATGCAGAAGACTTGAACAATTTTGTTATTCCTGGTGGTGTCTGCCACAATTGGGTCGCTGTGGATGTTCCTACAGTTATCCATAGATCAGAGTAAATTGTTCACTTTTGTTTAAAACCCTTCTCCCATGCCAAAAGGAGAAGTGATGACATTGTTGGCAAAGCATATATACAATGATATTTTCATTCAATTTTTGCATTGTCAAAACATTTGTTTTTCCTTTGTTTTCACTTTTTGCTTTTCTTTATGAAATCAGTGATCACAAAAACCATAAAAACAAAAATAAAAGCTGTAAAAGCAACATTTTTCATCTGCATAATGATTTGCTTGCTTAAATTCTGAAGTTTTTCTTAACCAAAATCATTATGCAGGTTGATCCTAAAACCCATTGAACATAATGATCCAACGCCATCTCCCAATTTTGAATTCCCTGTATTTGAGGCAGAGGAAGATGACGTTGAAGAGATTCCTGATGAGATCACCCGTCTCCTTGAGAACGAAGAGAAGATCATTCAGCCGCATCTCGAAGACTTGGAAACAGTCAACTTGGGATCTGAAGATTGTGAGCGCCTGGTGAAGATTGGGGCACTTCTTGAAGGGTCTGTTAAGGAAGATTTGATCAGCTTGCTACGAGAATATTCAGATATCTTTGCTTGGTCCTATGAAGACATGCCGGGTTTAGATACAGATATTGTGCAACATTTCCTGCCTTTGAAGCCTGAGTGCGTGCCTGTGAAGCAGAAGCTCAGAAGAACTCATCCAGATATGGCAGTGAAGATCAAAGAGGAAGTTCAGAAGCAAATTGATGCGGGGTTTCTGGTGACTTCGACATATCCTCTATGGGTGGCCAATATTGTGCCTGTTCCTAAGAAGGACGGAAAAGTCCGTATGTGCGTTGACTACAGAGATTTGAATAAAGCTAGTCCAAAAGATGATTTTCCTCTACCACACATTGACATGTTGGTAGACAATACAGCTAAATTCAAAGTCTTTTCCTTTATGGACGGATTTTCCGGATATAATCAAATCAAGATGGCACCAGAGGATATGGAGAAGACAACATTCATCACACCTTGGGGAACATTCTGTTATCGAGTGATGCCCTTCGGTTTGAAGAACGCCGGAGCCACGTATCAACGAGCTATGACTACCTTGTTTCATGATATGATGCACAAGGAGATAGAAGTCTATGTTGATGATATGATTGCTAAGTCCCGAACGGAAGTTGAGCATATTGAGCATTTGTTGAAGCTTTTTCAGCGTCTGAGGAAGTTCAAACTTCGCCTGAATCCGAACAAATGTACTTTTGGAGTCCGTTCCGGCAAGTTGTTGGGTTTTGTGGTAAGTGAAAGAGGTATTGAGGTTGATCCTGCAAAGGTCAAAGCAATACAAGAGATGCCCGCACCCAAAACTGAGAAGCAAGTCCGAGGTTTTCTTGGCCGCTTGAACTACATTTCCAGATTTATATCCCACATGACTGCCACATGTGCGCCGATATTCAAGCTCCTCCGGAAAGATCAGTCTCATGATTGGACCGAGGATTGCCAGAAAGCTTTCGACAGTATCAAAGATTATCTGTCTGAACCTCCGATATTGTCTCCGCCTGTGGAAGGAAGACCTCTGATTATGTACTTAACAGTTCTTGAAGACTCGATGGGTTGTGTACTCGGTCAACAAGATGAATCAGGGAAGAAGGAGTTTGCTATATACTACCTCAGTAAGAAGTTTACTGATTGTGAGTCTCGGTACTCTATGCTTGAGAAGACGTGCTGTGCTTTAGCTTGGGCAGCTAAGCGTTTGCGCCAGTACATGATAAATCATACAACTTGGTTGATATCCAGAATGGATCCAATTAAGTATATCTTCGAGAAGCCTGCTTTAACTGGGAGGATTGCCCGTTGGCAGATGTTGTTGTCTGAGTATGATATTGAGTATCGAGCTCAGAAAGCTATCAAAGGTAGTATCTTGGCTGACCATCTAGCGCACCAGCCGATTGAAGATCATCAGTCTGTTCAGTATGACTTCCCTGACGAGGAAATTCTGTATTTGAAGATGAAAGATTGCGATGAGCCTACACTTGATGAAGGTCCAGAACCTGGTTCCAGATGGACGATGGTGTTTGATGGCGCTGTTAATCAATATGGAAATGGAATTGGGGCAGTAATTGTTAATCCCCAGGGATCGCACATTCCGTTTACAGCAAGGCTAACTTTCAAATGCACGAACAATATGGCGGAGTATGAAGCCTGTATTATGGGACTTGAAGAATGCATTGACTTAAGGATCAAATATCTTGATGTCTATGGTGATTCAGCTTTGGTTGTCAATCAGATCAAAGGTGAGTGGGAGACAAATCAACCAGGTCTCATCCCATACAGAGATTACGCAAGGAGAATTTCAACTTTCTTCACAGAAGTTGAATTTTATCATATTCCTCGAGAGGATAATCGGATGGCAGATGCCCTTGCTACACTTGCTTCCATGATTGTTGTCAGATGGTGGAATGATGTCCCCAATATTACTGTGATGCGCTTGGACAGACCCGCTCACATATTTGCAATCGAAGAAGTAAAAGATGACAAGCCTTGGTACTTTGATATCAAGAATTTCCTCCAGAACCAGGTCTACCCGCCTGGGGCATCTGTGAAAGATAGGAAAACTTTGAGAAGGTTGTCAGGCAGTTTCTACCTCAGTGGTGAAGTGCTGTATAAGAGAAATTTTGATATGGTTTTGCTCAGATGCGTGGATAGACACGAAGCAAACCTGTTGATGACTGAGGTCCATGAGGGTTCATTTGGTACTCATTCCAATGGACATGCCATGGCTAAGAAGATGTTGAGAGCAGGCTACTATTGGCTGACAATGGAGTCTGACTGTTGCAAGTATGTGAAGAAATGTCACAAGTGTCAAATTTATGCGGATAAGATTCATATTCCTCCGACACTCCTGAATGTGATTTCATCACCATGGCCTTTCTCTATGTGGGGAATCGACATGATCGGCATGATTGAGCCGAAAGCGTCCAATGGACATCGATTTATTCTCGTAGCAATTGATTACTTCACCAAATGGGTTGAAGCCGCTTCATACGCGAATGTAACCAGGCAGGTGGTTGTGAAGTTTATCAAGAACCAGTTGATTTGCCGTTATGGTGTGCCAGAGAGGATCATTACTGATAATGGATCCAATCTGAACAACAAGATGATGGATGAGTTGTGCGCTGAATTCAAGATTGCACACCATAATTCCTCTCCTTACAGACCTAAGATGAATGGGGCTGTTGAAGCTGCTAACAAGAATATCAAGAGAATTATACAGAAGATGACTGTCACGTACAAAGATTGGCATGAGATGCTGCCATTTGCTTTGCATGGATATCGTACGTCTGTACGCACTTCAACAGGGGCAACCCCTTTCTCTCTTGTTTATGGCATGGAAGCCGTTCTCCCAGTAGAGGTGGAGATCCCATCAATGCGAGTCTTGATGGAAGCCAAGTTGACTGATGCTGAATGGATTCAGAGTCGTTATGACCAGTTGAATTTGATCGAAGAGAAGCGCTTAACTGCCATATGCCATGGTCAGTTATATCAACAGAGAATGAAACAAGCATTCGATAAGAAGGTCAAGCCTCGTGTGTTCCGAGAAGGTGACCTTGTGCTCAAGAAAGTTTTGTCTTTCGCGCCCGATTCCAGGGGCAAGTGGACTCCAAACTACGAGGGTCCATATGTTGTTAAGAGAGCCTTTTCAGGCGGAGCTTTGATACTTACAACAATGGATGGGGAGGATTTCACTCGTCCTGTGAATTCAGATGCAGTCAAGAGATACTTTGCCTAAGAAAAAAAAAGTATATGCAAATGAAAAAAAAAACAAAACAAATGAAAAACAGAATAGCTCGCTAAGTTGAAAACCCGAAAGGGAGGCTTAGGCAAAAATGAGCGTCTCGGTGGAGAACCCGCAAGGGTAATCCAGGCAAAAATTAGAGACTTGAAAAAAAAGAGAATATTTGCATCCCGCTAGATTGAGTACCTCATCCTGGGGCAATCTAGGCAAAAATTAGGGATTTGGCAAAGTAACTGCATCCTGACAAGACTTTCTGGTTCATCAGTCGTCATTTCGTCAGAAGATTCTCGATTCGTCGTCCACTGAAGCTTCGGATACATCGAGATTCAAATTGGTAGAGAAAGGATCATTGTGTTCAATGTAGCCCTCTTCCAATATATATCACTGATTTCAAATTTGTACAGATCTATGGAGTCTTGCCATTTGCAGGCTACCATTCCATCAAATCAATTTGAGCTTTTTATCCAATTATTTGCACTCTTATTTGTTTCAATTCAACAAATGTTTTGCATGTTTTAAATTGATAAAATGTCATTGTTTTAAAATCAAATTTTTCAAATTTGTTGTTTTATACAAAGTGAACATTCACAAGATTGAAAGGATACTCAAGAATATCTCAGTGCTCTCCCGAGGGTGGCATGATTTCCAACAGGTAAGACATTGGTTCATATTCCTGGTTTGGTTGTATCTTCTTTCTTCAGATCTTTGTTGGGGTTGTTCCTCAAACAGAGTTGTTGTTGGGGTTGTTCCCCAGTATAGTCGCAAGCAGAGGGTTGTTGAGGACTTCGTTTTCTCCAGCAGCAGTTTTCCCCCAGCATGGGTGTTTTCTTGTAGAAGTTTCGGCGGTTGATGGTTTGTCATCTTGGCGCCCCGTCACTTTCTCCAGTGGGTCGTATACCCCAGACTTTATTTGTCTCCTCAGCACAGTCATGAGTATAGCCATTGATTGATACTCCCCTCGGAGTCGCGAGTAGAGCTGTTATTGATATCCCCACCAGGGTCGCAAGTGGAGTTGTTACCTCTTTTCCCCATGCAGTGTGCCAGCGGGATTTGTCTGTTTCCTCAGCACGATCGCTTTCTCTTTGAAGATTCGGTAAGTCAGTGGTTTGATACCCAGTACTTTACCCTCTCCCCGGCGAAGTCGTCTGCGAATTGTTGCTATCTCTCCATCAGAGTTGTTCTCTTCAGCAGAGTAGGATTTATTTTCCTACTCAGTGGTTGTTTGGGTTGACATCCCAGTGTTTTCAACCATCTTTTCCTCAGCGTAGTCTGCAGAATGTTTGTTGTGGCAGCTTTGCCTGTTGAATACTCTTTCAATCCCCAATATGGTCGGATGATGGCGCTAGCCTCCAGTGAACGGATTTATTTCCTGACTGCTTGTGATCCCCAGTAGAGTGGCTTATATTGCAGAATCTATTTGTTGTGATCAGTTTGCTATGTGTATTCTCCCCAAATGGAGTGGTCTGTTGCAGAATTTACTTGTTTGATCTGTCCTCCCTCAGTGGTTTTTCCCCAAGAGAGTAGTCGACAGTTTTCCCCAGTAGAGTTGCTTATGCAGTTAGATTCTATTTGGATGATATCATTCTCCCTCAGTGGTTGTCCCCCAGTGGAGTTGTGTGGATTTGCTTCTACAGCAGTTCGTGCTTATGCATCTTTTGTTTCTCAGTTGACACTGGGATCCCCTGCAGATACTTTGGGACTTCTCTTATTCCCCGACAGATTCGTCTTGGTGGCTGCTTCTGCCCGTTGTGACTTTCTGTACCCTGAATGGGTCGTTTCCTGATATCTCTGATCCTCTGCTTCTTCAGCAGTACCCGCAGATCTTTGCTTTACAGCATGTAGATCTCCGCAGATTGGCTCTCCAGCTGGTTTTCCCCTGGAAGTATAATACCGGACGTTTGGTTCCTGAACCTGTTTGTGTTAGAATTGTCTGTTTTGTCAGCATTCATCAAACATAAATCACGCATATTCATGCATATTCATTAAACATTCAGATATTCATGTTGCATTTCTTGCCATATATCTTTTGTTTGTCGTGTCTCCTGCTTTTGGGTGATATAGATCTCTTTATAGATCTCCCCAAGCAGATGTCGGGTGTTTAAAATCTCTCCATATAGAGTCAGCCCCATAAGCAGAAAATGTTTGTCTTTCCTTCTGCAGTTCCCCACTGAGATATATCCTCGTGGATGACGGTTTTTTCCGTTTCCTCCCAACACATATATTGGGATGGATTTTCCTATTTGAGTTACATCCTCATTAGGACGTGTCTTTATTCAGTCTGCCTTTTCGGATCATTCCCGAATTGGCTATTTGTCAAACGTCTTGTGCTTTCCAGTGGGTTGTTCCCCAGCGGAATGTTTTTTTGGGCCTCTGCCTACAAACCAGCAGTTGTAAGTCCTATCTTTCCTGGCTTCCTTGACAGAATTTGTGGTTATACACCTTTTATTCTCCAGCCAGAGTTTTGGTTTTCTACCTAACACCCGGTAGTTGTAAATCCTATTTTCCTGCTCTTCAGCAGTTTGTGGTTTGTTATAAACCCTATTTTGGTTTCCCGTGCGGATTTGTGATTTGTTCTATCCCCACGCGGAGTTGTTGGTCTTCTACCCCGTATTCGGTAGATGTAAACCCTAATTTTTGTGGTTATCTTCATTCAATGTTTGATGATGATTTTCCTTTGCTTGGATAAGTTGCTCAGATCAGCACTTATATCCCCAGCAAGTCTTTTGTGGATAATTGCCGTATGCTAGCAATTTTATCCCCAGTGGGTCTCTTCACCGTATGCTAGTGATTTGTTCCCCGGATCATTGGTTGAATACCAATGCATCCCCAGCTAGTCCTCTGTCGATAATTACCGGATGCTTGCAATTTATCCTCAGCAGTTCACCTTTCATTTACCCTTTTGTTGGTAATGTCTGTTGCTTCCTTTTGATTGGTTATCATTATATACCTAGTTTGGTATCCCGTTACCTTTCTTTTCGGTTGATTTATCCTTTATTAACCCAGTAACCGGTTCAGGATAATCTTCCATGCGAGTATATTATTCACGGTCTGCCGGTAATGAATAATATATCTCATGCACTCTTCAGTCGAAGCCTTTTGTGTTTCCCCAGTCGAGTAAGATTCGTTTTTTCCCTTTGCGGAGTCGAATATTTCTTTGTTGTCGGATAATTGCCGGATGCTTGCAATTTATCCTTTGAGTTGTCTTTCGTTTACCCGTATGCTTGGTATCGATTGTCTCTCTTTTTGGTTAGTCACCTATTATATACCCAGTAACCGGTATCTCTGGTGTCTTTTCCTTTCGAGTGTATTATTCACGGTCTGCCGGTAATGAATAATATATCTCATGCGCTCTTTAATTGGAATCCTTTGTTGATTTTCCCCAACTGAGCAAGATTCGTATTCTTTGTAGAATCGAATATCCATCCTTTAACCAGTTTGTGTTTTGGATGATGAGTGTTTTGGAAGTGAAAACCAATTCACGTTTCGGTAGATCACCTATTATATACCCAGTAACCGGTATCCCTGGTGTTTCTTGCCATGCGAGTGTATTATTCACGGTCTGCCGGTAATGAATAATATGTCTCATGCGCTCTTCGGTCGGAATCCTTTGTTGATCTTCCCCAGTCGAGTAAGATTCGCATTCCTTGTGGAATCGAATGTCCATCCTTTAAACAAGTCTGCTGTTCTAGCTTTCTTCAGGGTGATGAGTGTTTTGGAAGTGAAAACCAATTCACGATTTCGGATCTTATCCTATAAACAACCCAGTAACCGGTTCAGGATAATTTTCCTTTCGAGTATATTATTCACGGTCTGCCGGTAATGAATAATATGTCTCATCTGAGTATTTTATCCACGTTCTGACGGTAATGGATATTATATCTCGTTCACTCTTGAGTCGATCTTTTGATTGTTTTCCCCTCAGAGTAAGATTCATTTTCCTTGTGGAATTGAATGTCCATCCTAAACAAGTTTGCTTTTCTAGCTCTCTTCAGGATGATGAGTGTTTTGGAAGTGAAATCCAACTCACGCTTTGGTCGGTCACCTATTATATACCCAGTAACCGGTATCCTTGGTGTTCCCTCCTTTCTGCTCCCTATTATGACCTCGGTCCCCCTGTGGAGTCAGATTTTCCTGTGTTGTTACCCATATGCCCGGTAACATCTCATCTCTTTGTTGCTTCCCTCATTGGAACTTTTTGTTGCTTCTCCCCAGGAGTCAGCTTGTGTCTCTCCAATGGATTTATTTTCCTTTGGAATTCTTTTCCCAGTGTGAGTCCTTCACTCCCCAGTGAGTTTTCCAGTCTGTTTTCTGTATTTCCTAATCAGAGTCGTGTCTTGTTCACGCTGTGTCAGTTTCGTCTTTCCCCAGTTGGGAGTCGTGTATTGTTCACACTTTTCTTTTTCTTTTATTATCCCCATAGAGTCTTGTTAGAGTCTCTGTTCCTGGTGAGTGTACTACTCCGATGGATCGTCTTTTCTTCTGTGTGAATCATATTCCCCACAGAATTTGTGTTTTTTGCATACATACATTTGCATCATGAGGTCTCTTAGGGACCAAAATTTGTCTCATTATTGTTATTTAAGCCCATTCTACCGCGTCGAGATGAAGATTTCTAAACTTCACTTCTCCGGCTAGAATGATCTTAAATAGGGGCATCTGTAAGACCCCAATTTTGGCCCTAAGATCCCTCATGGCCCATATCATATCATATCATAACCTCAAGGATCATTGCATGCCTTAGTTCCCCTCCTAGTGGGTGGTTTGCCTTGTGGGTTGTTTCTTGATCACCAAGCATACTTTGCATTTGTATATCTTTGCTTTTCACATGTTTATTAACCAAAAAGTACAAAAATATTGTCAGTTTAACCTTGTTGATTGCAGATGAAGCAATTAGGTCAAAGTCAGTCAACAGTCAGTCAAAGCAATGGATGGTGGCCATTCTTGCAGAATTTGGGCACCATGATCAATAATCAAAAGTTCATACAACTTGAGACATCATTTGAAGTCAAGTTCTCAAGGAATTAGGGTTTGGAATTCATCAGAAATGCTCCAGTCATCCAAAACCCTAGAAAAGTCAAACTTGGTCAACTGTGGATTTAATCAATGATTTGATGGATAGAATTGATTTGAAGGAGCTCATTCATGTCCATATAAGCCTCATATATCATGTTCAACCTCATCATGGAAGAAAATCAAGTCAAAACAGAAAATTTTCCAGAAATAGAAAGTGGACCTGTAATTTCAACTGCCAAAAATGGAAACTTCTTGATCTTAAACTTACATCATGATACAAGCTTCAAATGAATTTTTGCCCAACATGAAAGTTGAAGATCTTGTCTTCCCATTTTCAAAAAGTCCAAGAACTCTCAAATCCCATGTGTGGTTGTCAAGATATGATCAAATCATTTTCACCAATTTTTGAACTTCAACAAGCCATATCTCTCAAACCATAAGGCCAAATTTGGTGGGGTTTTTTCCTACAAACCACATTTTTCATCCTCTTTCCAAAAATATAAATTTCATGACCTAAAACCTTACCATTCAAAATGGCATTTTTGGACCTTTTCATTTAAATTCAAAGTTTGACCAAACTTTGACTTTTTGATTTATGGACTTTTTCATCATTTTGCCAATTGGGAAATGTTTCATATCCTATTTGTGACTTGCCTCAAGCTTAAAATCATAACCATACCACCATTACACCATCATTTTGACCAAAATGCTAAAACTTGAAAATTGGCAATTGGCTTCAAATAAGTGAAAGTAAGTACAACAGTCAAAAGCAACAACAAACAGCAGAGTTTTGGTCTGCTAGCAGCCTGATTGCAGGCCCATTCGACCAAGCATTGCACCTCCATTTTCCACATTTTCCAAATTGGCAAATTGTACAATCAGTTTCATTTAAGCAAGGCATTGTTAGTAGACCACAAACAGATGCAAAACAGCAAAAAAAACCTGGTCTGTGTACAGCCTGTCCAAGCCCAACTCGGGTACAGTTTTGCACCACCATTTTCATTTGTACACAATTAGCAAATTTGAAATTGGTCCATTTTAAACTAAGCTAGCTTACCATTTGATTAGTGGAGATTAAACAGCATATATAAAGTATTTTTTCTGATGATTCACAACCCTAGCCACAACTTGGAAACCACAGAAAAACTGCATTCTCCTCATTCTTGCAATTTGGCATATTGGCATTTTCTGCTCGAAACACAAGAAACCCTTGAACAACTTGGATTGTTTCTTCACCTAGGCATCTTTGTGAGATCCTTGGAACCACTAAACCTCATCTGCACAGCCCTTTTCTTGGTCTGTTTTCAAAGAGCATAGCAATGGTGAAAGGAGATTTGGAGGGTTACAAGCTTTGCTGAGCTAAAGGGCCCCAAGGATTCATCATTCCAACACATTCTCTTCATCTGTTTGCATTCATAATCACCAAAACAACACTGCAGCTCGATTTTCTTCCAAAACAAGTAAGTAATCGACCTTCTCCTTTTGCCATGCCATAATGTGTTTATGAAAGATCCTTATATGCTGGTTTCAATGCATTTTGTTTCATTTAAAATGGTGCTCCCATGATGGAGAAATCTGAACTTTCATTTTCATGACCAAACATGTTTTCCTTCGATTTGGCTTGTCTACAATGATTTAGTGAAAAGTGATGATATATTTGTGATGCTTGAAGTGTGTTGATGCTAGTGGTATGCTTGATTTGGATTTCTGGACATTTCGAAATTTCCATGTTTGAACATTGAATGATGAATGCACTGTTGTATTGAACCCTATTTCTGTCCAAAAATTCCTCATGCTTATGTTGTCTTGCTGTTAGCTAGGGTTGCATGATGATAAATGCTCATGGCCATGTTTTATTGTGGATGTTGTTGTTCATGATTTGGTGATTGATGTTTGGTGATGATGTTGTTACTGCTGTTCTTGAAGCTTAATATATTTTTCCAGAAATCCTGTACATGTGCATGTGTGTTGGCCACCAGTGTTGCTTATGATTGCATGATGTATCTCATTACCATGATGATTGTATGATGCTTGGTTGAATTTTAGGTCGTGGATTACATTGGTGCCATGCTGATTAAACCCTGCTGCAGTGTTGAAACCCCATGAACATTGCCCTGAAATCCATATGACTGTGTTGTATGCTGTTGATTGCTTGCTATGAGAACATTGCCAAATGCTATGCTGTTGTAATTGCTGGTCGAGTTTTTGTGTGCTGTTGTTTTGAACCTTATAACCATGCCTAGAAAATCCATGAGAGCTATGTGGTATGCTGTTGACTGCTTGCTGAATGCTATGCTGTTGTGTGTTTGTGTTTGAAACTTTTTTTGATGTTGATGAATCATAAATATGAACTTGATGCTGCTAATGCCCTGCTGTTATGCTTGAATCATGAATCTGTCCAAAAAACTCCCATGGTTATGATTGTTTTGTTGCTAGTTGAAGATGTTTCATGGCCACAATTATTTGTTAATGTTGTTGTTCATGTTGATGATTGACTGATGAATGTTGGAGAGGATGACATGCTGCTGTTAAACTACTTATCCTGTCCAGACTTTTGCTTGAATGTTGTATTGGTGTGTTGCTGTTTAGATGTGCATGAGCATACTGTTTCATTGCCATGTTTTGCTTGCCATGAGGTTTGTATTTTGATTAATGATGACTTTGCTTGCAATGCCATGCTGTTGTTCTAGAACCCTAAGCATTTCCAGAATTCTCCCTTGGATTATGTTTGTTCTGTGGATTGGTTAATGTTGCATGGCCATTGTTTGTTTGCTGGTACTGTTTACATTTGTTGTTCATGATTTTGTTTGAAAATGTTGAGATGCCTTGGCTGCATAAACCCTAAGGGTTTCTAAAAACAGAAAATGTGAAATTTCATTGGTGTGTTTACTGTTCCATTGGCTGGGAGCCAATAGGAACATTTCCTTGCCTTGCCCAAAACGCAGCACTTCAATAAGTGACTGCAGATATTACAAAACTGCCATCGTTGACCACCTGTTTGACCTTATGCTATGCTATCTTGTTCATGTTTTGCTCCAATTATGTCTCAACTTCCATAATTCATTTTAATTCATTTCAACTCCAAAAATTGTGAGATTTTTTGCATTAAACTCATGAGTGTGTCCTCTATTTTATTGTGAATTTTAATTAATTTTTTCAGTGGCTGGATTTTAATTGATAATTGATTTCCCAACATGTATGCCAAAATGATACACATTGCCATTCCTTTTGTGAAATACTCATGTTATATCCAATGAGCTTGAAATTTTTTGTGGTGAAACTAGACACATTGACCTTCATTTCCATATAAAGTTTGTGCATTTATCATTTGTGGATTGAGAGTTATGATTTTTTGAAGTCATGTGTTGAATTTGGTGTCACAACATGAACATGCATTTTCCCAATTTTTGTTCACATGCTTCCTTACATCCAATTGATCCCAAATTTTGCATGAATCATCTATCACATGTCTAGTTCATGTATGAATTTTCTGGGATTTAATCATGCTGTTTTCCATTTAATTGTGAATTCTCTTCCATGCTTAGTCATTTGTTGACTTTTTGTGATACACATTGCCATTTCCTTTGTGAAATCCTCATATCATATTGTATGACCATGAAATTTCATATGTGATAACTAGACTCCTTGAGCTTTGCATTGGTGTTAATCTCATTCATTTCTCTTCTGTTTTCAAATTGATATGATTTTTTGAAGTTGACCCATGCTTGTTGACTTTCACCATGCTTACTTGAATTTGGTTTGACTTCACGATTTTACTTGACTGCCTTCCTCTCATCCAAATGCCATGAAATTTTACATGCTTACCATGTTAGATGTTAGGATTGAGTGTGATTTATTTCATAATTTTTGAGCTTGTTAGAGTTGACTTTTGAATGAAGTCTTTGCTGTTGACTTTTGTATGCTTCTCTTGCCATGCTTTGCATCCTTTTGCATATGAAATGACCATGATGCATGATATAATTATGAATCCAATTGAGAATGCTTCTTGAATGTTTAGACTTGGTTTGGGTTGACTTTTCCTTGCTGCCTTGACTTTTTCTTTCATCTTTGACCCTAGGCTAGTCCTAGTGGTCTTCTGAGCTTACAATTGAGCTATTGTTTCAGGTTAAGTACCAATGCCTTGAGGATCATTCAAATGTGTTTTAGTTTGATTGTTAAATGTGCTAACCTTTGTTTTGTAGGTGACTCATATGCTTGAGTCTTTGTGCCTTGCACAATTGGTCCCTCTGTGGTTGACTATTGGGTTATTTCCTTTTGATTTTGACTGTTGAGCTGTTTACTAATTGGTCTGACTTTTGCAGGTACTTTAGTTGCTTAAGTTCTCTGAACTTGCTTGCTTTGCTTTTTAGCATTTGCTTTGAGGTATAAACCTTTCTTCTTCATGTAGTCTGGAGACCCGGTCTGTTATTTGACCGGGCAAACTGTCTGAAGTCCTCCTTAAGAGGCAATGCCTGTGTTTGTTTGAATTCGTCCTAAGCAGGAAAAGTCCTTCAAGTAAGGCAATTGGTGGAAGGTAGGGATAAGCAATCTATCCCCCACTATTCAGTGTGTCCTCTCTCTGCTCCCAGTACCTTGTTGAAGCATTGAGATAAATACCCAAGATCTAATCGAGTCAATAATGTGGAGAGAGCTCCATCTTTCTGAACTCCCACACTTTCTTTGATGCTCTCTCTGATCTGAGATAGAAGCAATGAGGCACACCCCTCATCTCCTTTTCATCTGCTTCACCTGAGCCCCTCAATGGCCAGGTTAAGAGCGACCTTCACCTATTACAGTGGACTTTCAAAGTCAAACCCTCTTGTGTGAGCCCCCATTGTTTGGCTATAGAGTGTGCTGTTTGATATTCATTGATTGTTTGATTGCTTCATATGCACTTGCTTGCCTGTATGTTATGCATCACTCATCATCATCAATTGCCATTAATGCATGATCATCTCATTTGCTTTTTGTGATGCTATCATTGTTGTTTGCCCATTGAGGTCAATTGTAAGTCCATTGCTTTGGCATTTGCTCCTGTGATATGGAAGGATAGAGTGTAAGACCTCATTGGTCACTCATATCTTCTGTTTTATCTGTTTGTATGGGAGGATACAGTTATAAGTCCCTGTAAGCTGGCATCTGTTATCCTGTGATCATAATTTGATCTGTTTGATTTGTATGTGAGGATACAGTTATAAGTCCCTGTAAGTTGGCATCTGTTATCCTGTGATCATAGTTTGTTTTATCTGTTTGTATGTGAGGTTGCAGTTATAAGTCCCTGTAAGTTGGCATCTGCTTTCCTGTGATCATAGTTTGTTCATCTGTTTGTGTGAGAGGTTGCAATTATAAGTCCCTGTAAGTTGGCATTTGCATTCCTGTGATCATGTTGTTGCTTTTGTTCTTGTATGTGAGGATTCATTGTAAGTCCCTGTAATGTGGCATTGGATTTCCTAGGACCATACTGTGGAGTTAACCTAAGTCCAGATAGATTGGCAGTTGACTTCCATGTTTCATTCTTTGTTTTTCTTTTGAGGAGATTAGTATAAGACCATTGAGTGGCATCTGATATCCATTTCTGTTTTAGGAGACTGGTGTAAATCCATCTATTGGTATCCGGTATCCGCTTTTTATTTCTTTGCCTGTGGAGATTAGTGTAAGACCATTGAGTGGCATCTGACATCCCATTCTGTTTTAGGAGATTGGTATAAGACCAGTGATTGGCATCCGATATCCGCTTTTGCTTGCTTTGTTTGTTTGTTATTGCTCATTGTTATTCCAAAGGACACACTTGAATCATCTCCTATATGATTTCAAGAAGTGAACCTTCTAAGAAGTTTTACTATCCCATCCTCATCCATTCATCATTCATTATGTCCTAGACTTTTCACACTATACCTTTTAAACCTGACATAAGTGTTGTGCAAACTTCTTCATGTTTTTCTAACTAAAAACCTGGACTCAAGTCCTTGACTTTTTTTTCAAACTCCATTTCATGATACTTCTTTCAAATCAATCTTAATCATACTTTGACTTCACTTTTCATAATCATAATCAATTAACTTCACTCATTCACTTGTTTTGGCTTTGTCCATTAATCTTTTCATACATGAGCTATAGGTTTGATTTATCTTAGTGGTTGATGTTAATCTCACCTTTTGTCTTTAGTGATTGAATTGTAAGCCTTCCTTGCCTATTATAGGGTTAACCCCTCCCTGGCAAGTTGAAGCCGTTCTCACATGGTGGACGTTGTTGTTTGTATAAGGTTGAGTTTTCTCCCGTGGATAACGTAAGACCTAGGGTTTGTGTTTAAAATTGAACCTAACCCACTTTTGGAAATCTTTTAGCCGAACTACGGCGTTTTGATCCTTACCTTTGATGGAAGGTACGTAGGCAGCGGATTCATCCGTTCGAACACAAAAATAAAAAAATTGTACATTCTTTTCTCATCATCCCAATCATGTTTGCACAATGTTTATGTCATAACAAATAACAATCTTTTACAACAAGTGTGAAAAGGGCTCCCTAGGAGTACCTAGGACGTGATGGGTGCCTAACACCTTCCCATTGCGTAATTTACCCCTTACCCAGAATCTCTGATCTTTTTATTAGTTTTCTACGTGTAAAACTTCTTAGGCTTTTGTTCGCTTTTTAGCCAATCCTTTGGATAAATAAAAGTGCGGTGGCGACTCGAAAATTTCAATGTATCTCTTAGCTTATGATTTAATCGATAGATCATATAGCGACGAATACACCGCTACACAAAGCAAGTTCAAAGAACTTAAGCAACTAAGGGTACCTGAAATAGTCAAACTAATCAGTACACAGTTCAACAGTTAAAGCAAAAGGAATTGAATCAACAGTCAACACAGAGGGACCAATGTGCAAAGCACAAGGCACAAGGCTTATGAGTCAAGCAACCTACAAAACAAAGAGGTTAGCTCATGATAAACAATCAAGCTTAATCAAATTGGATTGTTCTTTTTGAAGCATTTGTGCTTAACCTGAAACAATGAGCTCAAACATAAGCAACAGGACCACTAGGACAATCCTAGGGTCAAATGAAATGAGAAAGTCAAAACAGCAAGGGATAGTCAACCAAAGTCAAGTTCAAACATTTAAGAAGCCAACCCAATTGGTCTCAAGCTCATATCATGCATTATCATCATTTCACAAACAAAAGAAGGCAAGGCATGGCAAATGAAAGCACATAAAAGTCAACAGAAATACTTGGCTCAAACCCAAACATAACCAATTCCAAAAATCATCAAATAATTCATGCTCAATCACAATCCACATAATGACATGCATATAAAATTTCAGCTCAATTGGATCATGGGAAGATGGTCAATAAAAATCAGGAAGTCAAAATAATTCCAAGCATGCACAGAGGAGTCAAACATACATGTATCAACTTCAAAAAATCATAACTAAATGAAAACAGATGCGAAATGGATGGGATCAACACCAATGCAAAGCTCAAGATGTCTAGTATGCACATGTAAAATTTCATGGTCATCCAATAAGATATGAGAATTTCCCAAATGGAATGGCAAGATGTGTCACACAAAGTCAACAATTGACTAGGCAGGGAAGAAAAATATCAAACAAATAGGAAATGGATCAAATAATTCCACAAAAAATCACAAGTCAACTAGACACACAAGAGGAGGTTCATGCAAAATTTGAGGTCAATTGGGGGTCAGGAAACATGGATACAAAAATTAGCAAATTGCACATCCATGGTGTGACACAAGTTGTCACACCCTACTTCAAAAATTCACAGCTCTCAAACCACATAGGATAAAATCATGATCTTTACATCAAAATAAACATGGATGAGTGTAGATTAAGCATAAAAAATTTCAGATCAAATGAATGCATCATCACAATTTCACAAGAGAAATGGCAAGAGGTACAATTTTTGGTCACATGATATAAACCCTAAGGCCATTTAAAGTCCAGCCATCCAAAAAAATCAGCAAAAATGATGATAATGAACTAGGGATCATGATGAAGATGATGCAAAAAATTTCATGAATTTTGGATTTAATATGAATGAGTTGTGATTTTTGTAAGATGATGAACCAAAATGAAATAAACATTGAAATGAAATGATTTTAATTAAATTAAATAGAGACCGGATGGCATAATGGTAATTGTTGGTTTAATTAAATGAAACGGTGCGTAGCACCTGGGGATGTGGCACGCTGGGAATGGCTATGTGCCAACGAAACAGTAAAGCCATGCGAATAACACCAACACATAGACCAAACGCGATTTCAAGTTTCTGGGTAGGGTTTTTTAGGGTTCTAACAACAGTAACTCATCTTCTTCATTCAAACATGCAAAATCCAATCGCCCAGAACATCAAACCAAGCATGGTATTCGAATCAACAAACTTCAAACATTACAAATCCAACTAACAATTGCATTGAAACAACACTAAATGGCATGAATCGAGCAAAATCAACAATGAACAACAAACTTCATTTCCAAATATTTCACTTAATACTCAACCATTTTATGCGATTTAAAGCTTAATGAAACCAGCAGACAAAGATCTACAAGAGGCATAGCATCATTTAATGAAATATGAGATTCGAAAATTTACTTGTTTATGAAGAAACTTGTGAAACAGTTGCTATTTTGATGCTTGCTGGTAAAATAGATGGTCCAAGGTCCTTCAAATGATGATTGGTGAAGATAGTTTAGCTCAAAGAAGCTTGACAAAGTCCAAATCGAGATCTGCCATGGCTAAACCTTGATGAAGCAGAGTTGGAGATTGCTGCTACAGTCAAGAAAAACCACTTGCAAAGGCTGCCAAATAGTTGGAAAATGATGGAACAAACCAAAAGGAATCGTGTGCTTTGAAGGTTTCTTGCAGATTTTGAGAAATGAAGAAAAATCGATTTGAGAGAGAGTGAGTAATTTCTGTGTGTTTGATGGCTGCTAGGGTTCAATTTTGACAGAAAATATCATTTATATGGTCTGTTTAAGGTTGGTTAAACAAATGCTAAACATGATTATCAAAAATGAAGTGAAATGGCCATTTGCTAATTTTCCCACATATGCACATGGAGGTATGAAGTCTGGCCGAGTTTGGGCCTCAAACAAGTTGCAAATATCATCTAAAACAAGTCCCAAATGGCCAAATGTGCTGAAAATACTTAATTCAAAAAGTCAACCTTTTGCACCACTTGAAATTAATGAAGACAAGTCCAAAAATGCCATTTTGATTGGCAATGTTTTAGCACATGAAATTTATATTTTTGGAAAGAGGGGGTAAAATGTGGTTTGTAGGAAAAAAAACCCCACCAAATTTGGCCAAATGGTTCATGAGATATGGCCTTTTGAAGTTCAAGATTTTGTGAAAATGATTTGATCATATCTTGACAACCATACATGGGAATTGAGAGTTCTTGGACTTTTTGGAAATGGGAGAACAAGATCTTCAACTTTCATGTTGGGCAAAAATTCATTTGAAGCTTGTATCATGATGTAAGTTTGGGATCAAGAAGTTTCCATTTTTGGCAGTTAAAATTACAGGTCCAGTTTCTATTTTGGGAATTTTTCTGATTGGCTTCAAATTCTTCAATGATATTGTTTGCCATGATATATGAGGCCTATTGGGACATGAACAAGCTCTCTCAAACCAAATCCATCCATTAAAACCATAAAATCAACCACAGTTGACCAACTTTGATTTTCTAGGGTTTTTGACTGATTGTGCATGAACTGATGACTTCTGACCATCCAACCCTTGACTTAAACACTCCAAATGGACCTCCATGTCATGTGAACATGATGGACAAACCCTAAGGCCTTAGCTCCTTGAGAAACACCCTTGCTTGCTTGGGTGACTGATCTCCTGATCAGTTTGACCTAATTCTTGACTTGCTTGCACTTGGGGCAACTGAGGGCAATGCAATGCTATGCAATGGACCATGATATGCTATGACCTAATATGAGATGGTATGTACAATGATAGGTGCAAATTTGAGGTGCTACAGGACGCCACCGCGGGTGGCTCGCTTATGTCAAAAAATGCGGAAGAAGCTAAAGTCATTATTGAACGGATGGCACTTAATGATCACCAAAGTCAACATGATCGCAGCCCTTCACAACGTAAGCCGGGAGTTCTTGAGTTAAATACCAATGATGTCATTCTTGCTCAAAACAAGCTACTCTCTCAACAAGTGGAGTTGCTCACTCAACAAATGGCCAAGCTTCCACAGCAAATGAAAGAGATTCAAGGGTTTCAAGTTCAGCATCAAGTAGCATGTTGCGAATTATGTCAAGGGGATCACCCTACTGGTTTTTGTCCTCCACCCCACGAAGAAGTGAGTTATGTGAATAATCAAAATCAGGGCTATCAAAGACAACAGCCTAACAATCAAGGCTACCAACCAAGAAACAATCAAGGCTATCAACCATCAAGGTTCAACAATCAAAATTTTCAGCAGCAAAGTCCTTACCAACATCCAAATTCTCAAGGACAGCAGTCGCAAGGAGGAAATTCCAAGCTAGAGGACACTCTTCAACAATTCATGCAAGCTTCCATGGCAAATCAGAAGAGTAACGAAGCAGCCATTAAAAATCTGGAAAATCAAGTAGGCCAACTTGCGAAGCAACTGTCGGAACAAAACGCAGGGTCTTCCTTTTCTGCTAACACTCAACCGAATCCAAAGGAGCATTGTAAAGCAATTGTCACGAGGAGGGGTAAAGAGTTGGTAAGTGAAAAAGGTGAAGATATTATAGAAGAGAACAATATGGATGGGATGCTGGAAGAAGAAGACAGGGCTGGTGAAAGGGAGAAGGTTGCTGGAAATGCTCAGTTCGCGCCGCGAACCACCTTCGCGTCGCGAAAAGAGAAGGTTTTGCCAAAGGAGCAGCAGATTGATTTGGAGGTGAAACAGGATGCTGAACCAAGGAAGAAAAAGAAATCAGAGAAAGGTGTAAGCGTCATTCCAACTCAACATCTACCCTATCCACATGCTCCATCAAGGAAGGACAATGCTAGGCATTATGCACGGTTCATGGACATCTTCAAGTAACTTCAAATCAACATTCCATTTGCTGATGCATTAGAACAAATGCCACGGTATGCTAAGTTCATGAAGGACATTCTTACAAAGAAAAGGAGACACGTGGAAGACGAAACCATACTGCTTGATGCACGGTGTAGTGCCATCATCCAAAAGACTCTACCAAGGAAGGAGTCCGATCCGGGCCGAGTTGTTCTACTGGTAACCATTGGAAGCACATACATTGGAAATGGTTTGATTGACTTGGGTTCTAGTATAAATTTAATCCCCCTCTCCATTGTTAAAAGATTGGGGAATGTTGAGATTAAATCGACGAGAATGACTCTACAACTAGCCGACAAGTCTACCACCTCACCATACGGAATCGCTCAAGACATGCTTGTGAAAGTGGACAAATTTTTGTTTCCGGTGGACTTTGTAATAGTAGAGATGGATGAGGACCGTGATGTGCCCCTAATTCTTGGAAGACCTTTTATGAAAACAGCTCGGATGATGATTGACATAGATGATGGACTAATGAAGGTGAGAGTGCAAGATGAAGAGGTGACCTTTAATCTTTTTGAAGCTATGAAGCATCCAAACGACAAGCATGATTCTTTCCGAATCGATGCAATTGAAGAGGAGGTAGTGGAGGTCGCGAACCAAGTTCATATTTCTAATCCTCTAGAAAGATCCCTTATCGGAGCATACAACGTGTTGACTGACAATGAGGAACGAGAGATCGAAGCAATGTTGCACGAGTTAGAATCTTGTGGTGAGTTGACCTATCAAGAAGAAATAACGGAAGACTTGGATGCGAAGAAGAAAACGGAAGAGCAAAAGCTAGAGTTGAAAATGCTTCCGTCACACTTGAAGTATGTGTTTCTTGGAGACGAGTGTACTAAACCGGTGATTATAAGCAACACATTGTCCACACAAGAGGAAGACAAGTTGATTCAAGTATTGAAAAAGAACAAAGGTGCAATAGGGTGGGTGTTATCCGACTTGAAGGGTATTAGTCCGGCCTATTGCATGCATAAGATCATGATGGAGGAAAATTTCAAACCAGTTGCGCAACCTCAGAGGCGTCTGAATCCATCAATGAAAGAGGTAGTCCGGAAAGAAGTTGTCAAACTCTTGGAAGCCGGAATGATTTATCCTATATCCGATAGTGCATGGGTGAGTCCGGTACAAGTAGTTCCCAAGAAAGGTGGCATGACGGTCATCAAAAACGATAAAAATGAGTTGATTCCAACGAGAACGGTGACCGGGTGGAGGATGTGTATCGATTATAGAAGGTTGAACCAAGCTACAAGGAAAGATCATTTCCCACTACCTTTCATGGACCAAATGTTGGAGAGGTTAGCCGGCAAAAATTTCTATTGTTTTTTGGATGGATATTCGGGGTACAACCAAATTTCGGTAAATCCGGCAGATCATGAGAAGACAGCTTTTACGTGTCCTTTTGGCATCTTTGCTTACCGAAGAATGCCTTTTGGGTTATGTAATGCACCGGCCACATTTCAACGGTGTATGCAAGCTATATTCTCGGACTTAATAGAAGAATGCATTGAGGTGTTCATGGATGATTTCTCTGTTTATGGATCATCTTTTGAATTGTGCTTAAAACACCTTGATGTAGTTTTGGGGAGATGCGTGGAGACCAACCTAGTGCTCAACTGGGAAAAATGCAATTTTATGGTCACCGAGGGTATAGTACTTGGTCACAAGATTTCTTCTGAAGGGCTAGAGGTGGACAAAGCCAAGGTGGAGGTTATTGAGAAACTACCACCTCCAACTAACATTAAAGGGATAAGAAGCTTTCTAGGACATGCCGGTTTCTACCGGAGATTCATACAAGATTTTTCAAAGATAGCGAAGCCATTGAGCAGTTTGCTCAACAAAGGTACGCCTTTTCTTTTTGATGAATCATGTCTTAAAGCTTTCTTAGATTTGAAAGAAAAGTTTGTCACCGCACCCATAATCGTAGCACCGAACTGGAACCTTGACTTCGAACTCATGTGTGACGCTAGCGATTATGCAGTTGGTGCGGTGTTAGGACAAAGAAGCGATAAAATTTTCCATGCCATACACTATGCTAGTAAGGTGTTGAATGAAGAACAAGTTAATTACGCAACAACTGAAAAAGAATTACTAGCCTTAGTATATGCATTGGAAAAATTTAGAGCTTATTTGATTGGTTCAAAAGTTGTAATCTACACTGACCACTCGGCGATAAAATATCTGCTTACCAAGCCGGATTCAAAACAAAGGCTTATTCGTTGGATCCTTTTATTACAAGAGTTTGATCTGGAAATTCGAGATAAAAAAGGTTTCGAAAACTTGGTGGCGGATCATTTGTCTCGGTTGGTCAATGTAGACATTACAAACAAAGAAGAGGAGGTGAGAGAAGAATTTCCAGATGAAAAACTTTATGCGATTCAAGTGAGGCATTGGTTTGCTGATTTTGCTAACTACAATGATAGGTGCAAATTTGAGGTGCTACAGCTGCCCCTATTCAATCAGCTGGGAACCCGAACGGATGATAGCAACGGCTGTCAGACTTTCAGGGTAAACAGGGATTGAATACAAAAGAACCGTAGAAATTTGCACCAACTGGATAAATAAAAACGATGCCTGTCAGGATCGGCAAAGAAAAAATCCATCTGGAATGGAGAAAAGAAAATCGGCCTGAATACCGAAACAGAAAACGTCGACCTGAATACCAAAATAAATGGTAACACAGGGATAACCATGCCTGAGCGTCGTAAGTCAGTCTGAATACTGAGCACCGGTGTATGAGAGATTTGATGTCGATTTAGAACATCGGAAATTGGCCTGGACGCCACTTCGGTCTGAACACCGGAAAATTGGCCTGAGCGCCATGAGTACATCGACCTGATCGTCGGAAACTCCTTCGGTCTGAATACCGGAAAATTGGCCTGAGTGCCATGAGTACATCGACCTGATCGTCGGAAACTCCTTCGGTCTGAATACCGGAAAAACATGAGTACATCGACCTGATCGTCGGAAACTTCTTCGGTCTGAATACCGGAAAAAATTGGCCTGAGTGCCAAAGCGTGAATTGGTTTGTGTTCCAAAACACTCAACATCCTGAAGAGGGCTAGAAAAGCAGTCTTGTTAAAGGATGGACATTCGATTCCACAAGAAATACGAATCTTACTCGACTGGGGAGGACGACTTCGACCCAAGAGCGCATGAGACATATTATCTATAGCCGTCAGAATGTAGATAATACACTCGCATGGAAGATTATCCATAACCGGGTTGCAGGTTGTTAAATGAATAATCGACCGACAACATCCTGAAGAGAGCGAAAGTAAACTTGTTAAAGGATGAACATTCGATTCCACAAGAAAAACGAATCTTACTCTGCTGGTGATAACAATCGAAAGATTGACCAAAGAGTGCATGAGATATATTATCTATAGCCGTCAAAACGTAGATAATAACCTCGCATGGAAGATTTATCCATAACCGGGTTGTAGGTTGTTAAATGAATAATCGACCGAAAACATCCTGAAGAAAGCGAAGGCAAACTTGTTAAAGGATGAACATCCGATTCCACAAGGAATACGAATCTTACTCGACTGGGGAGGACGACTTCGACCCAAGAGCGCATGAGACATATTATCTATAGCCGTCAGAATGTAGATAATACACCCGCATGGAAGATTATCCATAACCGGGTTGTAGGTTGTTAAATGAATAATCGACCGACAACATCCTGAAGAGAGCGAAAGCAAACTTGTTAAAGGATGAACATTCGATTCCACAAGAAAAACGAATCTTACTCTGCTGGTGATAACAATCGAAAGATTGACCAAAGAGTGCATGAGATATATTATCTATAGCCGTCAAAACGTAGATAATAACCTCGCATGGAAGATTTATCCATAACCGGGTTGTAGGTTGTTAAATGAATAATCGACCGAAAACATCCTGAAGAAAGCGAAGGCAAACTTGTTAAAGGATGAACATCCGATTCCACAAGGAATACGAATCTTACTCTGCTGGTGATAACAATCGAAAGATTGACCAAAGAGTGCATGAGATATATTATCTATAGCCGTCAAAACGTAGATAATAACCTCGCATGGAAGATTATCCACAACCGGGTTGTAGGTTGTTAAATGAATAATCGACCGAAAACATCCTGAAGAGAGCGAAGGCAAACTTGTTAAAGGATGGACATTCGATTCCACAAGGAATACGAATCTTACTCTGCTGGTGATAACAATCGAAAGATTGACCAAAGAGTGCATGAGATATATTATCTATAGCCGTCAAAACGTAGATAATAACCTCGCATGGAAGATTTATCCATAACCGGGTTGTAGGTTGTTAAATGAATAAACGACCGAAAAGAAAGGCATCTGGGTACCAGACTAGGTATGCAAAAGATGACCAATCAAAAGAGGATAAAGCTGCTAACTCGGAGCAAATACCCAAAGGCAGGGGAAGACCCAATGGGGACAATACTGCTAATACCACAAAGAGGGGATTACATCTACCGGTTTGTAGGCAGAAAACCACGGAAAAGTAACCAGTCATCATCGGGATGAGCACAGAGGGTTAACTCCAACAAGGGGATGAAAGTGGGATTTTACAACTACCACCTAGTGGGTAGAAAACCACAAAGATAGGACTTACAGCTACCGGTTTGTAGGCAGAGGCCAACAGAAAAGTAACCAGTCATCATCGGGATGAGCACAAAGGGTTAGCTCCACCAAGGGGAGAACGTGGGATTTTACAACTACCAGCTAGGGGGTAGAAAACCACAAAGATAGGACTTACAACTACCGGTTTATAGGTAGAGGCCACCAAACGATCTGCTGAGAGACAGAGTGAGAAAAAAGGATTTACAACTACCGAGTAGTGGGTAGAAGACCGTAAAGAAAGGACTTACAGCTACCGGTTCGTAGGTAGAGGCCAACAAATTCCGCTGAGGATAAGATGAATGAGTGCCGGTTAGTGAGCGACTATTCATTTATGCCCCAGGGAAGCACATGAGACAGCCAACAGGAAGCCAATTTAGGATTGATCCAAAAAGGCAGACTGAAACAAGACTCATCCTAATGAGGAAAGAACTCAATAGGGAAAACCCATCCCGTGTAGGGAGGGAACGGAAGCAACCGTCATCCACGAGGATGTATCTCAGTGGGGAAATGGCAGGAAAGGATAGACACTTTCTGCTTAAGGGGTAGACACTACATGGAGAGATCAGACACACCCAACTTTGCTAGGAGGAAAATCTGCTGGAGAGATCTGTATCACCAAATAGCAAGAGACAACCATCAACAGATACACGACAACAGCTGCAACATGAGTATCTGAATGCTATGACTATGCATGTATGCAGTACCTAAAATGTATGATGAATGTTGACAAACAGACATGCTCAACACGCAGGCCCAGGAATCGATCATCCGGAGAGCAAACCAAAGCCGCCAGAGGGCAAAGAAAATCCACTGGGGACTGGGGTATCAGGGAACACTTATCCTGCAGGGGAGGAAGGCCACCGGAGGCTTCCGGAGGGATCGTCAGTCACAACCGGTGAACAGAGTTCAACATACAGGCGGATGCGCCGCAACAACTTGTGCTGGAAATCAGGGATACCAAGAAGCAACCAGATCTCTGATGAGGATACATAAGCATTGATAAAGCTCATCATGCCAACAACTCCGCTGGGGGATCCATCTGAGGGCATGACATAGTACTGGGATGTTGATCTACCAAATACTGAACCTTCAAAGAAAAACACCCACGTTGGGGGAGAGATGAAGACTGCTCTGCTGGAGAGGCGAAAGTTGAAGTCTTCAGTAAACACTCTGCTAGGGGAGCTGCCCCACAATAATGTCCGAAATAGCAAACTTGCTGGGGATGCCCCACGATAGGGCTCAAACAAACCTACTGGAAATGCCCCACGATAGGGCTCACAGGGACCTGGAGGAAGAATGTTGTACTGCCGGGAACATGAAGATAAACAACTTCAACCAACACTGCACTGAGCAACCTCGCTGAGGAGAAACCATGTGAGGTTCTACAGGACAAAGATACAGTCATGCTCGAGATACGAACAATTGTCTTACCTGTTGGTAATCATACCACCCCCGGGAGAGCACTGTGGGTCTCCTAAGTATTCTTCCATCATTGTGAATGTTCACTTTGTTTAAGAACAATTTTTTTTTGAAAAATTTGTTTATTTTGAAAACAATGATACTTTATCAATTAAAACATGCAAAACATTTGTTGAGTTGAAAACAAATAAGAGTGCAAACAATTGGATAAAAGCTCAAATTGATGTGATGGAATGGTAGTCTGCAAAGGGCGAGACTCCATGGATCTGTACAAGTTTGAAATCGATGATATATATTGGAGAGGGCTACATTGAACATAATGACCTTTCCTCTACCATTCTGAATTTTCGATGTATTCAAAGCTTCAGTCGACGACGAATCGAGAATCCCTGACGGATGACAGATGTACAGCACAGTCTTGTCAAGATGCAGTTACTTGCCAAATCCCTAATTTTTGCCTAGATTGCCCCAGTGTGAGGTGTTCAATCTAGCGGGATGCAAATTCTTTTTTCAATGTCTCTAACTTTTGCCTGGATCGCCCTTTCGGGTTTTCAATCCACCAAGACGCTCCTTTTTTGCCTAAGTCGCCCTTTGGGGTGTTCGACTTAGCGAGCTGTTTTGCTTTTTTTTTCTTTTAGGCGAAGTATTTCTTGACTGCATCGGAATTCACAGGACGAGTGAACTTCTCCATCCATTGTTGTAAGTGTCAAAACATTGCCTGAAGAGGCTGGACGTTCATAGCTTGGAGTCCACTTGCCCCTGGACTTGGGCACGAAAGACAAGACTTTCTTGAGCATGAGGTCACCTTCTCGGAACACACGAGGTTTGACCTTCTTAACGCATGCTTTCTTCCCTCTCTGCTGATATAACTTGACCATGACACATGGCAGTTGATCTAATTCAGCATCAGCCAACTTGGGACTTTGAGGGTGCTATTTTCTTTTGTTTTCTTTTGATTTTGCTTTTGATTTCTTTTGACTTTGCACCCTCTCTTTCTCTTTTTTTTTTTCTTTTTTTTTTTATAACGCCCCAGTTGGTTGTTCTGCTGATTCTCGAGATGCAGCTGAGTGATCTTCTTTTCTCGCTCAAGAAGTCGGGAAATCTCGTCAGGAATCCCTTCGACATCATCTTTTTCCGCTTCGAATACAGGGAATTCAAAATTGGGAGATGACGTCCGATCATTATGTTCAATGGGTTTGAGAAACAACCTGCATGAAGATTTTGAGTATAAAAAGCACTTTGAAAATCAAACAAGACAATCGTTATGCAGATGAAAAGATTGCTTTTATTCTTGTTTTTTAAGGTTTTTTGTGATCACCAATTTCATGCAAAAAGCGAAAAGGGAAAACAAATGGAAAAACAAATGTTTAACATGAATTTATTTGAATGAAAATATCATTGCACAAAATGTTGCCAACAATGTCATCACTCCTCCTTTTGGCATGGGAGAAGGGTTTTTAAACAAAGTGATTATTACAAAGACTTAATGAACAACCGTAGGAACGCCCACGGTGACCCAATTGTGATAGATCCCCCCAGGGATGACAACTGTCAATATCTTTTGCATCAGCAGCTTCTGCTTTCTGAACAACCCTTCTGAAGAAAAGTCGGCGCCAGCCCAGGACTTGTTATCTTCAAGCTTGATTAGCATTGGGACCTAAGTCTTCCAAAATCAGAATACCTGACCTCACAAGGTCTTGAACCTTCACCTTCAGCTGGAAACAACTGTCCACATCATGACCAGGAGCACCCGAATGATACACACAATGCTGTTCAGGCCTATACCACCACCGAGGGTTGACAGGTATGGGCGGCGGGTCCCTGGGAGTAATCAAGTTCCGCTCTATCAGAGTGGGATACAGTTCGGCGTAGGACATGGGGATTGGATCAAAAATGATCTCCTTCCTCCCATTACTTGTACCAGCTTGATTATCAATGGGAGGCTGGTAAGCCTGCTGTTGAGGACGATGTTGTTGACGCTGATGCTGCTGAGCTGGTCTTCTCTGTTGTTGTTGAGTTTGAGTTGCTGGAATAATCACAGCAGCAACTTGCCGATATGGTCCCCTGTTTGCACTCCTTCGACGGTGCATAGCATTCGTTTCATTCTCTCCCCTTTTGGGTGCCCCAGAGAATGGCTTCTTAGAATTTGAAGAGTTTGAAGAGCCAGGATCTTGTATCCTTCCTGCTTTGATAAGGCTTTCAGTTCTCTCCCCACAGACAACAACATCAGAAAAGCTGCTGAACGGGCAACTTCCCAAGCGATCCATGAACACACCTTGCAAGGTCCCAATGAACATGTCAGTCAGCTCTCTCTCCAACATCAGAGGTTGCACTCTAGCGGCTAGCTCACGCCATCTCTGAGCATACTCTTTGAAACTTTCCTTATCTTTCTGATACAAGCTCTGTAACTGAGTTCGGCTCGGCGCCATGTCCATGTTATGCTTGTATTGCCTCAGAAAGGCTTCACCCAAATCTCTCCAGCTTCTGACTGATTCTCGCTTCAGATCCATGTACCAGTCCAAAGATGCCCCAGATAGACTATCTTGGAAAAAGTACATCCACATCTTTTCATCGTCAGTGTAAGCAGATATCTTCCTGAAGTAAGCCTGCACGTGGGTGCGAGGACAGGAGGTACCGTTGTACTTGTCGAATGAGGGTGCCTTGAACTTGTAGGGGATCTTCAACCCTTCCACCAGACCCATGTCGGTCACATCAAACCCAAGTGAGTTCTGACACTCCATGGCTCGGATTTTCTCAGCAAGAGCATCCACTTTACGATCCCTATCCTCCATTCTGACCACTTCATCTTCTTCACTCAGCAACGTGAACAAGTCCTCTTGTTGGTTGACAAATGGAGCTGGATGACGAATCGGAGCCCGGGTAGCTCTGACATTGACCTCTGCAGCAAGAGGCTGTCCATTGATTCTGATGCCCCCCAACTCATCAACCCCATCAAAGTTACTGGCGGGAGCGACAGCAGCAACATTATCATCCACAGGAACACCCACTGGTGAAGCACGGTTGGCAGTTGGAATCACAACTTCCTGTCTCTGGGCTAAGGCACGCAGCTCCTCTTGCCCCTGAACGACCCCTTGCATCATGTTCATGAACTGGGCCATGTTCGCCCTCATCTCAGCTAGCTCAGTCTGAACTTGATCCATACTTCTTCTGATGATTGAGTCTGGTCGTGGTGCGGCCGGTGATCAACAATCCTGTCTCAGTCAAAACCCAAAGTGAGAAGTCACTCCCAAGCATGTCTGTAATGCAAGGATGATATGTGTATGATATGCATATGATGCGAATGCTATTTTATCATGAATGATCCTGAAAAGGATATGCGTATGCGAGTTAACTTTTTTCATTTTCATGCATTACTATTTTTTTGGAAGATAAACATGCTATGATGCAAATGATGGAGCCAAGACTGGCAGGAACTGGCATCTGAGGAACCATCTGAAACCCCAAAGTCATCTGAGGAGCTGGCATCTGAACCCATGTCTGGAGAACTGAGTCGCCATCTGAGCGAGTACCCTCAAATTCAGCCCAGGGATCCGAGATAAACGGAACCCTCTGATCAATACCAGGGTCAAACCTCCGGCGTCCAGAAATAACGATCCATAAATCCGACTCAAGATCATCAACACAGCATCACTGTCAGAAACTGTACTTGCAGGAATCAAACCCTCCCCTCACAGGTGAATTCTAACAAGGTCATCCTAAGGCGGACAGTGGTCTCGACAATCGGGCAAAGATACTCAACGGGTTTGCCCTCTCGGGTGTGCCGTTGTAGCTCTCTTAAGATCGTCTAAACCAAATATCCAGGAAAGAACGGTCACCGAAGTCAACAGCTCATAAGAGATAATCCGACCTAAGCGGAATAACTCCACCCGGAAGAACTCTCTCAAATGAACCTCGTCCGGCTGTGGTGACATGTCTCCTCATCATGTCGTACAACATGTGAAGATACATGAGACCACGCTAATCCTAGGTGTATACTCAGGCCTGGGTATTGGGCCTCACTCAGAACACCCACCCCAAAACAGAGGAACCACCTGCACAGGAGACAGCTCAATGACAGTATGATGCATGCAAACATAAATGCAAACAATAAATGCAAACAATAAATAACATGAATGCAATAAGTCAAACAGCAAACAGCAACCAAAACCCTATCCTAGAGAGCGCTAGGAGAGACTCGCTTAGGGAAGATGGACCAGCAAGAGGTCAACTTCTCTTACTCCCCAGCAGAGTCGCCAGCTGTCGCATCACGCGAAAAAACCGGCGGGAAAAGAAGAAACAACAGAGCCGCCACCGTGCGTTATTTATCCCAAAAGAGGGAAACGAAACGCTCGAAGTAAACCTAGGAAAGAACATGGTCTCGCGACCAAAGAGAATGGGTTCGGGAGTCGGTTATGCGAAGGGAAGGTATTAGCACCCCTACGCATCCGTCGTACTCGACGGGATCCACGCACAAAAGGAAGGAAAATGGTTGCTAAAACGCTGCTCAAACACACACACACTGGCTGAAAAGAGACAAAAGAAACTGACTGAAACTGACTCAGCAGGATATCGTATCCTGGGCCTACTTAGTCTATCAGGCATAGACATCAGAGTCGAAGTAGTTCGGACCGGGGAAACGACACATGCTCGCTAGGATGTCGCATCCTATGCATACGTATCTTCTCGGACGAGAGAAGAATCAGAGCATTCGTAGCTCGGCTGACACGCACACAAACAAAAGCAGGCAAAGGCAAACGTGGAGCCTGAATGCCAATCACTGGACTTACATCAGCATCCGAACCTAAACACACACACACTGGAACCCAAATGCCACTCGATGGACTTACATCGGCTTCCAAGCACACGACAAAACAACAGGTTAATAGGGAGTCGGGGACTCGAGCCTATAACTGTCAAGCACACACACAAAAAGAACAGACAACAAATTGCTAAGGAGTCAGGCACTCGAGCCTAGCAACTGTCAAACAACACACACAAAAAGAAAAAGGGCGCCCGGAGAGATCAGCTCAATCTCCTGCCTACATACTTCATCTGGTGTGAAGATCAGGGCGATGTAGTTCCCCTACGCAGGGACAAAGATCTAGCCTAACCAGATAACAGAGGGAGACACAACACTAGGGAGACTACGACTCGAGCCTAGATGTTGTCATGCAAAGTCAACCCTAAGTTAAGGTTTCTAGCTAACTTGCACAGGAAGCAAGCCTATCCTAAACATGACTTGCACAGGAAGCAAGCCACACCTAACCTAACTTGCACAGGAAGCAAGGGGCTCGATTGCAACTAGGGCAAGAGAAAGGGAAAGTCTAGATCGCAACGAGGGCGAGAGAAGAGAATTAATGTTAGTTGTTAGTCAAACTCGACAAGACATCGCATCTCGTGCCTACGTATCTCATCTGGACATGAGAATCAGAGTTGCCGTAGTTCGGCTACGGAGGGACAAAGGTCTCGATTGCAACTAGGGCAAGAGGAAGGGAAAGTCTCGATCGCAACGAGGGCGAGAGAAAGGAAAAGGCTCGATCGCAACGAGGGCGAGAGAAAGGATCGCAACGAGGGCGAGAGAAAGGATCGCAACGAGGGCGAAAGCGAACAAGGATTAGTCTAAACTAAACCTAACTTGCACAGGAAGCAAGTCAAACAAACATACAAGCACGGGTAGCACACACTATATACACACAAGGGGCTCACACAAGGGTTAGGTTTTAGTCGAGGGGTCATATCAACCTCAACAAACAAACCTCTGGAATGGGGTGAGTGTTGCTCTTAACCTTGACATTGAGAGCCAAGGTGAAGCAGATGAAAGGAGATGAGGGGTGTGCCTCATTGCTCTTATCCCTAGCCTGGGAGAGCATTTGACAAGAATGTGTGGGTTCAGAAAGTGGGAACCCTTCTACACATTTGATACTGACTCAACTGTACAATTGTACAAGATCTTGGGTTTTTATCTGAAATGCATCAACACAGTAGTGTGAGCAAAACAGAACACACACTGAATAACAGGGGATAGGTTGCTTATCCCTTGGTTCTGCCAATTGCCTCTTCACTTAGGAGGTCTTTGACTCTGTACAAGGACAAATTAAACATACACAAACATTGCCTCTTAAGGAGGACTTCAGACAGTTGCCTGGCCAAGTAACAGACCAGGTCTTCCAGACTACATGAAGAAAAAGGGATTATACCTCAAGCAAGTTGCTAAATAGCAAAGCAAAGCAAGTTCAAAGAACTTAAGCAACTAAGGGTACCTGAAATAGTCAAACTAATCAGTACACAGTTCAACAGTTAAAGCAAAAGGAATTGAATCAACAGTCAACACAGAGGGACCAATGTGCAAAGCACAAGGCACAAGGCTTATGAGTCAAGCAACCTACAAAACAAAGAGGTTAGCTCATGATAAACAATCAAGCTTAATCAAATTGGATTGTTCTTTTTGAAGCATTTGTGCTTAACCTGAAACAATGAGCTCAAACATAAGCAACAGGACCACTAGGACAATCCTAGGGTCAAATGAAATGAGAAAGTCAAAACAGCAAGGGATAGTCAACCAAAGTCAAGTTCAAACATTTAAGAAGCCAACCCAATTGGTCTCAAGCTCATATCATGCATTATCATCATTTCACAAACAAAAGAAGGCAAGGCATGGCAAATGAAAGCACATAAAAGTCAACAGAAATACTTGGCTCAAACCCAAACATAACCAATTCCAAAAATCATCAAATAATTCATGCTCAATCACAAACCACATAATGACATGCATATAAAATTTCAGCTCAATTGGATCATGGGAAGATGGTCAATAAAAATCAGGAAGTCAAAACAATTCCAAGCATGCACAGAGGAGTCAAACATACATGTATCAACTTCAAAAAATCATAACTAAATGAAAACAGATGAGAAATGGATGGGATCAACACCAATGCAAAGCTCAAGATGTCTAGTATGCACATGTAAAATTTCATGGTCATCCAATAAGATATGAGAATTTCCCAAATGGAATGGCAAGATGTGTCACACAAAGTCAACAATTGACTAGGCAGGGAAGAAAAATATCAAACAAATAGGAAATGGCTCAAATAATTCCACAAAAAATCACAAGTCAACTAGACACACAAGAGGAGGTTCATGCAAAATTTGAGGTCAATTGGGGGTCAGGAAACATGGATACAAAAATTAGCAAATTGCACATCCATGGTGTGACACAAGTTGTCACACCCTACTTCAAAAATTCACAGCTCTCAAACCACATAGGATAAAATCATGATCTTTACATCAAAATAAACATGGATGAGTGTAGATTAAGCATAAAAAATTTCAGATCAAATGAATGCATCATCACAATTTCACAAGAGAAATGGCAAGAGGTACAATTTTTGGTCACATGATATAAACCCTAAGGCCATTTAAAGTCCAGCCATCCAAAAAAATCAGCAAAAATGATGATAATGAACTAGGGATCATGATGAAGATGATGCAAAAAATTTCATGAATTTTGGATTTAATATGAATGAGTTGTGATTTTTGTAAGATGATGAACCAAAATGAAATAAACATTGAAATGAAATGATTTTAATTAAATTAAATAGAGACCGGATGGCATAATGGTAATTGTTGGTTTAATTAAATGAAACGGTGCGTAGCACCTGGGGATGTGGCACGCTGGGAATGGCTATGTGCCAACGAAACAGTAAAGCCATGCGAATAACACCAACACACAGACCAAACGCGATTTCAAGTTTCTGGGTAGGGTTTTTTAGGGTTCTAACAACAGTAACTCATCTTCTTCATTCAAACATGCAAAATCCAATCGCCCAGAACATCAAACCAAGCATGGTATTCGAATCAACAAACTTCAAACATTACAAATCCAACTAACAATTGCATTGAAACAACACTAAATGGCATGAATCGAGCAAAATCAACAATGAACAACAAACTTCATTTCCAAATATTTCACTTAATACTCAACCATTTTATGCGATTTAAAGCTTAATGAAACCAGCAGACAAAGATCTACAAGAGGCATAGCATCATTTAATGAAATATGAGATTCGAAAATTTACTTGTTTATGAAGAAACTTGTGAAACAGTTGCTATTTTGATGCTTGCTGGTAAAACAGATGGTCCAAGGTCCTTCAAATGATGATTGGTGAAGATAGTTTAGCTCAAAGAAGCTTGACAAAGTCCAAATCGAGATCTGCCATGGCTAAACCTTGATGAAGCAGAGTTGGAGATTGCTGCTACAGTCAAGAAAAACCACTTGCAAAGGCTGCCAAATAGTTGGAAAATGATGGAACAAACCAAAAGGAATCGTGTGCTTTGAAGGTTTCTTGCAGATTTTGAGAAATGAAGAAAAATCGATTTGAGAGAGAGTGAGTAATTTCTGTGTGTTTGATGGCTGCTAGGGTTCAATTTTGACAGAAAATATCATTTATATGGTCTGTTTAAGGTTGGTTAAACAAATGCTAAACATGATTATCAAAAATGAAGTGAAATGGCCATTTGCTAATTTTCCAACATATGCACATGGAGGTATGAAGTCTGGCCGAGTTTGGGCCTCAAACAAGTTGCTAATATCATCTAAAACAAGTCCCAAATGGCCAAATGTGCTGAAAATACTTAATTCAAAAAGTCAACCTTTTGCACCACTTGAAATTAATGAAGACAAGTCCAAAAATGCCATTTTGATTGGCAATGTTTTAGCACATGAAATTTATATTTTTGGAAAGAGGGGGTAAAATGTGGTTTGTAGGAAAAAAACCCCACCAAATTTGGCCAAATGGTTCATGAGATATGGCCTTTTGAAGTTCAAGATTTTGTGAAAATGATTTGATCATATCTTGACAACCATACATGGGAATTGAGAGTTCTTGGACTTTTTGGAAATGGGAGAACAAGATCTTCAACTTTCATGTTGGGCAAAAGTTCATTTGAAGCTTGTATCATGATGTAAGTTTGGGATCAAGAAGTTTCCATTTTTGGCAGTTAAAATTACAGGTCCAGTTTCTATTTTGGGAATTTTTCTGATTGGCTTCAAATTCTTCAATGATATTGTTTGCCATGATATATGAGGCCTATTGGGACATGAACAAGCTCTCTCAAACCAAATCCATCCATTAAAACCATAAAATCAACCACAGTTGACCAACTTTGATTTTCTAGGGTTTTTGACTGATTGTGCATGAACTGATGACTTCTGACCATCCAACCCTTGACTTAAACACTCCAAATGGACCTCCATGTCATGTGAACATGATGGACAAACCCTAAGGCCTTAGCTCCTTGAGAAACACCCTTGCTTGCTTGGGTGACTGATCTCCTGATCAGTTTGACCTAATTCTTGACTTGCTTGCACTTGGGGCAACTGAGGGCAATGCAATGCTATGCAATGGACCATGATATGCTATGACCTAATATGAGATGGTATGTACAATGATAGGTGCAAATTTGAGGTGCTACAGGACGCCACCGCGGGTGGCTCGCTTATGTCAAAAAATGCGGAAGAAGCTAAAGTCATTATTGAACGGATGGCACTTAATGATCACCAAAGTCAACATGATCGCAGCCCTTCACAACGTAAGCCGGGAGTTCTTGAGTTAAATACCAATGATGTCATTCTTGCTCAAAACAAGCTACTCTCTCAACAAGTGGAGTTGCTCACTCAACAAATGGCCAAGCTTCCACAGCAAATGAAAGAGATTCAAGGGTTTCAAGTTCAGCATCAAGTAGCATGTTGCGAATTATGTCAAGGGGATCACCCTACTGGTTTTTGTCCTCCACCCCACGAAGAAGTGAGTTATGTGAATAATCAAAATCAGGGCTATCAAAGACAACAGCCTAACAATCAAGGCTACCAACCAAGAAACAATCAAGGCTATCAACCATCAAGGTTCAACAATCAAAATTTTCAGCAGCAAAGTCCTTACCAACATCCAAATTCTCAAGGACAGCAGTCGCAAGGAGGAAATTCCAAGCTAGAGGACACTCTTCAACAATTCATGCAAGCTTCCATGGCAAATCAGAAGAGTAACGAAGCAGCCATTAAAAATCTGGAAAATCAAGTAGGCCAACTTGCGAAGCAACTGTCGGAACAAAACGCAGGGTCTTCCTTTTCTGCTAACACTCAACCGAATCCAAAGGAGCATTGTAAAGCAATTGTCACGAGGAGGGGTAAAGAGTTGGTAAGTGAAAAAGGTGAAGATATTATAGAAGAGAACAATATGGATGGGATGCTGGAAGAAGAAGACAGGGCTGGTGAAAGGGAGAAGGTTGCTGGAAATGCTCAGTTCGCGCCGCGAACCACCTTCGCGTCGCGAAAAGAGAAGGTTTTGCCAAAGGAGCAGCAGATTGATTTGGAGGTGAAACAGGATGCTGAACCAAGGAAGAAAAAGAAATCAGAGAAAGGTGTAAGCGTCATTCCAACTCAACATCTACCCTATCCACATGCTCCATCAAGGAAGGACAATGCTAGGCATTATGCACGGTTCATGGACATCTTCAAGTAACTTCAAATCAACATTCCATTTGCTGATGCATTAGAACAAATGCCACGGTATGCTAAGTTCATGAAGGACATTCTTACAAAGAAAAGGAGACACGTGGAAGACGAAACCATACTGCTTGATGCACGGTGTAGTGCCATCATCCAAAAGACTCTACCAAGGAAGGAGTCCGATCCGGGCCGAGTTGTTCTACTGGTAACCATTGGAAGCACATACATTGGAAATGGTTTGATTGACTTGGGTTCTAGTATAAATTTAATCCCCCTCTCCATTGTTAAAAGATTGGGGAATGTTGAGATTAAATCGACGAGAATGACTCTACAACTAGCCGACAAGTCTACCACCTCACCATACGGAATCGCTCAAGACATGCTTGTGAAAGTGGACAAATTTTTGTTTCCGGTGGACTTTGTAATAGTAGAGATGGATGAGGACCGTGATGTGCCCCTAATTCTTGGAAGACCTTTTATGAAAACAGCTCGGATGATGATTGACATAGATGATGGACTAATGAAGGTGAGAGTGCAAGATGAAGAGGTGACCTTTAATCTTTTTGAAGCTATGAAGCATCCAAACGACAAGCATGATTCTTTCCGAATCGATGCAATTGAAGAGGAGGTAGTGGAGGTCGCGAACCAAGTTCATATTTCTAATCCTCTAGAAAGATCCCTTATCGGAGCATACAACGTGTTGACTGACAATGAGGAACGAGAGATCGAAGCAATGTTGCACGAGTTAGAATCTTGTGGTGAGTTGACCTATCAAGAAGAAATAACGGAAGACTTGGATGCGAAGAAGAAAACGGAAAAGCAAAAGCTAGAGTTGAAAATGCTTCCGTCACACTTGAAGTATGTGTTTCTTGGAGACGAGTGTACTAAACCGGTGATTATAAGCAACACATTGTCCACACAAGAGGAAGACAAGTTGATTCAAGTATTGAAAAAGAACAAAGGTGCAATAGGGTGGGTGTTATCCGACTTGAAGGGTATTAGTCCGGCCTATTGCATGCATAAGATCATGATGGAGGAAAATTTCAAACCAGTTGCGCAACCTCAGAGGCGTCTGAATCCATCAATGAAAGAGGTAGTCCGGAAAGAAGTTGTCAAACTCTTGGAAGCCGGAATGATTTATCCTATATCCGATAGTGCATGGGTGAGTCCGGTACAAGTAGTTCCCAAGAAAGGTGGCATGACGGTCATCAAAAACGATAAAAATGAGTTGATTCCAACGAGAACGGTGACCGGGTGGAGGATGTGTATCGATTATAGAAGGTTGAACCAAGCTACAAGGAAAGATCATTTCCCACTACCTTTCATGGACCAAATGTTGGAGAGGTTAGCCGGCAAAAATTTCTATTGTTTTTTGGATGGATATTCGGGGTACAACCAAATTTCGGTAAATCCGGCAGATCATGAGAAGACAGCTTTTACGTGTCCTTTTGGCATCTTTGCTTACCGAAGAATGCCTTTTGGGTTATGTAATGCACCGGCCACATTTCAACGGTGTATGCAAGCTATATTCTCGGACTTAATAGAAGAATGCATTGAGGTGTTCATGGATGATTTCTCTGTTTATGGATCATCTTTTGAATTGTGCTTAAAACACCTTGATGTAGTTTTGGGGAGATGCGTGGAGACCAACCTAGTGCTCAACTGGGAAAAATGCAATTTTATGGTCACCGAGGGTATAGTACTTGGTCACAAGATTTCTTCTGAAGGGCTAGAGGTGGACAAAGCCAAGGTGGAGGTTATTGAGAAACTACCACCTCCAACTAACATTAAAGGGATAAGAAGCTTTCTAGGACATGCCGGTTTCTACCGGAGATTCATACAAGATTTTTCAAAGATAGCGAAGCCATTGAGCAGTTTGCTCAACAAAGGTACGCCTTTTCTTTTTGATGAATCATGTCTTAAAGCTTTCTTAGATTTGAAAGAAAAGTTGGTCACCGCACCCATAATCGTAGCACCGAACTGGAACCTTGACTTCGAACTCATGTGTGACGCTAGCGATTATGCAGTTGGTGCGGTGTTAGGACAAAGAAGCGATAAAATTTTCCATGCCATACACTATGCTAGTAAGGTGTTGAATGAAGAACAAGTTAATTACGCAACAACTGAAAAAGAATTACTAGCCTTAGTATATGCATTGGAAAAATTTAGAGCTTATTTGATTGGTTCAAAAGTTGTAATCTACACTGACCACTCGGCGATAAAATATCTGCTTACCAAGCCGGATTCAAAACAAAGGCTTATTCGTTGGATCCTTTTATTACAAGAGTTTGATCTGGAAATTCGAGATAAAAAAGGTTTCGAAAACTTGGTGGCGGATCATTTGTCTCGGTTGGTCAATGTAGACATTACAAACAAAGAAGAGGAGGTGAGAGAAGAATTTCCAGATGAAAAACTTTATGCGATTCAAGTGAGGCATTGGTTTGCTGATTTTGCTAACTACAAAGCAACCGGTTTAACACCGGAAGACCTCACTTGCAATCAAAGAAGGAAATTCTTGGCAGATGCAAAATATTATGTTTGGGATGATCCTTATCTGTTTAAAGTAGGAGCAGACAATATTTTGAGAAGGTGTGTAACAATTGAGGAGTCAAGAGACATTCTTTGGCACTGTCACAACTCTCCGTATGGAGGTCACTATAGTGGGTTGAGAATAGCCACTAAAGTACTCCAATCGGGTTTTTATTGGCCATCTTTATTCAAAGATGCGCACGAACATGCGAAGAGTTGTGATACATGCCAACGGAGTGGAGGAATAGGAAAACGGGATGAAATGCCTCTAACCAACATGCTAGAAGTGGAAGTTTTTGATTGTTGGGGTATTGATTTCGTTGGCCCATTCCCCTCTTCTTTCTCAAATGAGTACATACTAGTAGCTGTTGACTATGTTTCGAAGTGGGTAGAAGCAATTGCCTCACCTAAGGCCGATGCCAAAACAGTGATTAAATTTTTAAAGAAAAACATATTTTCACGTTTTGGTGTGCCTAGGGTGTTGGTAAGTGATAGAGGATCACACTTTTGCAATACACCCTTAGAAAAAGTTCTGCAACATTATGGTGTAAAGCATAAGGTGACCACTCCCTACCACCCACAAGCGAACGGTCAAACTGAGGTTTCAAACCGGGAAGTCAAACGGATTCTTGAGAAAACAGTCTCGAATTCAAGAAAAGATTGGTCCTTAAAACTGGATGAAGCTTTGTGGGCGTATCGCACTGCCTACAAAGCACCTATTGGGCTAACTCTGTTTCAAATGGTGTATGGGAAGACTTGTCATCTTCCAGTGGAAATGGAGCATAGAGCATTATGGGCTCTTAAGTTCTTGAATTTTGACTCCACTCTAGCTGGAGAAAGAAGAAAAGGTCAACTCCATGAATTGGAGGAATTAAGGAATGATGCGTACCATTCGAATAAGCTGTACAAGGAAAAGGTAAAGGCATACCATGATGGAAAGGTCCGTCATAAGGAGTTTCATGTTGGACAGATGGTTTTGCTTTTTAACTCGAGGTTGAAGTTATTTCCTGGTAAGTTGAAGTCGAAGTGGTCAGGACCATTTGTTGTCAAGGAAGTACGGAATTATGGAGCCATTGTGATAGAGGATCCAAAGTCACAAGAAAGCTGGACTGTCAATGGTCAAAGACTAAAAATCTATCATAGTGGTGACGTAAACCGTGATGTGTGTGTTATTTCCTTATCTGGACCAGGCTAATCGAGGTACCGTCGAGCTCTTAACGACGTTAAACAAAGCGCTTGTTGGGAGGCAACCCAACGTCGTAAGTTTGCACTTTATTTTTCTCTGTTGTGTGATTTTTATCTCTGTTAAAATTTTAGAATTTTGGGGTTCTGTTTTTCACAGAATCTATAGAAACTCTTTTCATTAAAATAATAACCGTTTAAACACCCTTTTCTCAAACTCTCGCTCTATTGACTTAGATTATATAATTAAACTTAAATGCTTAACTCTCATCCTCACATTTAACCTTTAAAAATACTTTTTGAAAAAGATTAGAATTTAATTAACTCTAAAAATTGCTTTCGCCCTGATTTAGAATTAATGTCCAATTTACACTGTCCAGTTAAAAACTCAAACCGTCGTTCTATTGATTTTAACTTCTTTATGTCTTTTACTTTCGTACAAAAACCTTGGTATTAACTCTGTAAATTGAGACCATAAAAAGAGTGACTTTAATTTTAAATAAAATTAAACCAACTTAGTTTTGATTCCTTATTCCGCTTACTTTACATACCGATATCTAAATTAATTAGTCGGACATGCTAAACAGGTCTGAACAATTATCATGCTTAAATAAAACCATATCAGGCAAACAATATAAATAAACAGTAATGCAGAGCATATATAAATTAAAACAATAAATTAAAGAACTTGAATAATTAATAGGAATCTTGAACACTCCACCACAGACCGGTTGGATTTGTTCTTGCAATCTTCAACCGGACAGGAAAATAAAAACAAAGGAATAAAATACTATGACCTAACGTAAGGTTAGATCCAGTAAAAGATACACAATAATTTCCGGTGTAGAAACTATTGTGTGAAAAATTAATTAAGTGCTCTGAAAATTGACTGGAAAAGAAAAGGAAATAAAAATTGCTAATAATAGAAAGTTGTAGAAAATTAATGCTGTAAATGCTTGCACGGCGGAAAAAGAAGCGAGACCGAGAGAGAGCCTGCAGGGTTGGGTCTTTGGCTCTATTTATATTACTCTTATTTGTAACCGTTTCCAAGAGTGCATTCCGTAAGTAACTTGCATGCTTCAACGAGTCAAGCGGAAGAATAGGCTTCAACGTGCCTCTGTTGCGCGTTAAAAGCCAAAAATATAGGAGTGGGGTGTGACGTTCGTCACACCATGTGTTACGCTCGTAACACAAAGTAGCAGGGTGTGACGCTCGTCACACCTTGTGTGATGGTAGTCACAGCTTCAGCGCTCCTGGCTTGTAATTGTGGGCTGGGCTTTAGTGGAATTTGCTTTCATCCTCTTTTTCACCCCCCCTTTTCTTCCTTTTTCACTTATGCTTCAAATAAGTTACCTGAGACAAATAGAAGGGAAAATACCATGTAATATCGAATAAAATGAAATAAATTGAAACAAATAATAATTTAATTTAATTAAATCGAGTCCAAAAATGTGATATTATTTCATGTTATCAACCGTTGAGTTTCGCCAAGTTCCTAGGGCGTGGGCATCTTATTTTGTTCAAACTTTAGTGGTCGCCTCTAATCAATCGCAATTCATTATGAAGCGGTGTTTTGCTTTGTTATCTCTCTTGACGGAAAACCTATTAATTTAGGGCGATTAATTGCTAAAGATATCAAATATATGGCTAACATTTCACAAAAGGCTTGTGGGCATTTTTGTGTGACTAATGCTCAGTCCAAAAGCACCGCTCACCACTTCGGCAATAAGGAAGTTGCAAAACACGCATCAAGGAGAAGTTGCTCAAAATGATCAAGAAGAAAATCAACAAGGTAATGAGGAAGAATTCAACCAACAACAAGAACAACATCAACCACAGCCAATACAAGGTCAACAAGCATCAAAATTTCAAAGAAGGATGCAAGCTCACACAGTTGGGGTTACAAGGTGGATAATGAATGTTTCACCCACTTTGTATGTTGAACCTCCTAGATTTGCACCAGTATTCAGATATTTCTATGAACAATAAGAAAATCATATGCTGACTCAGAGCTTAAGAGCTTGGTTTACATCAGATGAAGACATGGAGAATTACTTCATAGACTAAGATCAAGAGCAAGCAAGAAGAAAAGACCACATGCACGCAGAATGAGCAAGGCAGAATAATGAATTCAACAACACAATGCATGATATGCATGATCTTTTCCATAGCAATAGCACGTGAAAAGACATGTAGTTTGTTTTTATTTTTAGAAGACTTTAATTTTTGTTTTTATTTGTTATTTTTAAGAGTAACCTAGAGAAGAGCAATAACTATCATAAGTGTTCTTCCTCTCCCATTGTATTATCCAAATCATTGCTTAATAAACAAGTTTGTAGTTGTTTATGTTTTTTCAGATGCAAGTTTAGCACTTTAGCATTGAACAGATGATCCAAAAGAAACTTGATCATCATAATAGAAACTAGCAACTTGAAGGTGAAGGATGAGAAAAAAATCAACGAACTTGTACTCAATCTACATATACCTCATCTAGTATGGTTTTAGCCAAATATTTCCATTATTCACTTTTCTTCCTTTATGAGTGTATCCATGCATTATTCTTTTAACTTGTTTGATATATTTCTGATTAAGTTATCTGGTTTGAACAACACACACTGAGGAAATTTTTTTTTTTATAACTTTGAGCCTTTGTAAACCACCCTTTAGTAATAGGTTTATCCATTTCTAAACACTTTGAGCCTAAACCTTTATTTCAATGACATAGCCTTAAATTCTTAGTGATATGACTTGAAAGATCTTTTCTTTCTGCCCTCTCTTTGGAGTTATGTAGAAGTATAGTCTTAAAGTATATGAAAAAGATTAAGTTTGGGGTTTCTCTTGGAAGTGAGTAAAGTTTTAAGTTTGGGTGGGGTACTAGGGAATATGATCCAAAATTTGAAAAAAAAAATTACTGAAAAGAAGTGAAAAAATATATTTCTTCGAAAAAAATGAATGAGAAAAGAAAAGAATGATATTGTTAATACCTTAGGATTGGCATTAATTTTGTAAAACAAATAATGTAATCATCTCTGTTGTTTTAATATGTTGGGTTGAATAAGTTCAACATCTGGACCAACATGTCATGTACGATGTCACGACATCATGCCTGTGACATCGTACATGTGTAGAAAACTGAATTAATTAATTCAGTATATATTCTGGGATTAGTGAGGATATTTGGTGAATATCCTAACTCTCATGTGGAGGTCTTAAAGACTCAATCAGAACATATATAGGCTCAAAATAGGAGATATATATGGAGAGATTTTAGGATTGAAGACCTTGTTTGTAGCAGAAATTTTCTGCTGTACTTGTAACAGCAAAGAACAAGTTTGCTGCGATTTCTGAAGGCCCAAATCCAGTTGGGTGATTAGGTTATAAATAGCTTATTGTAACCTAGTTTTTGTAAGCCTCTTAGAATGAAAAATTAGAGGTGTGTGTGAGGTAAACCTCCCAACCTGTGGGAAGGTTACCATGTGTTTCTCAGTGTTCAAAGCTGAGAGTATTTTTGTAACTCAAAGCCTGTAGGCAAGAGTGATTATGTTCTTGAATGAAGCTGTGAAGCAAGTTCAAGTTGGTTTAACATTACATTGTATTTGTAGTGATAGGAATGGAAACTGGAGGTTTCTATCTAGGAGTTCCTATGTATATATTGCATTGGGTAGGGATTAAGTGAAGAGTTGTAAACGGGGGAGTTTAACTCTGAATTAATACTGCTGATAGTGGATCTTCTTGCTGGCTTGGTAGCCCCCAGACGTAGGTCATGTTGGACTGAACTGGGTTAACAATTTCCTATGTTTGTTTTCCTTCTGCATATGTTATAATCCTGTATGCCATAACTAAGCTTGTATTTCAGTCTGCCTACCAAAATAATAACAGACCTGATACAGAGCCTTCTGGTTGTATGTCAATCAGAATGTCGTGACATTCATCATTGACTGCATATACTGAATAATAGGCAGGTTGGTTTTTATGCTTCAGTTCAGTATATATTTAAGTTTGGTTTTCAAGTGAAAACAGACCTGGCCCAAGGATCATTGTGAAACTGTCAAACTGGATGTCTAGACAGTTGGTCATGTAGGCTGATACTGAACTAGAGACTGGTTGGTCTTTTACAGTACAGCAAATTTAGCACAGTCTGTTTCTCAAGAACATAACAGAATCAGCATGATGCATATGTTCTGACTGTCAAACTGAATGTTGTGACATTCATTCCTGACAGCATGTGCTAAAGTTTAGGATGATTAGTTTGTTTCTGTTTCAGTATTTTTCTCAGGCTATTCTTTGGGAATCCAACAGCTGAGCTAAAATCCAGGAAACCAACTACTACCCTACAATTAATGAACCTAACAAAGAGCCTATTTGTTAGAAATCTAATAAGTGGTAATTAGATTAATGTATACAACCTTTATTTCAGGAAATACAAGTAAAAGGCAAGCACACTGGAATAATGTAACAGATGATCAATTAAGACATCATGTTGATAACTGTGTAGGAAAACAACAGAAGTGAGAGCTATGATTGATCTCTGCTGAGGTTGTATACCTGATGCACAGGACTAGGGGTTCCTTCATTCTAGGGTGACTTGGAGTAGAACATCTGAATTCTGACTACGCCAGAATTTCAGATATTATAAGAAAGATCAATATTATCTATGATAGTGATAGCTATGATAGTTACAATGTTGGATCAGATGTCATGACTTGGAGTAGAACATCTGAATTCTGACTACGCCAGAATTTCAGATATTATAAGAAAGATCAATATTATCTAGCACTAGAAAATGGAACAAAGAGGTATGATGATAGAAGGATAACTAGGAACCATGTTACAACCTGAAAAGTCCTATAATGTGTGTGTTGTGATTTCTATGATTGACTCTATTAGAACATGATCAAGCTAAGTTTAATTGATTTTGCATGTTGATTGAGAGATCACCTTATCCTTTGAGTGAGTTATAGTGAGTTGAGAGACAAGTTGAGTACTCGTCAATGTTGAGGATGTTTTTCGAATTCGCGGGATAGAAGTTGGGAGCTGAACCATAGTCAGGTAAAACAAATATTTAATTTGGTAATGTTCGATTGTTATTGTGCGACTTGTTATCTGTTGAAATATGCATTTGAAGGCGAGTTACTTGACGACAAGCAACGATTCAAGTTTAGGGTTGTGATGACAACCCGTCATTACATATATTTATTCGAAGAATTGGAGCAAAACAAGTGAAATTCGAGCAAATTTGAGGAAAAATGACCAAAGAATGAGGGGAAAATAGCTAAGTATGCAAATTGGGGACTTAGCGAAAATTTGAGTGAAAAGGAGAAAAAAATAGTCAAGCTTCAAAAAATAATCACATCCTCCATCGAGCACGTGATAGGGCATTAAAAGGTGCACTGCATGCGCGATGCAGGCTATCGTGTGTGTGATAGTCACTTTTCTGGGCCTTTTTTCTGACGCGTTCTAGTCTATTCTGACGCATTTAAAAAGGGTTTTCATTACTTTCAGAGGGATTACGATTTTGGGAGATTGAAGCGCGAATTAGAGAACACAAGTGCTGATTTTTTGAGCATTTAAAGCCATTGGAGGCCATCTCCTTAAGGGACTTTTATGTTATCATTGTTTATCAATTGTGGTATTTTTAATTACACTATGAGTAGCTAAATTCTTCTAGGTTAGGCTGTGTTAGGATGAACCTGTTTCTCAATTGTTGGATTATATGTTGATTTGACCATTGTATGAACCTATTGATCTATAATCTTAATCGATTGTTTCTTGTTCGTAATGCTTCTTATGTGAGATACTATTTTAATCCTATTTTGGGCACATAGGGAACACTGACCATTAGGGTATACGTTGGACTAGGGAAATTGTTGTACTTACGCTTGTTGAATAGGGATAGGAGACCTCCGGGTAGTGGCATAGAGAATTAACGTTTTATACATCGCCTAACTCTGCTTACGTTCGCGGACTAGGAATAGAAAGTTCCTTGTAGTGGTTAGTGAGTTATTTCGTGAGGGATCAACTATAACGATTTTATTAATTCTCGTGAGGTTATAGTGATTAGATAATTCATACAGGGTATCAAACATCAACAAGAGAGGAATAGGGGATTCTACAACACAACCTGACCGCTTTCGTGATATTGTTTACGCATTTATTTACTTTTCACATGGAGACTTGAAAACCCCCCTTTTTACTAGTTTTTCCAAATTGCACACATTTTGTCTTGCTTTGAGGCAGTCCCTTTGGATTTGGTATTTCTATTACTTTGACAGTATCGATATACTTTCTAAGAAGTCATCACTCGTCAGGCACCCTAATAAAAAATAAACATTTTGGTCATATTTCTTATTCTCTTTTAAGAACTCGAGAGGAAAATATTTCAAAAGCTAACACTAATGTGAAAACTAATTAAATGGTTTCCATTGAGTACAACGAACGTAAGGGATGCAAAAACCTTCCTCTTGCGTAATCGACTCCTGAACTTTGATTTGGTTGCGACGACCATAATCTTAGTCGTTCTTTTATGAGTTTTATCGATATTTCCCTGTTCCCTTTTCATGAATAAATAAAGTTTTATGGCTACTTTGTTAGTCATTTCTAGAACGTGTGATACGCTTCGCAAAGGATCATATTCTTTTTTTCAAGGTACGACACCCCCCAAAGAAAAGTGTGTTGAATTGATATAATTTCATGTAACACAATAGTACCATTATGAAGACATTAAATTCTCCCAAGATAGTACCATTATGAACCATACTTGATAAACCTTCCACCGCCATTAAAAACAGAAAAGAGGATAAAGGGTCCCCTCGACAATGACCACACGAAGCTTCAAAGTTCAGAGTTGAGCTACCATTATCTAACATAGACATATAACTATTCCAAGAAACAAAACCCATCCTTCTCATGACGTATCTGAGGTACTCCCAAGAAACGCAATCATAAGCTTTGGAGAAATCCACTTTCACCAAAAGGCACTCTTTTTTGAATCTTTTAGCATAATCCACTAATTCATTAACAACGAATATACCATTTAATATCTGATGAACAGATAAAAAAGTTTATGGACATTTAGCAATAAGGTTATGCATAACTCTCTTAAGCCTATTAGCCAACAACTTAACCAAAATCCTATAAGCACATCCAACCAACAAATGGGCCTAAAATCATCCATGATTTTGGGATTGACACACTTAGGGATTAAAGCTAAAAAGAAAGAAATTATGGCTTTAGGAACCTTAGCTACTAAATAGAATTCATCGGCAAACCTCAAAATGTTATCTTTAATAATGTCCTAGCATGATTTGAAGAAACCGAGGTTTAAACTGTCGATCCCGAGCTTTTGTCCATATCTCCAATCTAAACCACTTCTTTGACTTCTTCTAATTAAAAATGTGATTCAAGAGCTTCCCATTCATCATCATCATTCAACTTATTAAAAGTCACCCCTTCCAGAATATGCCTCATGAAATCGGGTTCTTTGAATCTCGTTTCAAAGTGTTGCTTGATATCCATCATTACCACATCCACTTGTTCTATTCTCCCTCTGATAGTATTAAACCTACAATTCCATTCCTTCTAAATATGTTCTTTATTGAATTGTGAAAGCATTTTGAATTTCTATCTCCATTCTTGATCCAATTTTGCCTTGATTTTTGCTTAAGCATGCTCTCTCTAAGGTTCATTGAATGCCACAACCTGCTCATCTAACTCATTCAAGCTCTTAATTATGTTATCCACTTCCAAATTTCTGATACCGAACACTTCTCTATTCTAGTTTCTTAAGATATCTTTCAAGAGATTTAGCTTTTCCTTAATAATAAATCCAACTTTCCCATTAACTTTAAAGGTGTTCCAAAACCTATCCACCAGAGAGACAAAGTTCTTATTTTCCATCCAAGAATTGAAAAACTTGAGCGGTTTGGTACCCCAATTGATTGAATTTCCTCTAATCCATATAGGACAATGGTCTGATAAATCCCTCAATCAAGCATGTCGACAAAGTAATTTTCCACCACTCTACCAAATTCTTCGTAAGAAGGATTCTATCAAGTCTTCTCATCACCTTCCCATCCAATCTAAACTAGGTAAATTTTCTTATAGAAGTTGGAACATCCACTAACTCAAAATTATGGATGAAATCCCCAAATTCATAAATTTCATCTTTATTGACAACAAAACTCAACCCCTATCTTTTTTGCCTCTATTTGGTTAGCATTAAAATCTCCTGCGATGCACCCCTCACCTACCTGAAAATTAGATTTGCACAAAGCTAAGTGATTCCAAAGAGCTATCTTCTTTTGAAGTAGACAAGACGAATAAATATTCACCAAATAAATTTGTCTATTTTTCCACAAAGCACTCAAACCTACAAAACCATCAGACATAAAACTATAGATCAGATTAATAACACTTATTTTCCACATGATTAAGATACCTCCAGATTTTTCAAAAGCACCTTTGAAAGACGAATCCACCTGTTTTTCACCCCACATTGAATGAACATCCCTCTTTTTGACAATTTAGAGCTTAGCTTCTTGTAGGGGTGGCAAACGGGCTTGCTCTCCCCATTTAGACCCTCCCCGCAAAAGCCTTAAAAAAAGGGACGGGCAAGACAAGTATAGTTGAGAGTGTGGGTCTAAAACCTGAGACCGTCCTGCATAAAAGTGCGAGTGGGGCAGGTAGTTCCTTTTAGGTCTAAAAATGAATAAAATTATGTTAATTTCTATGCCCGCAAATACCGCAAAAAAAGGGGTTGGGCGGGTCAGACACATTAGAGGGTGAATGCCTAAATCATTGGTCCGCCCCACACTAAAGTGCAGGAAAAATGGACATGCCCAACAGGTCAGACCCGTTTTAGCACCCCCCTAGTTTCTTATAACAAACATATATCAATCCTCTCCTTTCTAATTAAATGGCTTAAGTCTTTCCTCTTTACATAATCACCACGTCTATGAATATTAAATGAGAGTAAATCCATGGTGCACCTTTGGTAGATTCATCCTTCTGGATTTCTCCTTCTTTGTCCTTCAGATCCAATATTCTAATATCTTCAATGTGAACTCTATCATCTTCTAAATCTTTGACGCAAAATGTAAATGTCTTCTTCCAGATTTCTGCAGACATTTCCAAAGTTGATTTTAATAAAACTCAATTATTTCCCTTCACCACATCCGAATTTGAAAATGAATTACAACACAAGGCGGACCCCCCCCCCCCCCCCCCCCCGAGAATTTCGTACTAGATGAAATAGAATCATTAGACAGTTAGGACACTTGACGGTTGTGATTTTGGTGTTTTAGTGGATGCATAATAGAGAAGTGGGAAGATCTGAAAAACTCCAATTCTTTAATTGGATCTTCACTATGGGCCTTAAGACCTTGTAGGCTTTGGTTTGCCACAATTTGTAAATTGGACATACTTGGCCCAATTATACTAGGAAAATGTTTACCACTTAGCAATTGGGTGTCTCCTTCTTCAAAATGGACAATCTCGTGTTAGGTTGAGAGGCAACCACATCAGCTCAATTTTCTATAATATTTGTCATCACTTTTCCCATATGAGGTTTACTTGTTTCATATTTGCACTCTACCGACCTATTGAAAATCCCTTTCACATCATGGTTTGAATTTGTTTTGGAGGACTAATCCTTTTACCCAGTTGACTCTACCTCTCCCCTCATATCAGTCACCTCACATAGGATGTTAACTTTATCAAATTTATCTTCTATATCCACTAAGACCCTAGTAGAAATACCTAGATCCCCCTTCTGTCACATCAAGTATCGGATCTGGAACTTCCACATACTCACCATCTCCTCCCTCTACCGCAACCATTTTCTAAACTTTCTTCATCCTTTGACTCCAATGACTCCAAAGTTGAAGCTTGCTTCCTACTAAAGCCTGAACTCATAGACACCAAGGAATCTTCTAATAAATTAATTCTGAAGAAGATCCCATTTATTTTAACTTTAAGAACTTCATTAATGGTAACATGACAACTAGTATAGATAGGAAATCTCACCACATCCATTTTAGTCTTCGCCACAGTAGGATTTGTTAGTGTGTGAGACACTTTTAGTAAGGAGAGAGAGAGAATGAAGAATAAGGATTATTATTATTGAATGTTGTTATTATAAATATAAAAATGAGTTACAAATGCATATATATATATATATATGTGTGTGTGTGTGTGTGTGTGTGTGTGTGTGTGTGTGTTACTTGTATCCACAGTAACTAACATAATAAACCCTGACCCTAATCAACTTGGGTTTGGGCTACAACTTGGATTATATAACAACATACCCCCTTATAATCTAAGTTGTTGAACACAAACTAATCATAGTCAATCTTAACTATTCCTAATTTCTTCTCAGAGTTAGGAATATGTAAATCTTCAATCCTTTGGTGGAAATATCGGTCAATTGTGCTTCACTTGAGAAATGCCTCACTTCATGTTCACCCTATTTTAACTCCACCCTTAGGAAATGGAACATAGCCTCAGTGTGCTTACTTCTCCCATGTAGAACTGGATTTTTTGCAAGATTAATGGCCAACTTATTGTCGATCTACAACACTAGAGGTTTCTTCACTTCGGCCTCCATCTCTTCCAACACATATTTGATACATGTTGCTTCACAAGCAGCATAGGATCCCGTTATATATTCAACACCACATGATGATAATCCCACCACATCTTGCATTCCTGGGCATCATGAGATTGGGGCACCAAACACTTGAAAGAAGTAACCAGTTGTGCTTCTTCTATCTTCCTTGTTTCCACACCAATTAGCATCTAAATAGAGAGTAATCTCGACTTCTTTTCTTTCAGAATCTCGTGGAAATAGAAGTACATAGTTTGTCAATCCTTTTAAATATCTTGGAATTTTTCTTGCAGTCTTCATGTGTGACACCCTTGTTTCATTCATGTACTTGCTCACTAATCTGACTGAGAAACCTATATCAGGTCGACTATTGCACACATATCTCAGTTATCTAACAATTTATTTGAACAAATTAACATCAGTTTTCTCTTTCTCTCCATGTTTCTCCAACTTTAAATTTGGTTCAATAAGTGAGGATGCCGGATTCGAGTCTTCCATCCTGAATTTCTTAAGTATCTATTTGACATGCTTTCTTTGATGTAGCATCATACCTTGCTTCGACATTTGAAATTCCATGCCTAGGAAGTACGACAACTTTCCCAAATCTGACATTTCAAATTCCTTCTTCATCAGCTTTTAGAACTTCGACAAGTTCTCCAAATTATTTCTAATTACTAACAAGTCATCGACATATAAGCAGATGACTGTTATATCTTGTGCCATAAGTTGAACATATACACCATACTTAGATTTGCATTTGATGAATCCTAATTCGACCAAGTATGAGTCGATCTTCTCGTTCCATGCCCTAGGTGCCTCCTTGAGACCATAGAGCGCTTTGTGTAACCAGTATACTTTCCTTGCTTCCTCCTGTATCACAAGCCTGAGAGGTTGTGTTACATATACCTTTTCATCTAGAGGACCATTTTAAAAATGTTGACTTCGCATATAAGTGAAATGTCGACCATCCTTGCTTACATGCCAAGGATACCACCAATCGGACAATCTTCAATCTTGCTATTGGTGCTTATACCTCATATTGGTGCTTATACCTCATAATAGTCGAGTACTAGTCTCTGAAGAAATCCTCGAGCTACTAATCTTGCCTTATGTTTTTCTATCGACCCATCAGCATTATGCTTCAACTTGAACATCCATTTGAATTCGATAGCTTTTGTATGTGTTGGCAATTTGACTAACTCCCATGTGTTGTTTCTTTTGATCGCTTTTAACTTTTAGACCATAGGTGAGTTCCATTGTTTATTCTTTAAAGCCTCACTATAGTTGATTAGTTCAGCACCTGCTACGGGTGTCGGTAGTAAGCCACTGGTTTTTATACGGGAAATTTTTCTTCCTTAGGTTTTAGTGGGATCCTTCTGGGAACGGTTCCTTGAATGATTTTTATCGACTTTTCCCAACATTCACACTTGTTTTTCTTCATCCTCGTGAGATTTTTATTGCTTGAAAAAGAAATAAAACAACAAGAAAACAAATTAGTCCGAAAAAGCGTGGGTTGCCTCCCACGTAGCGCTTTGTTTAAGGTCGTCACCTACACCCTCAACTCAAGAGGGTGCTTCCTTCCATCTAGAATCCCCTGTATCTCCCCTAGTTATTGTCGGGACCCAACTAACTTTAGTAATCCATGCCATGCATCCCTCTTCCTCTTTCTTTCTCCGAGGAGGAGACTCATATTTTTGGTCCGGTTTTAAACGAACTATCTCTTTCACTCCCTTCTTCACCTTAGACTTACTCTTTTTTAATCCTATATGGGGTCTATGATTCTTGGGTTCATCACATTTCACAACAGGCGCTTCAAATCCCTGGTTAGTAGAGATGCACTCTCGTGCAGAACTTCTCCATAAACCTTAACTTTGGTATCATCCTTCTCAACTTTAGTTCTACCAAGTAAGCACACTTCCAACTTATGGGTCGGAGGAGGATTCGATGCGCTTTCCTAATCACAAATGGTTATCAAATCTACCAAACAACAAGAATTCCTCAAATAAGTGTTCTTTAAAATTGTTGCTAGAATAAATTCAAAATTCTCTTCTCCTACCTCGAAATTTAACTTTCCTCTCTTGACATCGATGATGGTCTTGCCGTAGCTAAGAAGGGCTTACCTAATATCATATGGATTTGAAAATCTTCATCATTGTCCATTATGACAAAGTCTATCAGCACATAATACTCTTCACCTCTCACCAGAACATCCTCTAACACACCTATGGGATATTTAACCGATCTATCTGCAAGTTGCAAAGACACATTAGTCAGTTTCATCTCTTCCATGTCTAACTTCTTACACACAAACAAAGGAATCAACCTAACACTAGCTCATAGATCACAAAGTTCTCTCTCAAAGTCCATGGTTCCTATATGACAAGGGATAGAAAAACTCCCCGGATCCTTAAGCTTTAGGATCACCAGGTTTTGAATCACGACACTACTATCAATAGTCATAGCCACAATCTAATGGTCCTCTAGCTTTCTTTTATTGGAAAGAATCTCTTTTAAGAACTTATCATAAGATGGAATTTGAGTTAGTGCCTCAGTGAAAGGAACATTGAGGTTGATCTTTTTGAGAAGTTCCACGAACTTTTTGAACTAGGCCTCCACTTTTGGCTTTCATAAGCCTTTGTGGGAAAAGAACAATAGGTTTGTAGGAAGGAGGGGAAACATAGGGTGCTTCCTTCTCAACCTCTTCAACAACCTCCTTTTGAAGTGGTGTTGGTACACTCTCTTCAACCTCTTTCTTTCTCTTTCACTATAACTACCTATTTGCTTCCCACTACGAGTTATCACAACATTCAAATGCCCATTGGGATTTTTCTCGGGTTTCCCCAAAAATGACCCTGAAGGGACGGAGGTAAAAGCATGTTGTTGAGCAACTTTAGCGATTTGAGTCTCCAACATTTTATTATGGGTGGAAACATTGTCAATCTTAGTGGTTAACTGCCTAAGCGCCTCATTAGTGAGGAGGTTTTGATTTCTAAATTCATTATTTTGACGTGTTTGCGTCATCACAGAATTTTCCATCAAAAGCTCAAAGTTGGATTTCTTAGGCTCATTTGGTTTATCTTTTTGGAAACTCGGCAGTCCCATAGCTTGCTAGGGGTTGTTGTTCTTATAAGAGAAATTAGGGTGATCATGCCACCTTAGGTTGTAGATGTTGGAATACGGATTATTCTGCTGGTTGTTGTTCATAAAATTGACATTTTCTTTGGTGGATCCTTCGGCGAGGATCATTTATCAATCTCTATCGGTGTGCCCATTAAATTTGCATATCTCGCAGTAGAGAGTAGTTGGGGAAACAAAAGCTACATGGGTAAGAGTAACGGGTGTGATGCTTCAACTATCTATCTTTTTGCAAAAGAAACCACCTTAGTGTTCATATGGTCAAACACATTAACCTCATAAAGACCACTAGTCTTATGGGTAGACTTAGCGGTAACTTGTCACACGCTTTCCCATGAGTGGTGATTTTTGGCCATTTCTTCTATCAAATTATGGGCTACATCTTGAGGACCATTCATTAGGGCCTCATCATAAGCCACATCTATGGTCATCCTTGTGGAGTAAAGGAGATCATTGTAAAAGGTATGGATAATCATCCATTTCTAGAGTCCAAGAATAACAGTCTTAACAAATTTGTATAACTCTCCCACGCGTCAAACAAAGATTCATCATCTTCTTGCCTAAAATTGTTAATGTCATTCCTAACTTAGGTCGTTTTGCTTGGGGGAAAGTACCGCGCAAGAAAGTTTGTTTTCAACTGAGTCCAGGAAGTGATAGAATTGGCGGGCAAGGATTGTAGTCAAGCCCACACACGGTCTTTCAAAGAAAAGGGGAACAAACGGAGTCAGATAGCGTTTTGGTCAACGCCATTAGCCTTAGTGTACCACATTTATCAACAAATATCGAAAGATGAAGGTTCAAGTTTTCAGACAGTAAATCGAAAAATTGATTATGTTGCACCATACCAATCAAAGAAGGTTTTAATTCAAAATTATTTATCGCAATCGATGGGTGCACAATACTACAATGCAATTTCTCATCGGTAGGAATCGCGTGATCCTTAAGAGGCTTTGTGTCAACTGTTGGGTCATCCATAGCTTGTAGTCTAAGACTTCGGCGTCTCTCAAATAAGAAACGCTCTATTTCGTTTACGCGTTCGACTAAATTCCCAGCAGGACGAATCCTTCGCATACAGGAGAAGCGAATTATATTAAATGGTTCTTATGAGATTTATGATTTGTTGTACCACACCAAATTCTTTTATCCTCCCAATTGTATCCTTTCCAGTGAATTTCACCATTATAGTGTTCTCCCTCCTCTTATATGATTCTCTTTCTTGTCCCATTTCTATTTCACTTTCACCATTTCTCATTCATTAAGTTTGAATGATAAGATTTACTTCTATAAGATTTCATTGGATAGAAAATTGTTATACGGGAAATTGAAGTCTAGAGAATTTTTAAATGGAAAATTAAAGTCCTGAGGTAGAAACTCGCAGTAATTAAAGTCCTGAGGTAGAAAGTCGCAGTATTATAAGTCAACCACCGTAAATTGAATTGAACCAATAAAAAAACTTCATGCTACATTTCACTAAAAAGTATATGATTCAAAACACTATATAACTTTATATACAAATAACTCATAATCAATAAACCATCGCTAATTACTTTCGTGTTGCGTTATTGTGAAAAATCTTTCTTATTCATCCATCCCTCCACCGCATTACTCAACATCACTGCCGCTGCAACGAAACCTTTCAACTTCTACTTTCAAACTTTTTTTTTGGTTCAATCTAATTTACGGTGGTTGAGTTATAATACTGCCAATTTCTATCTCATAACTTCAATTTTTCATATAACAATTCTCCGTCCAATCACTCCAATGAAATCTTAGGTAAGTAAATCTTATAATTCAAACTTAATGAATGAGTAATGGCTAGGAATCATAGTCCACCATGAACGAATTAGTTGGTGATTCACCTTAGACTCCATCTAATAATCGATGTTTATTTCACATACAAGAAAAACAAGTTATTCTTGAGATATTTATTTCTTAAATGGCTTTATGTCCATTTATATTTAGTTGATATGCAATTAATAAATAACCAAAAAAATATATGCTATTAGTATAAAATAAATGAAATTAATATTTAGATTAGTGGGTATAAAACCATTAAATGCATGACTACTTTAGAAACCTATTCATATTAAACTAGTGTCTTAGGCTGTTCGAAAGTCTTTTAATTTTTAGTTCTTTAAATCTGTTTTGTATATCTATTTTAAAAAAGTTGTTTTAAAAATGAGAATGAGAAAAAAAGTTATTTGGTAATCAATTCCTTGAAATCTGTTTTTAGGAGTGGGAAAATATATTTGATTATTTAATTTTTTTAAACTGTTTTAAAAATAATAAGATGATAAAATTCTTTGATAATTTAATTTTTAAATTTGATTATATTAAATAACAAAAAATCAGAAATAATTTTATGATCATTTACTTCCTAACGAGTAATTTTTTGTTTATAGAGTAGAGTTAAAGAAAAATTCATATCTAATCAAACATGTTTATATAGTTAAATATTTTTAATAATGTAGACGGATTGATAATATAAAAAATATTTATATTAAATTTATTTATAAATTTAATCAATTATAAAATATTTAACATAATGAATTAATTTGTAATATATTATACAACAAAAAGAAGTTAAAAAATGTACAATCTTATAAATCAGTAAATAATTAAAATTAATCTATAATATATATATATATATATATATATATATATATATATATATATATATATATATATATATATATATATATATATATATATATATATAAACTGATGGTTGATAGTAAAGAAAATGTATAATAGAATTTATCCAAAAGTTTTATATAATTATATTTGTGTCATTAATAAAAAGTAACACTTTTTTTTGGTGTTTTTTTATCATTCTTAAAAATAAAACTGAAAAATGAAAAAATAAGTCATTCAAACAGATTTTTTGCTTTTAAATTTTTAAAAATTAAAAAACAATTTTAAAAACTAATTCATACAAACCCTTAATCTTCACGTTTACATTTTTTTTCTTTTTATTTATAGGATCAAAGGAGTATAAGATTTAATAGCTTTAATTTTGCTTATAAATTTATTGTACATTATATTAGGTTTCTTTATTTCTTTGTTACTCTAATGGCGAACTCTTTATATATCTTTGTCATATTGGTTTCATTCGTGGCATGTAAGTTTTTACATCATAGAAATACTTGTTTATCTGTTATCATGAATCAACCTCGATGTTCTAAAGTTTATTTATACTAGTTAATCATTGAAACCTCTTAATGGTTTTTGTTTTATTGTTTTATAGTGCAATCAACACAAGTAGGAGCCACATGTTCAAAAATTGTGGGTAGATGTTCAGACCAAAATTGTGCTGCACGTTGTAGAAATTATCCAGGTACTGATGGTGGTTACTATTCATGTGGATACTATGGCCTGTGCACTTGTGTTTTCGATAAGGTACCTTCCAAAGATGAAGGAGTACGACCTTGTAGTATTGGGCTACAACTTTGCGGTGCTGATTGTGATTCAAGTTGTTGCAAATCAAAGTGTTCTACAATATACAGAAACTATGTTAATCCTACTGGGGATTGTGTTCAAGCTTTTTGACCATGTTCATTGCATCTGTTCCTATGATGAATGAATTGCTTTCTCGTTATTAATTGAAATAAATATAGTAATAAATATTTGTGTTGATTACTATTAATTGAATTGCTTTTCTTTTTCTATCGTTTTTTTTATATTTTTCCATGAGTAATAATTTCAAAGGAGTTCTGAAAAGGTCGTTGGAAGAATCGGGTGGGTCGTTCCGACTGTAGTTTGGATTGTCCGATCCGAATTCATGTCGATAGTTAATTCATCTCTCTAATATGTGGCATATGAGATGTCCTTGAAAGGGTTGGTTTTAGTCATACCTACAAAAGAGGAAATCGTTCTTCCAGTCTAGGACGAAGAATCGTTCTTCCCTCGTACTCATTGGGATGTTAAGGGAAGATTGTTTCTTTCCCACGATCTGACAAGTAGGGTTGTCTACAAGTATTCCAACCTCTAAGGTTTGGAGGATCAGTCAGTATTCACATATTTAGAGTACATAAACCCTTTTGTGGTCACTCTCGTAAGCAAAGACATCATCATTCTATTTTTACTTGTTCAATTGACACCCACCATAGGAATTCGGTAAAACTACAGGCCGCACTTACCTTAGATTTTAATTTGCCTCATTCGTCTTCTTCAGCATAGTCACACAGTGAGGTACCACAACTATTAGCACTACCAACAACGGTGGCAACAATACATTGATAGAGATGTGGCTGCTATAGAAGACTTGTGTCGTTCCAACCAAGCTTTGCAGGTGAATGTCTTGACCAATCAGGAGCAACGTCATGAAGACATCCATATCTAAGACTAGCACTAACCTTTCTTCGACGAGATTTGAGGCACTTTAGTACCACAAAACTGTAAGCCACCATCACTGGTAAAGTTTGGCGGGAAAGCGACCCCGATAACAATTTTCTGACATCAATACTCAGATGGAAATCATAAGCTCCTCCAACTTCTTGAAGTCAAATCTCTTGTCCAAAACTTTCAAAGAGGCCGCCCTAGGGTGGTTCATGAACCTCGTTATCCTTTCAGTAATCAGTTATCAAGACCTCTCGAGGAAAGCGGTCCATCAGTTTTTAAAGAGTAAGCGACAAAAGGTTTCGACAACTAGCATATTCAATGTCTGCAGGGACACTCTGATTATTTATGGGAATACCTCGCATGTTTCAACGAGGCAACTATCAAAGTGTGTAGTGTTATATTTGGTAAAATCCCAGACTGGGGCGCCCTCATCCAACAACTCTGTCGCATAGACGTAATTTGCCCAAAGGGTCCCTCGTACGTGGGAGTCAAGTAAGAAAGAGTCCCCACTGACTCCTAGAAGATATGCGGCCAATAACTTCCCCTACTAAGAGAGGAGTGGTTAAGACCACGTAAAAGGATGAAATCCCTGAGGGCTGGAGACTCCTATTAATACATTATCCCTCGAGGAGAAAAGATATACTCTAAGTGATACGTGTAACACCCTAATTTTTCATTTATTTTCTTTCAATTGAGTTAAAAAGCTTTATATTATTTTATTTGAGTGCTATATTTGATTTATTGGTATTATGGAGGTTTGGTAGAGTTTGATTAGAATTTTTATTAATTTTAATCATTTAAAAATTAGAAATAATGAGAAAATGAAATATGGAAAGGAAATTAGAATGTAATTAACATTGTGGAAAAAGGTGGAGTTAGTGGGAGTTGAGAGGAGTTAGTGAATAAACAAAATTAGTAGGGTTTTATTTAAATAGAGAGGAGAATTTGAGTTAAAGTGGTTTTTGGAAGAAAAAAAAAAGATGTCAGCAGAGTAGAGAGAATCCTAACAGAGTAAGAGGTAGGAGAAGAGAAAGAGAGATCTTGTTTTTGTAACTTGGAGATTGTTGTGAATTCCAGGTAAGTGGGTGGGGTAGGGGGAGGAATTGTTCATTTTAGGACATATAGGATAGAAATGATTCCTTATCCTCTTTCTCTTTACTTTCTATTTTTCTCCAATTGATGAAATTGTTGAATCTAGAGATGGTTTGTGAAAAACCTCTCTTGATTATTCTGATATGTTGAAAAATTTGTGTTGGATTGATGACTGATTTTCGTATGAAATTGTATGTGAAGTTGTGATTTTGATGTTCAAGCGCTTATGTGATATTTTGATGAAAAATATGAATGATTTAATGTTAAATGATTACTCTGTATGAAATTGATGTGCTTAATACTATATAAATGATGTGTGATGATATACTGTGAAATTTGGGTTTTTTGGGATCAAAATCGGAGATTCGAAAGTGCTCCAATGGTGAAATGCAGAATTTTGCATTCTCCACGGTGGTGACGGGCGTCACCTTCTTAACGGGTCAACTATCACTATGTTGAGAGGGTTGACAAGCGTAAGAGAGGTGACGGGAAGACCATCATGGACCTCATAGACGGTTTCCTTGCCCAGGCGTCAGTGTGATGACGGGTGTGAGAGAAAAAGGGATGACGATTAGGCGTGACGATCGTCATGCCTAAAGAGTTGATTGCCATACCCTTGTTTGACCGATTTTGGGTCGTTGACTCGATTTTTCAAATAAATTCTATTTTCTATGTGTATTCTGTGTTGTTTTGATGTTGTTGGTGAGTATTAATGAGTTTTGTTGAGAAATTACATAATTTAGTTATTTTGATGAGTTATGATAAAAATGATGAGTTGTGTCGAGATGTGTGGTTCAGTAAGGAACCATTTTGATGGCCTTATATTAACGATGTTCATTCTCAATTTTAGGTTCAGAGAGGAACCAACGACGAGTATTGAAGTTGGAGGTTTGAGATGAGTATTGCATTTGTTTGTTGCATTCATGCATCATGTATATCGGAGATATGTGACGGACTTCGGTTCAGTGATGAGTCTCAAATTCAAATATGGAACATGTGAGGAGTCTGATGGTTCAGAGGTGGAACCAGGTTTAGAGAGGAAACAATAACAATGGCTAATGGTTTATAGATGGAACCAGGTTCAAAGATGGAACTAGTGACGAGTAGATTAATCAGTAGCATACCTCTAATATCCAAAAACCTTGGTACCATATGCATTGGAGTAGAGGAGATGAATACATTGCATACATAACCACATTTGTGATTCAAATTGTTGCAAATAAAAGTGTTCTATAACATACAGAAACTACGTTAATCCTACTGAGGATTGTGTTCAAGCTTTTGACCATATCCATTGCATCTGTTCCTACGATGAATGAATTGTTTTCTCCTTACAAATTGAATAACTATAGTAAAAAATATTTGTGTTGATTACTATCAATTGAATTTATTTATTTTTATATCATATTTTTTATGTACTTTTCCTTGAGTAATAATTTCAAAGGAGTTATGAAAAGGTCGTTGGAGGAATCGAACGGGTCTTCAGACCGTAACTTGGACTGTCGAACCGAATCCATCGAGCGGGTCCTGGTTCTTCAGAAGAAACACCATAAAGACATCCAGATCAAAGACAAGCTCCAACCTTTATTTGAAGATATTTGGGTCTCTTTAGTACAACAAAATTTCAAACCACCATCAGTGGTAAAGATTGATGGGAAAAGTAACCCCGGTAACAAATTTCTGCCATCAATACTCAGATTGAAATCATAGGTGCCTCCCACTCCTCGGAGTGCAAGCTCTTGTCCAAGACTTTACAAGAGGATGACTTGGAGTGGATCAAGAACCTCACTCTCCTTGTAGTAATCAGTTATCAAGACCTCTCAAGGAAATTGTTCCATCACTTTTCGAAGAGTAAGCAACAAAAGGTTTTAACGACTAGCATATTCAATGTCTGCAAGGGACACTACGACTCATTAAGGGAATACATTTCCATTTTCAATGATGTGCCTAACAAAGTGATGCATGCTAACTAAGATATGCTCGTGGGAGAATTATACAATGGTTTGAGAGTTGGGAATTTCAACGAGCCTCTCGCCCAAAAACCCGATGTCTCTAGGACTGAAATCATGGCATGGGTCGAATGTTACATTAATAGGTAAGAGAGAAATGAAAAGAAGAAAGTCAAGGACGTCAAATATAACATATTTGTTGGATTCGGTTCACCACATCACAAACACAAAAGCCAACATGCCTCGCTCTTGAGGGGCAAGGCATCTTTCAAGCAAAGCGGGGAGCGCACAGATAACTTTAAGCCCCTCAACATTCACAGAGAGAATATCTAGTGTGAAGTCCTAAACACCCATGACATCCCTTTGGAACCTTGTTTTAGAACCTTATATAGCGGTTAGTCTTCTTTCCACAAACTTGAAGACTAACCACTCTAAGATTCTAGTTTGTGGAAAGAAGACTAACTGCTTCAATCTACAGTATGGAAAGAAAACTAATTGCTTCAGTCTTCCATCTGAAAGAGAAGACTCAAACTTCTATATTCCGAATTCTTGTATTATTTGGTTAGAGGTCAACCATTTTTCCTTGTTTAAGTGGGTTCGTGAATATTTCATACTAAAAGTTCTTAACACTTATTGGATACTCTCAAGATCAATTCTTGGAGAGAGGAGTAGGTCATTTTCTTGTTTGACCAAACCACTCTACATCGTGGTGTTCATCCTTTTCTCTAAACTCATTATTTTTCTGCTATTTATTTTCTACAAATGATTTTTCTGCTGCTAATTATTTAAACTGATTTTACATCCTAAAAAATTTCAAAATCATTTTTTCTGAGCCATACAATTCATCCCCCTCTTGTGTGTGAACTCTCAAGTCCAACAAGTGGCACCAGATCCTAACTCCTTTTTAAGGACTAATTGTCTCAGGAGGAAAGATGACTTCTGACAAGAGATCTTTTCTAAACACACCACCACTTTTCAATGATAGTAAATATAATATTTGAAAATCTAGGTTTAAAATTTTTCTTCAAAGCATAAATCATAAATCATGGGAAACAATAGTCAATGGTCAGTGTATCCCTACTCATCAAAACCATATTCCCTTTGGACCGAAGAGGAAAAAGGAAAGTCTGAGATGAATTTTAAAACTAAGAGATTTATAACTATGTCTCTAGATGATAAAAAAATTTACTATGTTCATCATTGTAATATCACCAAGGAAATGTGGAATACTCTTGAAATGATATATGGAGTTTCTCTAAGTAACAAACAAGCGATGATGAACACACGATGTAAAGAAGATAAAGATACCAATCATGGATGTTTTTCTAAATTTAAAAATATTGGAATTTTTTTTGGAAATTGTATTACTAGCAAATATCTAATAATTAAGAATTGGAAATTTAATTTGATTCTTAAAAGAAAAGATGGGAGCCTTCATGAGTTTTAGGAAAAATCAAGAAAGAAGGAAATTGTAGGAAAGTTGAATGATCTAGTTCAATGACTTAAAGATGAATGAATTCAAACTGAAGAATCACCATCCTCATTATACTTCTACCATACAACTCCTGTGAAATCCTTCGAAAAAACATACTCAGTAGTTGAATGATCTTCAGAAGATTCAACATCATATGAAGGGCTCTGTTGTTCAAGGAATAACAAAGAAGATGAAGAAGTTTATTTAATACTGAATGAATAAGAGGAGAAGAGACATTAACCTCGGGGAGAAATATGAAAGAATCCTCTTCCAACAAATAAGATGAAATCTACTTAAAGGCATCCTACAAGGGAGATATTGTTCCAGGTATCAAACCATCTTACACTCAACTATTTAGAATGTGTGATCAACTAGAGGAAGAAAATGCTAAACTACGAGAGTGTACCCTAGATCTTAAGGAATCCCTAAGACATCTTAAGGAAATAAATAATTCTTTCAAAATAAAAATAACTAAGCTTAGAAATTCAAAAGAAGAATGCAAGTGGTGTGACTCCCTTATAAAAGAAGTAATTAATCTACGTGAAACCCTAGAAAAGTTTACCCAAGGAAAAAAGAAGCTTGAACTAATTTTATCTAGTCAAAGATCCTCCATAAATAGAAATGGTCTAGGATTAAAAAAGGAAAGAAAGACTAGCAACAATATATATCATAAGGTAAAGAAGCGTCCAATGTATAGGTGAACACACTATAAAAGAATAGCTCACCTAGAACCTTTTTTAATAAGTTGAAAAGATCTAAAGGTAGCAACCTTATATCTTTTGTATCTAATGCACCCGGGTCCAAGAAAATATGGGAACTAAAGATGAAACCGTAGTGTTTTGCAGATATGCTTTACAACTTTGAGTTTTGAAGATTATTAATAAAATTTGTGCAAAGCAATACTATAATTCCAAAGTATACAATATTTATGAATTCTATGATCCAGGGATGAACGATTATGGCTAATGTCAACCGTTGTGATCAAAGCAAATTATGGAGGACATATCAAAGTATATAATCATTAGGGATTAGTTGAGTGGACATGTATGTAATGGACATATTCATTTTGTGGCTATTACTAACTCTCGCATCCAACGTTGTGTAAAGGAGGACACGCCATTTGGTGTTTTCCGTTTTTGGGAAATATTTATCAAGACTTCTTGATAAAAGAGGTACGCGTTATTTTAAGTTTAAAATAATCAGAAAATATGGTTAACCCCTTAGAATAATTATTTTAAGTTTTTGCTCATCTAAATAAATTATTTTCTAACTCATAAGAGGAGTATTTTAGTATTTTCTAGCAAAAGGGGTACAAAAATGACAAATAGGGAATAGATGTAACCAATGACAAGATCGGATTTATAGTATGCCACTTCACCCTTGAACAAACCCAAATACCACATGACATGTTCTTCTATGATGATCTTGATGCAGAATAACCTCACTAAGTTTTTGTTTTTTCATGCTTTCTTATAAGATTTGAATTCAGTATTTTCCCTTCGTATTCCGCAAATTCCCTTTTGTAATTTCAATCTCTTAATAATAATATAAGTGTTTGTTTTTCCTTCTCTAAATTTCTAAATTTCCTTGTTTGCATATTTATTTTCGCAATGCATATTTACCCGCCTTTTTTATTTTGACAAAGGGGGGAAAATATACTCTCAAGGAAAGTAAAGTACACTCTCTATTTCGCAACCCATATATGTTGTTTTACTTTACCACCTCCCCTGATAGATGTGTTTTCATCATAAAAATGGAGATAATGTGGAACCTTGTTTTGTAGGTGATGTGCTTTTAACAAGGACATAAACTTTTGATTATGACAACTAATGTCTTTTGACAAGTTAAGCATAAAAGATTAGGAGGATAAAGATGCAAACCTAAGCATTAGGATTTGATAGACTTGACTATCTGATGATGGCAATCAAATGGAATGTAACTAAATCCCCATCTCAATCTACTCAAGCAAGTGTCTACAAAATAGAAAGCGTCTAGAAAAGTCTTGAAGTGCTAAGGACCCTCCTAAATTAGTAGTGAGTGAACCAATTGTAAAGCATAAGGGCTTTATCGTAAAAGTGCATGGCTAAAGCGTGTGCGCGCACACACACATACATACACTAAAACACTTTTTAAAAATGTTTTTCTTCAAGAAACTATCTTTAAAAATATCTTGAAGTTGTGTCAGTTGAATTGGGAGCTATCAAAATAGCAATAGGTAAAATTTTGACTTATCTAATCGATTAACACTTTAGTCCAATCGATTATCTCAATTCAAAATTGAGTCCCAGACGATTAATACATAGCCTTAATGATGTACAATAGCTAGATATATACATAGCCTTAATGATGTACAATAGCTAGATATATTTTCCTTCCTTTCTTTAAACTTACAATCACTACTACGGAAAATACCTATCACAACGGATAGAAAATGGATACCACCACGTCGGACCAACCATTGTGAGGTAAGGTGTGATTATATATATATGATACTTTCTACCACGGTTGTGCAACTGCCATTATAATCTATGTAGCGTGCTACCTACCATAATGGTTGTTTTAAATAGCCGTTGTGATATTCTTTAATGCATAACATTTAACAACAGTTGGTATAAACAACTGTTGTGATATATATATTGAGTTTATTCTAAATTATGTAGAATGCTTATTTTGTCAATGCTAACTAAAAATATAACCTTTCAATTGGATCTAAAATATTAAAACATGAAAAACTAAGTTATATTAGAAGAACAAGTTCAGGTTCAATGCTTGACAAGAGTTCTTCAACTAAGTTATCCACATTTTGCTCTCTAACTGTTAGAACTTTATTTAATGCTCCTAGTTATTCCACCCCCCCCCCCCCCCTTCCTTCACCTCTAATTCATTTTGAAAAATATTATTTACTTTGTAAACAAAATTACAGATGGAGAAAGGGGTGGTGGATGAACTACAAGCATTAAATAAAACTCTAACGGTTAAAGAACTAAATGCAGATAATAGGCTGGAGAGTTTTTCTCAAGAATTGAATGTGTACTTGTTTTCTAATATAACTTTATCTATCATATTATAATTTTATAATGCAATCTGAAAAGTTATATATTTGGTAAGGAATTAGAAAAAATACTCAAACCACAAAAGATATAATAAACTCATCTTTTAAACAATCATTAACAACAACATTCATCAACAACATACATGATACAACAAACATATCAAATCATAGAATGTTAGAAAGGTACATGTCCGATAATGGCATCCAAAATGAAAGTCTCATAATTTCAACTCTCACTTTAATTTCTTCCTCGTTATTAAAACAAGCATTCCTACCTACAAGTCAAAATAAGCAGAAAGTTCAAGCATTATGAAACAAGCTATTGAAACATAAACAATAATACATAAACAGATTTTGGAACATAAACTATAGTGAAGATGAACTTGTAAAGTATCCATTTGCTAATAAGTTTGGGGTTTACATATGAGAGAGACGAGTGATAAAGATGTTAGAGTTTTGTTTTGAGAGAGATGAGTGAAAGAGATGTTAGGATTTTGTTTTGAGAGAGACAATTGTAATGTATCTGTAGTGAGAGATATGTTTTCTTATATATAAATAAGTAAAACCTTTCACAATAGTTGACAATACAAAGAGTGATGAAATGACTACAACTTACACCACAGTTGATTATAAAAATTATGATGATATATAAGGTTAAGCCCATTATGTCACGATAAATAAAAAATTATTGGTGTTGGGATTCGAACACTTTTCACTCTAGATACATTTTACTACGATTAGTACATATGACATTTATGAAATATCCTTTAGCAAATACGGGGGGAAAAAAGATCCCAAAAAAGAACTATTACCACGGTTAACGGGAAAACCGTTGTAAAATTGGTGTTATGAAAGGTTTATTTTGTAGTAAAGAATCGATTATATTTTAAATTTCTAATCGATTGTAAACATGCGTTAATCGATTAGATTATCATAAAAATGAATTTATTTCAAATTTCTTTTTAAGCCAACCTCTAGCCCATAAATAAAGGTTCATTCCCTCATTTAATTTCATCCAAAATCATGTTTTGTTACAACTCTCTCTCTCTCTCTCTCTCTCTCTCTCTCTCTCTCTCTCTCTCTCTCTCTCTAAACTTTTTTGTTTACTTTCTCTCACTAAAATTATAGCTGAAGTGATTATGCGAGAAATTTCTTTTGTGAGTGAGAATAAGTTGTAATTCTGGAAGGGCAGAATTGTAAAATTCACAAAAGATTTGTTTTATACCTTGGTTGAATACTATCCATTTAGGGAATTTTGTTTGGGTTAGAAGCTAAACCTATTAATAGCTTTGGTTTAGGGATTGTGATATTAAACCCTAGTTTAGGTTCGAGATTAGCCCGTATTAAAATCTCTTTAGGTTCTTGGTCATCCCGGTATAAAACCAAGACTAGCTTAAATCTTAGCCCGTGGTAAAAGCATGGATAAGGTTTGAGTTTAGCCCGATATTAAAATCACATAGGTTATTGGTTAGCCCTTGTATAACAAAATTTTAAGGTTCGTGAGCTCAGACAATGATAAAAGCTTGCAAGGTTTAAGAAGCTTGAAGATTAACCAATTCAAGATTCATGTTTGTGGAAAGAAGAAGAATTGCTTCCATCTACCGTGTGGAAAGAAGACTAATTGCTTTAATCTTTCATTTGGAAGAAAATACTAAAACTTCTATATTTTGAAGTCTTGTATTATTTGGTTGGAGGTCAAACATCTTTCCTTGTACAAGGGGATTCGTGAGTCTTTCCTACTAAAATCTCTCAAAATTTATTGGATACTCTCAAAATCATTTCTAGGGGAAAGGAGTAGGTCATTTTCTTGTTTGAAAGAACCTCTATACATTGTGGTGTTCATCCCTTTCCCTTAACTCTTTATTTTTCTGCTATGTATTTTCTACAAATTATTTGTTCCACTGCTAATTATTTTAAAAAAAAAATTTAACTCTAATTTTAATTTCAAAAGTATTTCAAAATTGTTTTTTTCTGAACCACGCAATTCACCCCTCTTTTGTGTGAAGTCTAAAGATTAACAATCCCGCTTCCATTAGCTTCCAAGTTAAAGACAATGTGTCTCAAGCTTAGCATGTGGTGCAAATACTACAATGTGAAGGTACATCACACTAATGAGTGCTACTAGCTCAAGAGGGAGATTGAATGACTTATCTAAGAGGGCCACATGAAAAGGTATGGCATGGGAAGCTCTCAGCAAGTAAGAGGCTAGTACAAGACTTAGTGGAGAGATCAACCTAAAAGCCCTTAATCTAGAAAATACAAAGAGTCTGAGAGAATAGTGGATAAGATACTTGTCTTCCACATTCTGAATACCATAGCAATGGGGTTCGCCAAGGACAGGAAATCTAGCTCCTTCTATAGAAGATATGTCGGCCAAGTCTTGGTGGTAGAAGATTTTACCACTAATGTAAGGCAAACCTAGAGAGTGATATAGACCCCGAGATCATGTTCTCTCGTAAATATGGGGCATGGGTCATCCCACGTGAAAATGACCATATGTTCATAAAGGTGTAGTTCGAAGACTATAATCAAACAAATATTGATAGATCCGAGAAATCTGGTTAACATCTTATATTGGGACGCCTTTGGTAGACTAAATCTAGATCCCAATAACCTTCAATCTTTCAAAGTCCGTTGGTTGGTTTTTCTAGTAAACAAGTCAGAGTGAAAGGCTACATTACTTTTAAGACAATGTTGAAAGAGAATTCTAAAATGATTAAACTCATGTATCTCATAGTAGATCCTTCATTTTTGTACAACATAATCATCTTCAGACTCTGATTCTCCAATCATAAGCAAGCACATAATTTTAAAAGATTTCATAGTGCTTGACTATGGATTTAGAATAATATTTTTTGATACTTAGACAGGGTCGGACCAATCATATCGGAGGCCCTGTTCTAATTTTAAAAATAGACTCAAATTTTTTAAAAAATACAATTATAATAATTAAATTTTTTATCAAAAATACAATTATATATTAATTAAAAATAAATTTAATTATAATTATTTTGAGTTTTGATCAATCTTAATTTTTGTATGTATTAAATTTTTATCATTATATTTTTTCAAATATTGAGTTTTTTTAATAACTTTTTATTTACTTTTTATTAATATCTATAAAAATAAATAAAATTTTCAAATTTTGGGGCCGTATAAAATGTGAGGCCCTGTGCTGCAGCACATGCTGCACATGCACAGGGTCGGGCCTGTACTTAGACATAAGTAGTATTATCCCAATGAAGTGAAATTATACTTTCACATGTCTGATATTCTTCTAACTTGTGTTTAACATATTAGGTTTAGAACTTGTTAAGTAAAAACAAGAGATTATCATACCTTTGTGCAGCTTTTGATCTGCTAATGAGATTTCTCTTGAGGAACCACTTTGTTCCAACAATGTTCTTTTGATAACTATCATGAGCCTTTTTCAGAGCTCATTTCAGCTGAATGAGCTTCAGAGGTTAAATAAGCATTTGAAGCATCAGCTTCTAATTAATCATCTTCAGTCTTCCTAGTACCAGTAATCTTGCCTTATTGGTTTCTTCCAGACTCCATATTTTCTTCCTCCTTCTGATTTAGGATTTGGAACATAGGCTTTTTTTTCATTATATGTTGTGAGAAGCCATTGTCCTAGAACTGAAACTGTTGTTTTGTTCTTCCCTTTCATCATATCTGCAGCAAATATAATCTCACTTTTTGGTACCTATAATCTTATGGGTCCTTTGAGATTTTAATAGGCTTCCTCTTATTTTGAGCCTTAACTTGGTAATTATGTTTTGGATCATTCAAAACTTTAGATTTAAAAGTTTGTTGTCTTGAATGAATCCTAGCCTTATGTTCTGGACCTTTCAGAACCTTGTAACTTGATGTTTTAGGTTCTAGCTTCTTCATAACTTTTGACTTTGAGATCTCAGGTTCTAATCTTTTCAGAACCTATGATTCTGCAGTTATATTTTTTGATTGGTTTAAAACCTTAGTTTTACCAGCAGGCGCAAAATAAGAGTACAACCTTTTTTTATCAGAGCTTTAAGAACAAGGATTTAATGATTTAATCAATGTTTCAGTCCTTGGATTTAAAGGTTTTTTTATAAAAAACCAAGACCTTTTCATTTGCTTCTACTTACACCATAGTAATGGATTCAATTTTGGTTCTGTTAAAGCCAGTTATGAAAAACTCTTGAAGATCCAATTTCTACTCCTCAAGGGGTTTGTTAGACATATCATTTGCTAAAGCAATTTGATCTCTTTCTAATTTTTCAATTTTATTTTTAGAGAAATTTAGTTCATATTTCATCATACCATATTGGTTTTGTATAGTTTTCATATGTATGGATTTCTCCAATCATCGACTCATACGGTCTTGACATAAGGTAATTAAACCAGATCTAGAGAGTTTAGAGAATACATTATCTTCATCCTCTAAACCTGCGTCAAAATCAACTTCTAATTTTGTGTTTGATATGATTGAATCCATTAAAGCTATATTGGCTTCTTCTTCATTCTTGTCAGCTTCTTCTTCATCATTAAGTTCATCCCATGTTGCCATGGGACTTTTCTTGAACTTGATTCTAAAGGTGTTATTTTGGAAGATTCCCTTATTTACTTTGTCCTTCTGAAGCTTTGGATAATCAGCTATCCTTTCTGATCATCTTTGACTTTGGAGCTTGATCCTCTAAAGCCATATCTTTTTTAGAGGGTATTTTGTTCTTTCTAACAAGATACTAAAATATATTTATGATGACTCTCATTTCATCATGATCTGAATCTTCTTCAGAGGCTTCATCATGAGTGGCTTTTTTATGCTCCCAAGTCTGTGAGGATTTAACAGACTTACCAACAGATTTCAAAGCCATGGACTTTGATTTCTTGATTGGTTCTTCATCTCCATTTAGTTCTAACTCATGGCTTTGGAGATTACTGATCAGACTTTCAAGACTGATATTGTTCAAGTCTTTAGCTTTCTAAATAGTTATCACATTTGGTTTGTATCTGACAGGAAGACTCCTAAGAATCTTCTTGACATGATCAGTGGTGGTATAACTTTTTTTAAGACTTGAAGACTAGACACAAGAACTTGAAACCTTGAGAACATGATTTCAATATATTCATCCTCTTTCATTATAAACAACTCATATTGTTGAACTAGAAGATTAGATTTGGCTTCTTTAACTTGTCGGTTTCCTTCATAAGCAGCACATAAGGATTCAAAAATAGTTTTGGCAATAGACTTGTCAATGATCTTTATATACTCAGGGTGAGGGAAAGCATCAACGAGAATACCTCTCACTCTATGGTGTTTTCTATAAGTCTCCTTCTAAGCTAGTGTGAAAGATTTTTTATTAGCTACCATTCCTACTCCATCCATACAAATATCAATGTCATCTTCAAGATTATCCCACAACTCATCATCAAGACTATTGATATGTGTGTACATCTTGCTCTTCCACCATTCAAATTTAGTATAGTCTCCACTGAATGTTAGAGGTCTAGTAACATAGTTGTTGTTTTTTCCAGATGTATTGTAATCATGATTAACATCACCAAAAGTATTTGGTTATGGAGTACCACCATCATCAGAATGAGATACTTCATAAGCCATTAAATAATATGTGTTTCTCTCAGGATCTTTTATGCACCATTGTTAAGTATTTTAGCACAGACCTTGCTATGATGCCAACAGAAGGTGAGAAAAACATAAGAATGGGGGTTGAATTGTGTTAGATTTTTATCTTTTAAGCTTTTCTTTTTCTACTTCTGAAAGATCTTAATTCGATTCTGGACACTTAGTTCAGAGTCTAACTCAGATTTACTGGGTTGGCTTCTGAAAGACCATATCAGATTCTGAACCAGAATCTAACTCACTTACAAAGATGATAGAAGCGGAATGATATGAATATAAGCAAGGAAAGTAAAACAAGAGAGACACACGGGAGTTATCATAGTTCCTCTCACAACTTAAGAGTGGTTCAGTCCTCTTGTACTTCCAAGGGATTTTCACTATAACTAAACTAATTACAAATGCTTAATCACCAAATGATAGACTTATAATGCTCAAACCCACAGGTAAGAGACTTCTATGTTCAAGCACACAAGCAAGAGACTTCCACTGCTCAAACCCTCAAGTAAGAGACTTCAACTCTCAAGCACACAAGCAAGAGACTTCAAATGCTCAAGCATTTAAGCAAGCTACTCAAACTCTATAACAAATTGTTAAGAGATTTAGGTAACAGCTACACTTGATATACAATTAGAGGTGTAGGCAAAATACAACTTGGAAAGACTCTAAGACTTAAGAACTTCTAAAACATACACAATTTTTAGATTTTCTAAGTCTGGTAACTTTGACAGAGTGACTTATTTTTAAAATGTCAATGTTAAGAGTCTTGTATTATAGTGTATTTTTTTTCTTCTTCTGATCTTCTGCTTCTTAAATAAAGAGGAGGAAAAGATACATTTAATACTTTCACCAAGAAGTTGGGTTAGCTTTATACTTGATTGGACACATCATGAAAGCACTTTTCTGTAAGAGGAATTATCAGTTGAAGCTTAGACACCTAAGGAGAGATTTTTCCTTAAGTTTTCACGTGATTAAAAATGTCTCTGAGACTGTCAGAGTTGCCTCGATTCAAGAGCTTAGTCAACCTTCAGATTCTGGAACCTGTCGCATCGCGCGAAAAAACCGGCGGGAAAAGAAAGAAACAACAGAGCCGCCACCGTGCGTTATTTATCCCAAAAGAGGGAAAGGAAACGCTCAGAGTAAACCTGGGAAAAGAACATGGTCTCGCGACCAAAGAGAATGGGTTCGGGAGTCGGTTATGCGAAGGGAAGGTATTAGCACCCCTACGCATCCGTAGTACTCTACGGGATCCACGCACACTAGAAAGGAAAATTGGTTGCTAAACACTGCTTAAATACTCACACACACTGGCTGAAAGAGACAAAAGAGACTGACTGAAACTGAACTCGGCAGGATGTCGCATCCTGGGCCTACTTAGTCTATCAGGCATAGACATCAGAGTCGAAGTAGTTCGGACTGGGGAAACGACACATGCTCGCTAGGATATCGCATCCTATGCATACGTATCTCCTCGGACGAGAGAAGAATCAGAGCATTCGTAGCTCGGCTGACACGCACACAAACAAACAAGACACAGGCAAACGTGGAGCCTGAATGCCAATCACTGGACTTACATCACCATCCGAACCTAAACACACGCAAAGAGGCAAACGTGGAGCCCAAATGCCAATCACTGGACTTACATTGACATCCGAACCTAAACAACACAACAGATAGACAGGGAGTCTGGGACTCAGCCTACAACTGTCAAACACAAACAAACAGACAGACAGCAAATGCTAAGGAGTCAGGGACTCGAGCCTAGCAAAGGTCAGACAACACACACAAAAAGAAAAAAAGGGCGCCCGGAGAGATCAGCTCAATCTCCTGCCTACATACTTCATCTGGTATGAAGATCAGGGCGATGTAGTTCCCCTACAGAGGGATAAAGGACTAGCCTAACCAGATAACAGAGGGAGACACAACTAGGGAGACTACGACTCGAGCCTAGATGTCATCATGCAAATCATCCCTAAGTTAAGGTTTCTAGCTAAATGGCACAAGGGCCAACCTATCCTAAGTATGGCTCACACAGGGAGCACGCCACACACACTTAACTTGCACAGGAAGCAAGCCAAGCAAAACCTAACTTGCACAGGAAGCAAGTCTAAACTAATCCTAACTTGCACAGGAAGCAAGTCAAACAATCCTATCTTGCACAGGAAGCAAGTCAAACAATCCTATCTTGCACAGGAAGCAAGTCAAACAATCCTATCTTGCACAGGAAGCAAGTCAAACAATCCTACAAGCACAGATAGCACACGCTATACACAAACAAGTGGCTCAAACAAGGGTTAGGTTTTAGTCAAGGGGTCATATCAACCTCGACAAACAAACCTCTGGGATGGGGTGAATGTTGCTCTTAACCTTGCCATTGAGAGACTAAGGTGAAGCAGATGAAAGGATGAAGTGAGGGCGAGACCTCACAGCTCTTATCCCTGGCCTGGGAGAGCTCAAGACAAGAATGTGTGGGTTCAGAAAGTGGGAACCCTTCTACACATTTGAAACTGACTCAACTGTGCAATTGCACAAGATCTTGGGTTTGTATCTGCAATGCATCAACACAGTGGTGTGAGCAAGGCAGATGACACACTGAACAGTGGGGGATAGATTGCATATCCCTACCTTCCACCAATTGCCTCTTCACTTAGGAGGACTTTGACTCTATGCAAGGACAAAAGTAAACAATCACAAACATTGCCTCTTAAGGAGGACTTCAGACAGTTGCCTGGCCAAGTAACAGGCCAGGTCTTCCAGACTACATGGAGACAAAGGGACATACCTCAATGCAAATTGCTTATACAAGCAAAGCAAAGCAAAAGTTCACAAGGAACTAAAAGCAACTAAAGCACCTGAAACAGTCAAGCAGATGTTAGTATGCAACTTCAAACAAAACAAACAGAAACAGACATCAACAGTCCATTAGAGGCACATGGATGTGCAAGGTACAAGGCTTAGGGCATGTGTGCCAAGCCACCTACAAAACAAAGAGATTAGGCAATGATACTTGAGTAAGCTCAATCAAAAGAAATGGTCTTAATGGCCATTTGATGGTCAACCTGAAATCACAAACTCAAAGGTGAGTAACAGGACCACTAGGGCAAGCCTAGGGTCAAAAATGAATGAGAAAGCCAAAACAGCAAAGGGCAAGCATCCAAAATCATGTTCAAACCATTAGGAAACAAAACCAATTGGGTTCACATTCATCATCATTTCATGAACCATTTAGGTCAAAACATGGCAAACAGAAGCTCATAGAAGTCAACAGCAAGACTTGCATCAAAAGCAATCTAAACATTTTCCAAAAATCATCAAATAAATCATGATCAAACCTAACACATAGCATGGTAAGCATGTCAAATTTCATCTCATTTGGACAAATGGAAGGCAGTCAATGAAAATCAGAAAGTCAAAGCAATTTTGAACATGCTCAAAGAAGTCAACCAATCATGCATCAACTTAGAAAAATCATTAGTCAAGAATGGTGTATGATAAATGAATGGGACTAAAGCCATGGCAAAGATGAGGATGTCTAGTTATCTCATGCAAAATTTCATGTCCATCTAATAAAGTCTGAGAATTTCACAAATGAAATGGGAACATGTGTCACACAAAGTCAACATTTGACTAGGCAGGGAAGGAAAATCTCAAACAAATGGAAAATAGTTCAATTAAATCCAAGAAAAATCACAAGTCAACTAGACATGCAAGAGTAAGCTCATGCAAAAAATCAAGTCATTTGGAGGTCAAGAAGAATGGTAATAAAAATCATGAAGTTGGTCATCAATGGTGTGACACAAATTGTCACACCCTAATTCAAAAAATCATATCTCACAAACCACAAATGGTAAATTCACAAACTTTATACCAAAATCACCATGAATGTGTCTAGTTTAAGCACAAAAAATTTGGGAACCATTGGATAAAGTATCATCATTTCACAATTGATTTGGCAAAGTGTACAAAATTTGCATACATGAACAAAACCCTAGTACATTTAATTTTCCATATGAGCACAATTTGAATAAAAATGCTTATAAAAAACTAGATGAAACATGGAAAATAATGCAAAAAGTCCCATCCCAATTGGATCATCCCTTAATTATTTGTGAATTTTTGAAGTTTGTATGAAATAAAAAATGAAAATGCAAGGAAATGTTATTGATTAATTATTATTAAAAAAAAAGAGAGAGAGAACGACACATGTCGCGCCGTGGAGCGCTGTCGTTCCAAGTGAATGGGATTTAGGATCCCCAACAGTGGGGCCCACGGTCACTTGCATTAATGCCTGGCCCGCGGTCACTTCTGTACAGCATATTCCCAACATCAATAGCCATGCTTTCCTTGGCTTTATGCAGCAACAGCAGTGCCACTTTAAAGGGATTTTAAATCCCAGCCAAGAGGGGCCCACGGCCACCTGCGTGTTTGTATGGCCCAAACGAACCGGCCAATCACACCGTTCCATCTAGGAACGCAAGCAGTACTTAAGCAAAGGAAAGGCCATTAAATGGGAAAGCCAGCGGCAGCAGCAAATGAAGCATACGGAAAGGAAGCCCTAAGGGCTTAACGCCTTGGCAGCAGAAAAAAGAAAAAAAAAGAAAAAGAATTTCCAGCATTTGCAGAAAAGAGAAACTATGCAGTACCTACATGTTCATCACAAAGAAAATCCAGCAAGAACAAATGGTGGCCAAAATCAAAAAGCAATATATCAATGTGTCCACCTCATCATGTACATTAATAATCCCTCAACCATTAACATTAATTCAAGCTATTAAGAGATAAACAAGCAAAAGCATATTCAAACATCAAACTTTAACATGGCATAACTTTCAAAATAGCCAACCATTTTCCACAAAATTTATATCAACAGAATCAGGGTGAAATGAACTTCATGATTACATGCTTAAAAACAAGAACTGAGCCGCGCGAATTCTGACCTTATTCTGAAGTTTTTTCCATGGCAGTGATGCGTTTGTGGTCTTTTGGTTGCAAAGAGGCGAAACAGATCTCCCTTGTGGTCTGTGTGCATGAATGGTCGAGTGTGGAGTGCTCATACGCCTTGCTTCTAGCTTCCAACAAGTTCTGCCATGGATGATGCTTTGGAATAACAGAACTTGAAAGATGGTTACAGCTAGTGTTTTGTGCTTGGAATGAGCTCAATGTGTTGTTTGGATGTTGTTTAGGCAAGGCAAGGCTTAGTCTCTTTGGAAGTTTTTGACAGACTTTTAGAAAATGCAAAAGTGAAACTTTTGAGCATGAGTGAATTTGGTTTTTGTGTCTGCTGTCCAATGTGGCTGCAGCTGGTTTTCCAATGACAGAAACATGACCATAACCTCTGCTGCTTGCTAGTACAAGGCATGGCATGGAAGTATGGAGTGGAATGGTTGCAAAGTACTTTCTTCCCCATTTCAAGCAAACAAGGAAATGGCCCCTTTTTCTGTTGGTTATGGGCTGCTACTGAGGTCTCAAAATGACAGCAAAATGAGCTTCCAAACTTCTGTTTAAGAGTACAAAGCATGGTATGGTGGATAGTATGGAGTAGCATGGTGAAAGTGTACTCTTGGCCACATTCCAAGCAACCAAGCAATGGCTTCATGTACTGCATAATATGAGCTTGCAAACACACTTAAAATGATATTTCTGAGCTGTCCCAATTGGCCAAATACTGAAAAAATGTTTGAGTCAAAAAGTCAACTCTTGGTCAAACTTACATTTAAATGAAAAAGGTCAAAATATGCCATTTTGATTGGTGAAGTTTTGGCTCATGAAATTTATATTTTTGGAAAGAGGGGATCAAATGTGACTTGTAGGAAAAAACCCCACCAAAATTGGCCAAACGGTTTGAGAGATATGGCCCTTTGAAGTTCAAGATTTTCTGAAATCGATTCGATCATAACTTGCCAACCACACATGGGAATTGAGAGTTCTAGGACTTTTTGGAAATGGGAGAACAAGATCTTCAACTTTCATGTTGGGCAAAAATTCATTTGAGGCTTGTATCAAAATGTAAGTTTGAGGATCAAGACTTTCCATTTATGGCAGGTTTCAGTTACAGACCCAGTTTCCGTTTTGGGAAATTTTGATCTGGCTTCAAATTCTTCCATGATGGTGTTTGGCATGATGTATGATGACTATTTGGACATGAATGAACTCTCACAAACCAATTCCAATCATCAAATCACTGATTAAATGGACAGTTGACCAACAGTTGACTTTTAGGGTTTCTGCCTGATTGTGCATTGACTGATGACTTCCAAACCCTAATTCCTTGAGAACTTGACTTCAAATGATGTCCCAAGTTGTATGAACTCTTGATTATTGACCATGGTGCCCAAATTCCACAAGAATGACCACCATCCATTGCTTTGACTGACAGTTGACTTTTTTAGGGTTTTTGACTGTCTGTGCATGAACTGATGACCTCTGAGCCTTCAATCCTTGACCAAAATACTTCAAATGGATCCCCAAGCCATGTGAACTTGTTGGACAAACCCCAAGGCCTTGGTTCAAATGAGAAATTCCTTTGCTTGCTTGGTTGACTGATCAGGAGATTAGTTTGACCTAATTTCTGATTGCTTGCTCTTGAGGCAACTGAGGGACAATGCAAATGCTATGCAATGGATCATGATATGCTATGACCTAATATGAAAATGTATGCATAATGATAGGTGCAAATTTGAGGTGCTACAGCTGCCCCTATTCAATCAGCTGGGAACCCGAACGGATGATAGCAACGGCTGTCAGACTTTCAGGGTAAACAGGGATTGAATACCAAAGAACCGTAGAATTTGCACAGACTGGATATGATACTAGAGGAACCACGTCATTTACCGATGACGCCTGCAATTGACAACTTCAGAAAAGCGAAATCATTTACCGATGGTTGGAGAACTGGAAACTTGATATTTACCGATATCAACTTCAGCACGACCATTTACCGATGGCGGCTGGGGAAAAACAAACTTCTGAAAAGCAAAACCATTTACCGATGGTTAGAACTTGATATTTACCGATATCAACTTCAGCCAGACCATTTACCGATGGCTGCTGGGAAAACAGATTCGATGTTGAAAGGAAGCAAGACCATTTACCGATGGTGGCTTCAAAGAAACTTGACATTTACCGATGTCAACTTCAAACTGGTCATTTACCGATGGCTACTGTAACTGGGGATCCGATATTTACCGATATCGAAGAAAACGGGGCCATTTACCGATGGCATCTCCACTTGGGGGAGGAACAAAATCCTTGTGGTATAACCAGACAAGACGTTTACCGACGACTTCTGGGGATCTTGACTTTATCAACAAGGGGACAAAGCATGACCAGACATTTACCGATGACTGGGATGAGACTTGACGTTTACCGACATCGAAAGATGATGTTTACCGACATCAAAACAAAACTACCAGACATTTACTGATGACTGGGGAGTAAATATTCGCAACTGGAAACCAAATAGGACATTTACAGATGACTCTACTGGGGATTTCTAGCTGGGGATTATCAGACATTTATCGATGACTGCAGAAAAAGACTCGATGTTTACCGACATCGAAAGATGATGTTTACCGACATCAAAAAATGACCAGACATTTACCGATGACTGGGGAGAAACTCGACGTTTACAGACATCGAAAGATGATGTTTACGGACACCAAAAATGATGACCAGACATTTACTGATGACTGGAGAAAATACTCGATGTTTACGGACACCGAAAGATGATGTTTACAGACACCGAAACAATGGTGTTTACCGACACCAAAATGATGACCAGACATTTACTGATGACTGGGTGAGACTCGATGTTTACCGACACCGAAACAATGGTGTTTACCGACACCAAAAATGAGAAACACGCGCGGGTGTTGACATGACACTTACTGGTATCACAAGAACGACATCTGAGATATGTCAGGGCAAGGCTGATCACTTGCTGGAGGGTCTCACTGGGGAGAAACAAACTTTCTGTCACCATCGGGTGAGGAAATAAACCTCTGTGGGGAATAAACAATTCTGAATGCTGTCAAGAGCAACTGTAGCAGTCTTGCTGTGCTGATGTCGAATGAAATGATCCGCCTCTGCCGGGGATACGGTCTGGTGAAGTTAACACATGAATGCATATGTTTGAATTTTTCTATGGCGTAATGCTCCATATGGAATGGAAATGCTACGCAATTTGAGGATGCAATGATTACTACATGCAAAATGCAAATGAACCCTGGCTAGGGAGCCGAAATGATCAGATACTCTGACTTTGTGGGGAGGCTCCTCTTGAGGAAATATTCTGCGGGGAACTCTGCTTGAGGAATGGTAAAGCGATTTCTCACTCTTGTTGAAGAATAGCACTTGCTGCTGGGAAAAGATGAACTCCGCTGGGCATACCCTTCAGTCCACAGGTAGGATAAATGTTGGAGATAAGTTTTAATGAACCTGCCTCACTCGGGGAAGAGATTGGCAAATACAGGCCTGCTGGGGATAGGCAATCCTTAGATCTGTTGGAGAATAGAAGGCACCATCCACAGACGTCTTTGCGGGGGAACATAGCTCTGATAGCTTCCAAACTTGCTTGGGGAAAATATCTGCTGAGGAAACGTCCTCACAGATGCCAACCTGAAAACAGCACAACAAAATGCCCCAGGGGATACATGGACAAGATACGCTCAAGTGTCCTCAACATTCAAAATGATTTTCAAATGTTTCATCTTTCTGCACATTATTGTGTGGCCTTCATGTTCTTATATGCAATGCTTATCAAAAATTCGGACATTTTTGCAAACAAAACAGTAAAAACGAAAACAGAAAAGCTATTTATCTGAATAACGATTTTTATTGATCGAAAATGTGCCTGAAGAGGCAAATACATTAGGAAGCAATTCCTAGAAAGAGGTAATTGCGTACAAAAGGAAAATTCTATCCTAATGGCAACGTGAACACAGCATCCACTATTTCCCAATTCTGTTATAACTCACAGATCATCAGTTTTCCTCCCAACTCCTTGCTTTCTGAGAAGAATGACTGGACGGATCACATCTTTCGAGATGGCGGATGACAAAGCTTGATGAAGTACAGACAACTCAGACTGTAGTCTTCGCTTTAATCCCTAACTTTTGCCTGAATCGCCCTTTCGGGTTTTCAATCCACCGGGATACCCGTTTTTGCCTAAGCCGCCCTTGCGGGTTTTCGACTTACCGGGTGTACAAATTCTTTTCATTTTATCCCTAATTTTTGCCCGAACCTTTCTTTCTGTTTTTTGGTTCGCCGGGATGCCCCTTTTTTTGCCTGGACTCTCTTTTTTTGTCCAGCGGGTCAATTTATGCGAAGTATTTTTTGACTACATCTGAGTTGACAGGAGACGGAAAATCTTCACCATCCATAGTTGTAAGCATCAAGGCTCCACCGGAGAAGACCTTCTTCACAACATACGGACCTTCATAATTAGGAGTCCACTTGCCCCTGTTATCTGTACCGGGAGGGAGGATCCTCTTCAAAACTAAATCACCGACCTGATAGCTTCGAGGACGCACTTTCTGATCAAAGGCTCGCTTCATCCTTCTCTGATACAACTGTCCATGGCATACAGCTGCTAACCGTCTCTCTTCGATAAGGCTCAACTCGTTAAACCTTGTTCGAATCCACTCAGCTTCGTCCAGCTTGACATCCAACAAAACTCTCAGAGAAGGAATCTCCACTTCAACAGGTAGAACAGCTTCCATACCATACACAAGGGAGTAAGGGGTTGCCCCGGTCGACGTACGTACTGAGGTACGGTACCCATGCAAAGCGAAAGGCAGCATCTCATGCCAATCCTTGTACGTAACGACCATCTTCTGCACAATCTTCTTGATATTCTTGTTTGCCGCTTCTACAGCACCATTCATCTTCGGTCTGTAAGGAGAAGAATTGTGATGTTCAATCTTGAAATCTTTACAAAGCTCTTTCATCATCTTGTTGTTAAGATTTGAACCATTGTCAGTGATGATTCTCTCCGGAACTCCATAACGACAGATGATTTCTTTCTTGATGAACCGGGTAACCACTTGTTTGGTAACATTAGCATAGGAAGCTGCTTCCACCCATTTGGTGAAATAGTCAATCGCAACCAAGATGAAGCGATGTCCATTCGAAGCAGTAGGCTCAATCTTCCCGATCATATCAATGCCCCACATGGCAAACGGCCAAGGCGAATTCATGATATTCAGAGGGCTTGGTGGTACGTGCACCTTATCAGCATAAATTTGACATTTATGGCACTTCCGAGCATACTTGAAACAATCGGATTCCATAGTCATCCAGTAATAACCCGCTCTCAACAATTTCTTAGCCATTGCATGTCCGCCGGCATGAGTACCGAAGGAACCTTCATGAACTTCTTGCATTAACATGTCTGCCTCGGGTCTGTCCACGCATCTGAGCAAGACCATGTCAAAGTTTCTCTTATACAACACATCATCCTGATTCAAATAGAAGCTTCCAGCTAGCCTCCTCAGGGTTTTCTTGTCATTCTTAGACGCACCTTCAGGATACTCCTGAGTCTTGAGGAAATTCTTGATGTCGTAATACCACGGCTTCTCATCAATCACAACAGACTCGGCTGCAAACACATACGCAGGCCTCTCAAGTCGATTCACCGCAACATGTGGCACATGATTCCACCAATGAACTTTGATCATAGACGACAAAGTAGCCAAGGCATCAGCCATTTGATTCTCATCCCGGGGGACATGATACAACTTCACCTTCTTGAAGAACGTCAGTATTCTTCTGGTGTAATCTCTATACGGAATCAAATGCGGCTGATTCGTATTCCAATCTCCATTGACTTGATTGACCACTAGAGCGGAATCTCCAAATATATCAAGTGTTTTGATCCTCAGATCAATGGCTTCTTCTATCCCCATGATACAAGCCTCATACTCAGCTTCGTTGTTGGTGACGTCAAACGTCAATCTGGCAGAAAAAGGTATATGAGCACCTTTGGGATTGATCAATACTGCCCCAACACCGTTACCGTTCATATTCACAGCCCCATCAAACATCAGTGTCCATTTGTCATCCGGGTCCGGTCCTTCCTCGACAAGAGGTTCCTCGCAGTCTTTCATCTTGAGATACATGATGTCTTCATCTGGGAATTCAAACATCATAGGCTGATAATCTTCAATCGGTTGTTCGGCGAGGTAGTCTGACAGAATACTACCTTTGATGGCCTTCTGAGACGTGTACTGAATGTCATACTCTGTTAAGATCATCTGCCAACGGGCAACACGTCCGGTGAGAGCCGGCTTCTCAAAGATGTACTTCACTGGATCCATCTTAGAAATCAACAAGGTAGTATGGTTCAACATATACTGTCTCAGTCGGCGAGCAGCCCAGGCCAAAGCACAGCAAGTTTTCTCGAGCAGTGAATATCTTGTTTCACAGTCGGTAAACTTTTTGCTAAGGTAGTATATGGCATGCTCTTTTCGACCAGACTCGTCATGCTGTCCCAATACACACCCCATCGAGTTCTCAGTCACTGACAGGTACATTATCAGAGGTCTCCCTGGAACTGGAGGTATAAGGATTGGAGGTTTCTGTAAATACTCCTTGATTTGTCAAAAGCTTTCTGACAGTCATCATTCCACTTGATCGCTTGATTCTTTCTGAGCAGTTTGAAAATTGGTTCACATGTAGCAGTTAGATGAGATATGAACCTTGCAATGTAGTTCAACCTCCCTAAAAACCCACGGACTTGCTTCTCCGTTTTCGGTTCAGGCATCTCTTGAATAGCTTTGACTTTAGCTGGATCAACCTCAATCCCTTTCTCACTGACAATGAAGCCTAAGAGCTTCCCTGATCTCACCCAAACGTGCACTTGTTCGGATTCAACCTCAGCTTGAACTTTCTCAACCGGTCAAACAGCTTCTGCAAATTAACCAGGTGCTCCTCTTCTGTCTGCGACTTCGCAATCATATCATCCACGTACACTTCAATTTCTTTGTGCATCATGTCATGAAACAGAGTCGTCATTGCCCTCTGATAGGTAGCACCAGCATTCTTCAGCCCAAATGGCATCACCTTATAGCAGAACGTGCCCCAAGGTGTAATGAATGTCGTCTTTTCCATGTCCTCTGGCGCCATCTTGATCTGATTATATCCAGAGAAACCATCCATGAAAGAGAATACCGAGGATTGAGCCGTATTATCAACCAATACATCAATGTGAGGTAATGGGAAATCATCTTTCGGACTCGCTCTATTCAAATCCCGGTAATCGACACACATTCTGACTTTACCATCCTTCTTCGGCACAGGAACGATGTTGGCCACCCACGGTGGATAACTGGTAACAGCCAGAAAACCTGCATCCCACTGCTTCTGAACCTCTTCCTTGATCTTAGTTGCCATGTCAGGACTCGTTCTACGAAGCTTCTGCTTGACCGAAGGACATCCTTCTCTAAGAGGTAATCGATGCATCACAATGTCTGTATCTAAACCAGGCATATCTTGATATGACCAGGCGAATATCTCCACATATTCTCTCAGCATCTCAATCAGCCTCCTCTTGACAGAGTCCTCTAAAGCAGCCCCAATCTTGATTTCTCTTTTGGCGTCCTCAGTACCCAGATTAATAGTTTCCAACTCCTCCTGATGAGGTTGGATGACCCTTTCCTCCTGCTTTAGTAATCTGGCCAATTCTGCAGGGAGTTCACAGTCTTCCTCACTCTCCTCTTCAGCTTGGTAGATGGGATTGTCGAAATCATACTGAGCCATAACAGAACTGTTCATAGTGAATGCCATAAGATCGCTTCTGCATGTTTAATGCTTTGTTTTAGAAAAAGAGTTCAAAAAGTCACAAAAAGTAAAAAACATTGCCATTTTTATTGTTTTTTGGAAAAGAAAAATGAAAACAAAAAAATAGAAAGACAAGGATCACAAAGTTTGTTCAAAAAATGTCCTTCATTAATGATAATCATTAAAACATGATGAGGCCCTACAAAAATGAATCACTACGCCTTGGGCAGAACGTAGGATTTTCATGCAAAATGACAAAACAACAGAAAATTACTCTGTCAGAAGAGTAACTTGAACCACTTCTTCAGCCGTCCAGTTGTTGATAGACCCCCCTGGTGCACACGGGCGAACCCAGTTGTCCAAATCACAATCGCTGTCACAGTCTTCACTACCGGTTGCAGAGACATCGCCATGATTCATCAGCCCAGCGCTGGTAAAGGTACTCGGACCCGCTTGACCATTCTGCTCTGCTCGGAGAGGCTCGTAACCAACACCAAATTTGTCTTCTTTAACAGGCAAATCCACCATCTTGCCCCAGCCTTCAGCTTTTCCAGAATCAACAACCTCCTTAGCCTGCTTGTAAGAAGTAATTGAAGCACCCGGCTTCCTCTGCTCAGCGTACGCCACTTTCTCAAGAGCCACAGTCTCAAACGCCTGGCATAAGGTTTCGTGGATCTCGCCATCCACCTCAACATACTTGAACGAGGATAGATGACTCACCAGAATCTCTTCTTCACCGCACACAGTCACAATCTGACCGTTCCAGACATACTTGAGCTTTTGATGGAGAGTCGACGAGACTGCCCCTGCTGCATGAATCCATGGACGCCCCAATAAACAACTATAGGCGGGCTGGATGTCCATAACATAGAAGATGATATCAAAAACCTCAGGACCTATCTTCACAGGCAAGGTAACTTCCCCACACACAGAACGTTTGGAACCGTCGAAAGCACGAACGATCAGGTCACTGGGATTAAGCACAAACCCTTCCGCATCAATCTTCCTCAGAATCTGCTTAGGCAACACATTCAGCGACGACCCGGTGTCTACCAATACGTGAGACAACACTGCCCCCTTGCACTCCATGGTGATGTGCAAGGCTTTGTTATGGTTTCGCCCTTCAGGTGGTAAGTCCAAGTTGGTGAAACCTACACCATGCCTGGTGCTCACATTGGCCATCACACCCTCCAGTTGATTGACAGAAATCTCCTGAGGCACGTAAGCCAGATTCAACATCTTCAGCAAGGCATTACGGTGTGCCTCAGAGCACATCAACAGTGAAAGTATAGAAATCTTGGACGGAGTTTGATTCAACTGGTCTACAATCTTGTAGTCACTCTTCTTGATTATCTTCATAAACTCCTCCACGTCTTTCTCAAATGACCCCTCGGGCGCTTCTTTCTGAACAGGCTCTTCCTCAACCACAGCTTGCTTACCCTTTGCTTTGGCGAGAGCTTCAGCATTATTGTCCCTCAAAGGCTGCGGTGCGAACAGACGACCGCTTCTGGTAAAACCTCCTGGACCCCCTACATTATCCACAGCCGGACCAACAGTTGCAGGAACTCTATTCGGTAAACCAATTGTCACTGGAGTTTGATTCACTGGTCTCGTCTGACTTTCAGCCCTTCTGTAACTGCGGTGAGCATTATCATACTTCCACGGCACAGCCCTACTATTCTCAACAGCCTTTCTTCAGACGCAACGATAGTAGTTGGAACACTGATGGTTACAGGCACGGGAATGGTAACTGGGGTACCATTTGCTGCAGGTGCACTGACGACCCTTTGTCCACGTTCTTCAGACGGTTTAAAGTAAATGGTGATAGTTGACGCTGTTCCACGATCTTTTACAGCCCTACTGAATTGCAAACAACCTTCATCCATCATACCCTGGATACCGGTCCTCAACTGGTCGCAACCATTCTCAGATTCTGCACAGCCCAAACAATTCTCATCACAGCCCGGGTAGACACCCCCATTCAGCAGACGGCACTTCACAACTAGCAGAGAAGTCTGAACATCATCAACATTAACAACCAGATCTTCAGCTTCTTTCCCTCAATATTGTTCACTCTATGCCCACCGTGCTGAGGCATAGGGTTGTTTACGACGTTAGGCACTGGAGCGAAGTTGATCGCCTTGGCATCGATCAAATCTTGGACCTTGTGCTGGAGAGCTCGACACTTCTCGGTATGGTGGCCTGGTGCCCCAGAGTGAAAGTCACAACGGGCGTTGGCGTCGTATCCAGGAGGCAATACTGTAGGCGGAGCCATTGTACGCAACTCAATCATCCCCAACCTGAGTAGTTCGGGTAGTAGCTCTGCGTAAGACATAGGCAGAGGATCAAATTTTCTATCAGCCTGTAACTTCTGCCTAGGCTGGAAAGGACGTTGCTGTTGTTGTTGATGTTGTTGCGGTTGTTGAACTCTTTGTTGTTGTTGACGAGGTTGAGGTGTCGGAATGGTTACTGCAGCAGCTTGACGGTATTCAATTCTGTTCTGATCTCTGCGGTGTTGAACAGCATTAGTTTCACCCTCCTTCGACGAGGTGCCCCAACAAACGGCTTCCTAGAAGAAGAGGAACCAGCATCTTGAATCTTCCCAGTTTTGATCAAACTCTCAGTCCTCTCTCCACAAATGACAACATCAGAAAAACTACCGAATGGGCAGCTCCCCATCCGGTCCATAAACACACCTTGAAGAGTACCGATAAACATATCTGTCAACTCCCTCTCCAGCATAGGGGGTTGAACTCTAGCAGCCAGTTCACGCCACCTCTGGGCATACTCCTTGAAGCTTTCATTGGATTTCTGACAAAGACTCTGCAGCTGAGTCCGGCTCGGTGCCATGTCCATGTTGTGTTTGTATTGCCTCAAAAAGGCCTCACCCAGATCCCTCCAACAGCGGATAGAATCTCTCTTCAATTCCATGTACCAGTCCAAAGAAGCCCCAGATAGACTATCTTGGAAAAAATACATCCACATCTTTTCATCATCAGTATACGCAGAGATCTTTCGATAATAAGCCTGCACATGGGTGCGAGGGCAAGAAGTACCGTTGTATTTGTCGAAGGACGGTGCTTTGAACTTGTGAGGGATTCTCAAACCTTCAACCAACCCCATATTAGTAACATCAAAACCGAGAGAGTTCTGACTTTCCATAGCACGGATCTTCTCAGCAAGAGCTTCAACTTTACGATCTCTCTCATTAACCCTTCCCAGAACGTCTTCGTCTTCACTGAGCAGAGAGAACAAATCCTCTTGTCTGTCAACAATCGGAACAGGATTACGGGCCGGAGCACGGACTACTCTGGCATTAGCGGTGTCTGGAACAATAGGTTGACCGTTGATTCGAATACCCCCCAACTCATCGCCTACAGCATAGTTGTTGACGGGTACAGCAGCAGCAATATTGTTATCATTGACTGGGCCTCCCTCCGGCGGAGCATGGTTGATCGGTGGATTTGCAGCCTCTTGTCTCTGAACCATAGCTCGAAGTTCTTCTTGACCTTGCGCAACCCCTTGCATCATATTCATAAACTGGGCCATGCTAGCCTTCATCTCAGCCAACTCTGCTTGAAATTGATCCATACTTCTCTGTTGATTCAGTCTTGTTGAGTAGCGGTGCGGACGTTGATCAGCTATCCTGCCTGAACAGGAACCAAGAGTGAGAAGTCACGATCAAGAACACCTGTTATGCAAAATGATATGAGTATGATGCTAATGATGCGTATGATGCACATGATATGCTCATTTCTCAGGCATTCAAAGAGCCTGACCCATCCTGAAAAGATGGCAACCTGCAACAACAAGAGAACAAACAGATACAAGGAAATGCTGACATCCTTATATATACATAAGGGCAAAAGGCATACAACCAATGTCAACAGAATATCTGAATAAACAACGTACAAAGAAAGAGAATCCCATCCAACAAGCCTGGAGGTGATTCTTAACAAAAAGATCCAAGAGATGGCTTACACGCAAATGAATCCCATCCAACAAGCCTGGAGGTGATTCTCAACAAAATACAATCAGAGATACAAACTAAGACAGACGGTCTTCCGGAATGAGGGTCTTCAGGTAATGGCACTGGTCTATCAACAGTGTGCATTCTGAACAATCTGGTAAAGGGGTAATCTTCTCCTTCAACTGTCTTCTAAGCTCTAAGACTTCTCCTCCAAGACGGTTCTCTGATGCCTGTCTCAAGTCTACTTCCTTCTTCAACTGAGCATCTTTGTCTCTGAGTTGCTTCTCCAAGTCTCTGATCTTCTTCTGATAGCTGGCCTCAACCCTCTGCAGCCTCAAGCGCTCCCGGTGTTCTGCATCTAACATACTCTCCATCTCCTCGTAGGATCTCTTCTTGCTTCTCAGTCTGCTAGCATCCTCTCCTTGCACCTCCCTGAGTTGATGGGCCAAGTGCAGCTTATCAGCCTGAGCTTTGTACAACTCCATCTGAGTGTCTTGCTCCTTCTCCCTCAAACGGCGACTTTCCATCAAGGCTTGCTTATAGTGCTCAGCAGGCACACTATCAGCAAGGATCAAAGGTGGTTGCTCCTGCAACGGCTCCATCCTATCATAGGGTAACAACAAAGTTTCCACTCTCTTCTTGACCCAATCAGTGTAATCGGGCATAGCAACGGCAAACTTCTTCCCCAAGACGGATCCATCCTTCACTCCCACATCTCTCCAGGCTCTCCCTATCTGCTCCAACCTAACAGGGTCATCTTTCTTCTCAAAACAAAAATTCTCAGCTATCTCTGCTTCGAGCGGTCTTTCACTCATAACAAACCCTAGCTGGCGAAGAGAAAGAACTGGGTTGTAATTGATGCAACCTTTGGTCCCTATGAGTGGCACGCCCCGGAATTCACCACAACTTATGATGACATCCTTCACATCCATCCGGTACGACTGCCACCTGATGTCGTAGGAAGTAAGCGACATGACCCTCTGAGTCCACTTAAGAGTGCTCTGGGTATCCACAAATGGTCCACTGGCTGGCAGAAGAGACATGAACCATTTGAACAGAAGAGGTAGGCAACACCTGATGGCTCCTCCCTTACCATGCCTGCTGTGAATGGCATAGTAAGTATCTGCTAGAAGAGTAGGGATTGGATTCCCTCTGATGAAAATGCTGATAGCAGTGAAGTCAATGAAATTTGGCATACTGGGAAATAGGATGATCCCATAGATCATGGCAGCTAGTTGTGCGTGAAAAACTTCCCAATTCCCCTTTTCTGCTTCCTCTCTAGCTACCCTTAACAGGAACTTCAATGGCAGACCTACAACTTCCCCACAGGGTTTCCAATTCTTACCGACCTCCTCAACACTCAACCGGAGAGCTCTGGCAATCAATCTGAAGTCGACCTCCTTTGGAACGTCCAAGAAGGGAGTCTGATGCTGAATAGGGATACTCAACAGGATAGAATACTCCTCGAGAGTAGATGCTAACTGGTAATCTTGGAAAGTGAAGCATCTAAGCTCCGGGTCATAGAACTGAAGTAGTGTCTGCAGAGGCACTGGATCCACTACTGTCTTCAATACTGTCAAGATATCTCCGTACCGCCCAACAAAACTCTTCAGTCGATCGTCTGTCACGAGGCTACCCAACTCAACTAGCGGAGTCAACGGCTCACGATGAAAGCTGTAGGAACAGGTTTTCCGCTTCGGCTCGGGGACCGTTGCCATCTCTATCAGTAGACAAGCTCTGGAATGTACCTGAGAAATGATATGCATGCAGAGATTAGTTTTTTCTTTTTTTTCTTTTTTTTTTTTTTTTTTTTGTTTTCCTCCTTTTTTTTGATTTTTTTTATTGCGTTTCTTTTGAAAAATAAATATGCTATGATGCAAATGATGCAGACTGGACTGGCTGGTTGTGCAAACTCTGATACTAGGTCAAAGCTTCAGTCAAAATCAGAACATAAATCCCACTTAAGGTTTACTGAACACTGTCTGAACACGAAGTCACCATCAGAACCAAGTCACCAACAGAACCGAGTCACCAACGGTACCTGTAATGAATAACCCTTCCCCACTCACGGGTGTAGTCTAGGCCAAGGTAAAGCTTGAGAGAAACGCAGCATAAATAACCTTTCGCAGAATACTGTCATATACACACCCGAAGTATGTAACGACAGCATCCCACCAGGGTCTGAACTGCTCGTGATATCAATGTTCCGCTAAGTGGCGCCATACCACCCGCTTCCCATGAATCACTCTATTCCTAGGTATCCTAGATTGCACTCATGGTCTGGGTATTGGACCTTTTACCTCAACTGACTCTTCCCCCCCACACAGAGAGAAACAAACAACCAGCCAGGTGAACAGATGAATAAATGCAAACATTAATGCAAACATAAATGCAAACAATAGACAATGAATGCAAACAGTGAATAATGAATGCAATAAATAAACACAGCACAAAGCAACCGAAACCCTAATCCTAGAGAGCGCTAGGAGAGACTCGCTCAGGGAAGATGGACCAGCAGAGGTCAACTTCTCTATGTCCCCAGCAGAGTCGCCAGCTGTCGCATCGCGCGAAAAAACCGGCGGGAAAAGAAAGAAACAACAGAGCCGCCACCGTGCGTTATTTATCCCAAAAGAGGGAAAGGAAACGCTCAGAGTAAACCTGGGAAAAGAACATGGTCTCGCGACCAAAGAGAATGGGTTCGGGAGTCGGTTATGCGAAGGGAAGGTATTAGCACCCCTACGCATCCGTAGTACTCTACGGGATCCACGCACACTAGAAAGGAAAATTGGTTGCTAAACACTGCTTAAATACTCACACACACTGGCTGAAAGAGACAAAAGAGACTGACTGAAACTGAACTCGGCAGGATGTCGCATCCTGGGCCTACTTAGTCTATCAGGCATAGACATCAGAGTCGAAGTAGTTCGGACTGGGGAAACGACACATGCTCGCTAGGATATCGCATCCTATGCATACGTATCTTCTCGGACGAGAGAAGAATCAGAGCATTCGTAGCTCGGCTGACACGCACACAAACAAACAAGACACAGGCAAACGTGGAGCCTGAATGCCAATCACTGGACTTACATCACCATCCGAACCTAAACACACGCAAAGAGGCAAACGTGGAGCCCAAATGCCAATCACTGGACTTACATTGACATCCGAACCTAAACAACACACAGATAGACAGGGAGTCTGGGACTCAGCCTACAACTGTCAAACACAAACAAACAGACAGACAGCAAATGCTAAGGAGTCAGGGACTCGAGCCTAGCAAAGGTCAGACAACACACACAAAAAAAAAAAGGGCGCCCGGAGAGATCAGCTCAATCTCCTGCCTACATACTTCATCTGGTATGAAGATCAGGGCGATGTAGTTCCCCTACAGAGGGATAAAGGACTAGCCTAACCAGATAACAGAGGGAGACACAACTAGGGAGACTACGACTCGAGCCTAGATGTCATCATGCAAATCATCCCTAAGTTAAGGTTTCTAGCTAAATGGCACAAGGGCCAACCTATCCTAAGTATGGCTCACACAGGGAGCACGCCACACACACTTAACTTGCACAGGAAGCAAGCCAAGCAAAACCTAACTTGCACAGGAAGCAAGTCTAAACTAATCCTAACTTGCACAGGAAGCAAGTCAAACAATCCTATCTTGCACAGGAAGCAAGTCAAACAATCCTATCTTGCACAGGAAGCAAGTCAAACAATCCTATCTTGCACAGGAAGCAAGTCAAACAATCCTACAAGCACAGATAGCACACGCTATACACAAACAAGTGGCTCAAACAAGGGTTAGGTTTTAGTCAAGGGGTCATATCAACCTCGACAAACAAACCTCTGGGATGGGGTGAATGTTGCTCTTAACCTTGCCATTGAGAGACTAAGGTGAAGCAGATGAAAGGATGAAGTGAGGGCGAGACCTCACAGCTCTTATCCCTGGCCTGGGAGAGCTCAAGACAAGAATGTGTGGGTTCAGAAAGTGGGAACCCTTCTACACATTTGAAACTGACTCAACTGTGCAATTGCACAAGATCTTGGGTTTGTATCTGCAATGCATCAACACAGTGGTGTGAGCAAGGCAGATGACACACTGAACAGTGGGGGATAGATTGCATATCCCTACCTTCCACCAATTGCCTCTTCACTTAGGAGGACTTTGACTCTATGCAAGGACAAAAGTAAACAATCACAAACATTGCCTCTTAAGGAGGACTTCAGACAGTTGCCTGGCCAAGTAACAGGCCAGGTCTTCCAGACTACATGGAGACAAAGGGACATACCTCAATGCAAATTGCTTATACAAGCAAAGCAAAGCAAAAGTTCACAAGGAACTAAAAGCAACTAAAGCACCTGAAACAGTCAAGCAGATGTTAGTATGCAACTTCAAACAAAACAAACAGAAACAGACATCAACAGTCCATTAGAGGCACATGGATGTGCAAGGTACAAGGCTTAGGGCATGTGTGCCAAGCCACCTACAAAACAAAGAGATTAGGCAATGATACTTGAGTAAGCTCAATCAAAAGAAATGGTCTTAATGGCCATTTGATGGTCAACCTGAAATCACAAACTCAAAGGTGAGTAACAGGACCACTAGGGCAAGCCTAGGGTCAAAAATGAATGAGAAAGCCAAAACAGCAAAGGGCAAGCATCCAAAATCATGTTCAAACCATTAGGAAACAAAACCAATTGGGTTCACATTCATCATCATTTCATGAACCATTTAGGTCAAAACATGGCAAACAGAAGCTCATAGAAGTCAACAGCAAGACTTGCATCAAAAGCAATCTAAACATTTTCCAAAAATCATCAAATAAATCATGATCAAACCTAACACATAGCATGGTAAGCATGTCAAATTTCATCTCATTTGGACAAATGGAAGGCAGTCAATGAAAATCAGAAAGTCAAAGCAATTTTGAACATGCTCAAAGAAGTCAACCAATCATGCATCAACTTAGAAAAATCATAAGTCAAGAATGGTGTATGATAAATGAATGGGACTAAAGCCATGGCAAAGATGAGGATGTCTAGTTATCTCATGCAAAATTTCATGTCCATCTAATAAAGTCTGAGAATTTCACAAATGAAATGGGAACATGTGTCACACAAAGTCAACATTTGACTAGGCAGGGAAGGAAAATCTCAAACAAATGGAAAATAGTTCAATTAAATCCAAGAAAAATCACAAGTCAACTAGACATGCAAGAGTAAGCTCATGCAAAAAATCAAGTCATTTGGAGGTCAAGAAGAATGGTAATAAAAATCATGAAGTTGGTCATCAATGGTGTGACACAAATTGTCACACCCTAATTCAAAAACTCATATCTCACAAACCACAAATGGTAAATTCACAAACTTTATACCAAAATCACCATGAATGTGTCTAGTTTAAGCACAAAAAATTTGGGAACCATTGGATAAAGTATCATCATTTCACAATTGATTTGGCAAAGTGTACAAAATTTGCATACATGAACAAAACCCTAGTACATTTAATTTTCCATATGAGCACAATTTGAATAAAAATGCTTATAAAAAACTAGATGAAACATGGAAAATAATGCAAAAAGTCCCATCCCAATTGGATCATCCCTTAATTATTTGTGAATTTTTGAAGTTTGTATGAAATAAAAAATGAAAATGCAAGGAAATGTTATTGATTAATTATTATTAAAAAAAAAGAGAGAGAGAACGACACATGTCGCGCCGTGGAGCGCTGTCGTTCCAAGTGAATGGGATTTAGGATCCCCAACAGTGGGGCCCACGGTCACTTGCATTAATGCCTGGCCCGCGGTCACTTCTGTATAGCATATTCCCAACATCAATAGCCATGCTTTCCTTGGCTTTATGCAGCAACAGCAGTGCCACTTTAAAGGGATTTTAAATCCCAGCCAAGAGGGGCCCACGGCCACCTGCGTGTTTGTATGGCCCAAACGAACCGGCCAATCACACCGTTCCATCTAGGAACGCAAGCAGTACTTAAGCAAAGGAAAGGCCATTAAATGGGAAAGCCAGCGGCAGCAGCAAATGAAGCATACGGAAAGGAAGCCCTAAGGGCTTAACGCCTTGGCAGCAGAAAAAAGAAAAAAAAAAAAAAAGAATTTCCAGCATTTGCAGAAAAGAGAAACTATGCAGTACCTACATGTTCATCACAAAGAAAATCCAGCAAGAACAAATGGTGGCCAAAATCAAAAAGCAATATATCAATGTGTCCACCTCATCATGTACATTAATAATCCCTCAACCATTAACATTAATTCAAGCTATTAAGAGATAAACAAGCAAAAGCATATTCAAACATCAAACTTTAACATGGCATAACTTTCAAAATAGCCAACCATTTTCCACAAAATTATATCAACAGAATCAGGGTGAAATGAACTTCATGATTACATGCTTAAAAACAAGAACTGAGCCGCGCGAATTCTGACCTTATTCTGAAGTTTTTTCCATGGCAGTGATGCGTTTGTGGTCTTTTGGTTGCAAAGAGGCGAAACAGATCTCCCTTGTGGTCTGTGTGCATGAATGGTCGAGTGTGGAGTGCTCATACGCCTTGCTTCTAGCTTCCAACAAGTTCTGCCATGGATGATGCTTTGGAATAACAGAACTTGAAAGATGGTTACAGCTAGTGTTTTGTGCTTGGAATGAGCTCAATGTGTTGTTTGGATGTTGTTTAGGCAAGGCAAGGCTTAGTCTCTTTGGAAGTTTTTGACAGACTTTTAGAAAATGCAAAAGTGAAACTTTTGAGCATGAGTGAATTTGGTTTTTGTGTCTGCTGTCCAATGTGGCTGCAGCTGGTTTTCCAATGACAGAAACATGACCATAACCTCTGCTGCTTGCTAGTACAAGGCATGGCATGGAAGTATGGAGTGGAATGGTTGCAAAGTACTTTCTTCCCCATTTCAAGCAAACAAGGAAATGGCCCCTTTTTCTGTTGGTTATGGGCTGCTACTGAGGTCTCAAAATGACAGCAAAATGAGCTTCCAAACTTCTGTTTAAGAGTACAAAGCATGGTATGGTGGATAGTATGGAGTAGCATGGTGAAAGTGTACTCTTGGCCACATTCCAAGCAACCAAGCAATGGCTTCATGTACTGCATAATATGAGCTTGCAAACACACTTAAAATGATATTTCTGAGCTGTCCCAATTGGCCAAATACTGAAAAAATGTTTGAGTCAAAAAGTCAACTCTTGGTCAAACTTACATTTAAATGAAAAAGGTCAAAATATGCCATTTTGATTGGTGAAGTTTTGGCTCATGAAATTTATATTTTTGGAAAGAGGGGATCAAATGTGACTTGTAGGAAAAAACCCCACCAAAATTGGCCAAACGGTTTGAGAGATATGGCCCTTTGAAGTTCAAGATTTTCTGAAATCGATTCGATCATAACTTGCCAACCACACATGGGAATTGAGAGTTCTAGGACTTTTTGGAAATGGGAGAACAAGATCTTCAACTTTCATGTTGGGCAAAAATTCATTTGAGGCTTGTATCAAAATGTAAGTTTGAGGATCAAGACTTTCCATTTATGGCAGGTTTCAGTTACAGGCCTAGTTTCCGTTTTGGGAAATTTTGATCTGGCTTCAAATTCTTCCATGATGGTGTTTGGCATGATGTATGATGACTATTTGGACATGAATGAACTCTCACAAACCAATTCCAATCATCAAATCACTGATTAAATGGACAGTTGACCAACAGTTGACTTTTAGGGTTTCTGCCTGATTGTGCATTGACTGATGACTTCCAAACCCTAATTCCTTGAGAACTTGACTTCAAATGATGTCCCAAGTTGTATGAACTCTTGATTATTGACCATGGTGCCCAAATTCCACAAGAATGACCACCATCCATTGCTTTGACTGACAGTTGACTTTTTTAGGGTTTTTGACTGTCTGTGCATGAACTGATGACCTCTGAGCCTTCAATCCTTGACCAAAATACTTCAAATGGATCCCCAAGCCATGTGAACTTGTTGGACAAACCCCAAGGCCTTGGTTCAAATGAGAAATTCCTTTGCTTGCTTGGTTGACTGATCAGGAGATTAGTTTGACCTAATTTCTGATTGCTTGCTCTTGAGGCAACTGAGGGACAATGCAAATGCTATGCAATGGATCATGATATGCTATGACCTAATATGAAAATGTATGCATAATGATAGGTGCAAATTTGAGGTGCTACAGAACCCATGTTCTGATCCTTTAGAGGAAGACTTTCTTCAGACTTCACTTTCAAAGGCTAACCTCTTCAGATTCTGCTTCTTGGGTTCTGATGCTTCAGATTCTGGATCTTCCATCAGAGTCAGAGTCTTCATAAGTGATCTTCAAAGCTAGAGTCTCAACTTCAGATTTGGATTCCTCAAGCTTCTTTTCATATGTTCTCAGTCTTATAATTCTGCATACTTGAACAAACGTTAGAATATTCAATTGTTCTTTAAATATTTTTTTATCATTAAAACCAAAAGGATATAGTATTAACCAATTTTGTTCCAACAGAGGGATTACCCACAATACCTTTACCAAGAACTTTACCTTTCGTAGTGTCTCCATAAGTGACGTGACCATTTTCCTTCTTATTGAACTTGATGAACATGGAATCATCTCCTGTTATGTGTCTTGAACATCGGCTATCTAGAAACTACAGTCTTTTTTATGGAGGTAAGACTTTCCTGTGGAAAATCAAATAGGTAATTTAGGTCCCTAACTAGTGGGTCCTTTAGGGTTAGTTGCGATACATTTAGGAATCCATGTCATTTTACCATTGGGAACTTGAATGTTCCTAACATGACAAAGAGGCCTAATGTGACCCTTATCTCCACAATAATGGCAAATAACTTTAGATGAAACGCTTCTTTTATTTCTCCTTGTGACATGAGGTTTTTTCTTAAAAACCTTCCCTCTTTCACTTGAAGACCTAAAACAAGTATTAGATATTGTGGGAACATGTGTTAATTGTCCCTTAAGATTTTCAATTTCAATTTTTAAAATTGGATATTCAACACATTCCATAACTTCTACCTTTTTTAGCTAAAGTACCTGAAACAATACAATGCTCTTCCACAAGAGATGTATGAACTTCCTTTAAACAATCTAAAGCAGGATTAATATTTTTTATCTATTGTTCAAGTGTATCAATAATTTATTTTTGAAGAGAAATTTTCTTAAACACTTTAATGGAATAAGATACATGTCATTGAAATCATTAGACAATTCACTATAAGTATACTCATTTTCAGAATCAGGATTATATACCTTGGAAGTTCCACTATTCTTCCGTGCTATCAAGAAAAAGTTGGCGCACTCATCATCTAAACTCGAGCAAGAATCAGAGGAGGAGCTCTCTCCTCTTCTTCCCATGTGATGTAGGCTCTACGACCTTTGGATGATTATCCTTTCGACTTGTAGAAAGCATTGTCTTTGCTTTTATGATGTTTGGTGAGATTTGGTCATGTAGTTCTATAGTGTTCCATATTACCACATTCATAGCATGTGATATCATCATCTTCTTTCTTGTGATCCTTCTTTGGTGAATGAGCATTTATGAAATTCACTAGACCTTTATCGATATGCTTGAGCTTGTTTCTCTTAAGATATTTATTGTATTGTCTGACGAATAAACCTATTTCTTCCTTTTTGGAAACTTCTTCATCATAATCATCACTTTCTTCCTTCGACTTCTTCTCTTTAGAAGATGAAGCTTTCAAACAAAGATCTCACTTCTCCTTTTTACCTTTCTCTTTCTTTTTCAACTTTACTTTGCTATCGGCGAGTCGCTTCATCTCATTCTCATGCTCGGCTAACCTCTCAAACAGTTTCGTAATATCAAAGTACTAAGATCATTTGCTTCTTTTATAGTTGTAACTTTTAGTTGCCACTCCCTACACATGGATCTTAATATTTTGTTAGTACAATCTTTGTTGGAAAAAGTATTACCCAAGTCTTGCAGTTTGTTTATTAAATGGAGGAATCTAGTTTGTATGGAATCCACGGATTCTCTAGGTTCCATACAAGATAGTTTAAATTCCCCTGTAAACATATTGATTTTAGAATCCTTGACATCCTCTGTTCCCTCATAGAAAGTTTAGAAAGAATCCCATATACCTTTAGCACTTGTATGATGTGAAATCGAATAGATCACTTTAGTACTAAATGCATAAATAAGTATGTTCCTCGCTTTCAAATCATATGAAGACTTTTTGGTTTTAGTATCATCCCAGTCTTTTGGATATTTAACAAAGTTGTCATCGTCCTTGGGAATAAATGGTCCCTCAGTGATGGCATGCCATATATTTTTGTCAACTGATAAGAAGTGTACATACATGATCTATTTCCAATAAGTATAATTTTCTCCTTTGCAAACTGGTGCTCGCTCCCTTAGGATCGTCATCTTCCGACATATTCACAAACTTTTGGGTGTCAATTAGACACAATCAAAAGACCAGCTCTTTATGCCCATTGTTGGATGTTAATATGGAATTAGAAAAATAATATGGAGGAGGGGTGAATAGACCCAAATTAAAATTTAACTGTCATTTTCCAAAATCATAGTGTTTTCAAAAATGAGTTGCGAGCATAAGGTTTGATGCAAAAATGAAAATTATACTATTCAAATATTGATCAAATCAACACGGATCGTTTCACAAATATCAAAGATTAATATGATTGAAATGCTTAGTAAAAATTGATTCAATTGCATTAAACACGAGAAGTATTTACTCAATGATTCAATTTAACGGAATTTTAAATTCAATTTGCTTCAGATGATCAATCACAGGACTAGCTTAACAGGTTATCCAATTCCAACAAAACCTAAATCTTTTTGTAATAAATTGCTATTAAGAACATGTGATATAATATGACGGAATTAAAGAACCTAAAGCATGCAATCATTACGAATTTTAAATGCAAGAGGAGAGAGAGAGAGAGAGAGAGAGAGAGAGAGAGAGAGAGAGAGAGAGAGAGAGAGAGAGAGAGAGAGGGGGGAGAGAGTGATCACACCGAGATTTATAGTGCTTCGATGTTTGTCCTCGCTTGGCTTGCGAGCACTCTTCAATGGTTTCCCATTGGAATCTGCATAGTTCCTTGTTATTTAAAAAATACTTCCAAGAGTTCATACAATCACCAATCCACAAAATAGTTGAGAAAATAAATCTCCTAATTTGGATCTTGACTTGTAGACAGTAACACTTGTCGAACTCTTTTGTGTAATATTTACTTGAATACGTTTCTTGAATCTTCCAAAGACATTAATTATGATCTAAGCCTTCGTTTGTAGAAATCAATCCCTTGATCCTAGCGATTCCTTGAGCGGTGAAATTGTCCGAAGATCTGAGAAGAACTTCGCCTTATCTGTAGCCTTCCACGCAGTTACTACTAAGACAATTCAGGAGAGAAGAGCCTACTTCTTTTCAATGGAATTTGTCACCATCATTGACAATCACCTAAATCTTGACAATAAACTGAAACACTTAACCAGATCTCCAAGAATGGTTAGTTTCAAGTACGTGCATCCTTCATTCAATAAAGAACTCTCGTTATCAAGATCTAGACTCAATTGAAGTTGAAGATTGAAAGAATTTTTTTGCAAGACTATGAACACTCAAACAGAGGAAATTGATTTTTCTCATAAAATCACATTGAAAAATATGATCAGAATGATAGATGCGTTATTAGAAATGATGAAAAAATGCTTTTATATGTGGTTGAGATAAAGCACATAAAATGATTGAAAAATGTTGATTTCGAATCAAGAAAAATTTGATTTGAATCAAATGGGCAAAATAAAATGGAATGGAAGAAATAACAAATTTTTGAAAAAATAGACAATTGATTCGGATCAGACAAGAATGATTCGAATCAAATGCCACGTGATTCCAAACATGTTTAAAATTTGATTTGAATCAAATGCCACATAATTGACTATGAATTTTTGAAAAAGGAAATGATTCGAATCATGTTCAAAAATTTTGATTTGGTTCAAATCCAACAAAAATTTACCCCAGGAAAATGATCAGAACCAAGTGTAAAATTTGATTATAATCAAATTGCTGAGTTCCACTTCTGTCCAATTTGATCAGGATCAAAAATTCAGTGTAAAAATCAATGATTCGAATCAAATCAAACATAATCTGTCCCAAGGAAAATGATTAGGATCAAGTGTAAAATTTGATCGGAATCAAATGTCTGAGTTTCACTTCTGTCCGATTTGATCAGGATGAAAAATCCAGTTTAAAATTGAATGATTTGAATCAATCTTGTAAAATCTCAAATTTTCAAATTTTCAAAAGCTTTTTGAGATCTTACTTTGAATCAAACTCACACCAAAAACACAAAATGATTTCATTCCTTAACATATGTTATTGATCAAAGAATATCATGATCAAGGTCAAATCTAATCAAAGTTTAATGCATGCTAAATATGAAATGCAAAACAAGAAGGAAACTCAACGAATCAAAATTAAAACAAAGATTAAAGTGATAAGACAAGCAACAAAATAACTGGATATAGATGCTCCCCTATTGAAGTAGGGACATGCAACTACATGATTCTTGCAGATTAAGGATCGAGAGGTGAAGCATTTGAGAGGTAAATATATTTCTCTGGTGAAGTTAGTATTGGGAGGACCTGCTGGAGTTAGCGTGATGTGGGAGTTGGAGAGTAAGATGGAGGGGTCGTACCCTGAGTTGTTAGGTAATTTTTAAGGGCGAAAATACTTTTAAGTGGGGGAGAGTTGTAAGATCCAAGTTTAGTTATTTATTTTTAAATTAAATTTATATTATTTTATTTTATTTTATTTATTTGAGTGATATGTGTGTTTTTCTTGATCTATTGATAATTTATTTAATTTAATTAATATTAGAAATATTAGAAATAATAGAATTATTGATTTATTTGAGATAATTGAGTTCAGTAGAATAATTAGATAATTATGTTATTTTAATTTAATTAGAATATTATTTGAATTAAAATAAAATAATAGAAATAGAGTAGAAAATAGAAAATACAATGAGGGTGTGAGGAGAGTTAAGGGTGTGAGAAAAGATTGGGGTGAGAGGAGAATAAGAGAATCAGGGTAAATAAATATTAAAAGTGAGGAAGAGTTTTGGCATATCGTGAAATTGAGAAAAGTTAGGGAAAGAGGCAGAGAGGCAGAAAGCTAGAGTGACCATAGAAGGAAGAGAGAGGTAGATCCCAAAGGGCAAAAGTTCATCAATCTGAAATTTCGAGGTAAAGGGGGAAACTATTCACATGTGGGTGTTCAGGCAGTCGGATAATGAGGGAGTCTTACCCTCATATACTCTTCTTCTCAATTTTGAATATGTCTTGTATGTTTGTGGCCAAAGAGTTTGCCTCAAACCATTTTGTTTGATTCTTGAGTACTATTGCATTTTTTTACTTGAATCCTTGTAGAATGTCGTATGCCTTGTATAAGGTGAATTCATAATAAATGTGTAGGTTTCTCTTTTGTGCCTTTTTACCTTGTTGATGTATTGTTGTTGTATGATGCACTGTGATTATGCATAGTGACGAAAATATTTATAAAAGGCAGAAACTCCCATATGACATTTTTTCCAAAAAGTCAAATAGTTGGAAAAAGTCAGAAAATTTGGAAAATTCGAGAATCGAGGGAGGGGGATCGCGCCTGGACGTCAAAGGCGCAATGTCGCGCCTAGTTAGCAGCGGTAGGCGGACGACTCTGTGACGCGATGTCGCGGTCGGCATAGCTGGAATGCATGTGTGGCACTAAGCCTTAGTGGCGCAGCACGATCGCACGCGAGGGAGAATGCCCCGAGTTTTTCGGGTTCCTGTCCAGTTCGGCGAATTTTTGAATAATTTCGAGTTCGGTGACCTTTCTTACCTTTTTTATAAGTTTAAGAGTCATATTTGTTACATTAGGGTGTTAGAGTTGTTATAGAGTTTTCAGAGTTTCTTTTGAGTTGTTTAGAATTAGAGTTGAGAGTACATGATACACTTGAGTTTAGTTAGAAACCATTTGACATTATAAGGCTGCTTTTTTAATTATATTTTTTATATTTTTAAGGTTGTCAAGCCAAAAAGGTTAAATTTTGAGTTGTTAGAGTTAAATTTGAGTAATCTGACAAGTTCATAGTTATTTTGATAAGGCTAGAGTTTGTATGTGAGTAATTTTTTTATCTTATTGTTGGACTTACTTTAGTAAAAAGAATCCTCGTTAATGAGTATGTTTCAATTTATATGATCATGTGATTGAGATATAATTATATAACATATTTTGAATTGAGTAGTTTATAGAGGAACTATAGAATTGACATTACATTGGTAAAATTGTGGGTTCAGAGAGGAACCTTGTTGAGTAAGAGATGTGAATATTATTGTTATTTTTTGTTGAGTATGTGTTGTGATTGTTTCTTGTTGTTATTCATGCATTCATGTATATCGGAATTAGGTAGGACTTCGGTTCACCGAAGTCACGGTTCAGATAGGAACTAATGACGGTCTCAGATTCAAAGAGGATTAATACTGTGTGATTGATGTTGATGTTATGAGAAACTAGCCATGTTGTTTATTTCACCTATAACATCTATTAAGTTATTCTCAATCCCTTTTGTTTGTTGTGTTGCTCATTGTGACAATGATGCAGATACTCAGGTAGAGGAGCATTAGATGTTGCTTGTTGCAAAGGATTGTCCTAGATGGTGATTTATTTATGTTTATCATTTTGAGTTTAGTTTTCTGCAGTGTCGCTCTAACAGTGTAACATTGGGACGGGTTTATAGGGATTCCTGATTCCTAGAGTTTTCTTGAAAAAAGTCGCTGCTCACCCAGTCAAAAGGTGGGTTGTTGAATTCCTATAATCAAGGGATACGTGGGTTAGTAATTATCTTGACTTTTCCATTATCCAAGACACTTCTTATCCCACGTTTCTTCTTATTAAAAGTGAGGAAAACGTTGGGGCGAGGCGATACCTTCCTTCGAACTATACTATCATTAAATAAGATTAAATAGGACGAAAAGTATCAATATATGTTTCAAACTTTATTTATGTTTTTTTAGAGAAAAAACACACCTAGATTCCGAATAAAATAGAACATTATAAAAAAAACAAAGTTTTTTTTAGACATAAATAATTAAATAAAAGATGAGAACCGTTAGTTACTTTTAAAAATAGAGAAATGTAATTTATAAAACATATTTGACCAAAAAAAAATGTTTTTTAAAACTGAGAAAAATTAATTTATTATAAATATTTGGCATTAATTAATGATCATTTTCCATCTCATTTGAATAACATTTTCCTCTAAATAAAAGTTGTGTCATTAAAAATAAAAATAATAACATGGTGGACTTAAAAAAATGGTACAAAGTTACAAAGCAATTACTTTTTTCATTTGGACATTTGTCTGAACTCCATATTAAACATAAGACTTGTATATAAGTAGATTTAAACCTATGAGTAACAAACCAAAAAAAAAAAATTAATGATGTATCAAATCTCAAAATCTTTCTGTTTCTTTGCCATCTTAGTTTTAGTTGTTGCAGGTAAACATCTATCATGGCTATTAAATTATCTTTACATGATAAATCTCATTAATTTCCAATTTATTTTTATTTTGCATGAACATAGTGCAACTAATAGAAGTTGAAGGTGAGTGCACAAAGATTGTTGGTAGATGTCCTGTAGCAGAATGTGCTATCTATTGTAGCAGATATGCAAAAGGTGTTCATGTTAGAGAATGGAGTTGTGATTTCTTCGACTTATGCACTTGTAATTTCGATAAGCCACCACCAGGGTCACATCAACCTGCATGCAATATTGGAATTGGACTTTGCAGTCATGAATGTGATGAATCTTGTTGCAATGCAAAGTGTGTTGGTAAATATAAAGATACAGGTGTTGGAAAATGTTTTGCTGATTTTGGTAAAGTGTATTGCATTTGTAGCTATAGACGTTAATTGAGTTGTAAATTGAAATAATTATAATGATAATAATTAATAAGAAAAACAAATATCATCGTATGAATTATGGTTTATTTGTATTTTGATTTTAACCATTTATTATAATTTGATTTTATCATTCAACGTAGTATTGTATCTTGAGACATCCATTACATTCAATTAGATTGAACCCATTGTAATGGTTTTTAGTTTGAGAAAATTGTTCAAAATCAAAATATGTGTCTTGAGTCACATGTTAGAATCCCTTAAACATAGTGTTTTTTTGAAGCTTTATTAGAATCACATCTTTGACTGATTCGAATCGAGAATTAAGTTAAAATTTGGAATTTGGCACTGTAATAATGATTAAAATCAAGAATATGTCTGATTCAAATCAAAGACACCTTGATGTGAACCACAACAAGGGATGATTTGAATCGTGATCAAATAAATTCTTTTGAAAAACACTTTTGGTTGTATGATTTCAATCATGTAATTTCTTGATTCTAATCATATGATCAAAATCATGGTCTAGATCAAACAGGTCATACCCAAATTTCATCACCTTAATTCAAATCATTCTTTCATCTAATTCAAATTATAATTGTATGATCTGACTTGAATCAATTATTAAACTTTTCACCTATTTTATATCTTACCTCTAGCTCCTATATAAACCTTTTCTTTTGTCATTCTCAAACACAAAACCAATGTTGTCGATTCTTCTAGAATCAGAAAAATCTATTTTTTTCACAAATCTATAAAAACCATGAGTCTTTCACACCATCTGTCTCAAGTCAAGTAGCCTATATAAAAACTTCATACTATTTTGAATATGTTAATCTTGTTTAGAAGTTGTGTGAGATTCTTTATATATCATTAGTCATATTCAACCTTGAACCAAAAATACTATTGTAGTGATTCTCAATTTTAAAGATTGAGTATGAGTAGTAGATGCAAAGTACATTATGAAATCTGATATTTTGTGATGTTTTTTTTGTGTATATTAGATTGAAGAATCAATTTCGTTATTATGGTGTATAAAGACTTACTTCCAACAAGGAAAAGATTATTTTCTTCTTCATTGAAACTTAGGTAGAATTAAGTGAAGGTTGTTGCAAAATGAAGTTTGAAGTTTACAAAATCCTTTAGTAGAACAAAGTCTCCAACAATGGACTTTCTGAATGTTTAAGTGAATATTATTGTGTAACAAAAAATGTAATTAGAGTGCAATTTAAGAGGAGGGTGAATTAGATTATATGATTTTTTTCTTGTAATTTTTCACATGTTTGGTTTCTTTTATTTTTCCAAAAAAACAATAATGAATTTATGAATATTATGAAGAAAAATAAAAGTGCATAAAGAACAAATGGCAAGAGATGTATACTAATTCCCCTATTATTTTCTGTTTACCAAGCATGTTGCATAGGTAAATCCTATAAACTGCCTTATACTGATTGAGTGACTATTTATAATCAACCTCTTCAACTTATTTACTATAACATTTAGGATTCCAACTCTTATTAATTCCACTCATGATAGTAAGTACTACTTACACTTCATTGAATCCTACTCATGAATTTGGACTAAAAGTTAAGTCTCTTCAAACTAATGGTGGTAAGCAATATGTTACCTAAACTCATGAGCAAAATGGCTCAACTGGAAAAAGAAAAACAATAGACACATCATTGAAGTTGGTCTCACCCTTCTAGTTAATGCATCTATACCTCTAAACAAGAAACAAAAAACATATAGCCATCATTGAAGTTGGACACATTATTGTGTTTACTTAGAAAACAATTTGGTTTCTTGGTCATCAAAAAACAATTTGTTTACTCGAAATCAAACACTGAAGCTAAATACAGGAGTTTGTTTTTGTTTACTCGAAATCAAACACTGAAGCTAAATACAGGAGTCTCGCAGGTCTAACTTCAGAACTTATTTGGCGTAGGCTCGCTATGGACCTTTAAAGGTGTCGATGATCCGCGGTAGCCTTCGCCATATTTCAAATCCCAAACAAGTTGCCAACAACATTTGTATATTTTCATTCAATCACTATGTAAGTTTTACAGAAGACTACTTAGAAAATGAGTACCATCCACCCTCTCCCTAAAACCATGTTATGCAATTGCAAAACTTTAATAAACCAAAATGGGAGAGGGTGGAAATGATTCATCCTATGAATCACCTATGAGTCCAAAGTAAAATCATTAACTTCTATATAAACCTTTCTAACCGCGTTTCGAGTACTTCAACTTGACACAATATCAACAGCTAGCATGTGATCAGTCACCTCAATTTTGCTACAATTTACAACTCATGTACCATATGAGAAACCAAGACGATGGCCGAAAGCAACGTCTGATCCCACCAAAGAATCGATAGAAAAAATCGCTGGCTCAAGAGGATGAATAATTGGAGAGAAGCTTCAACAAACTGTCTTCTGTTTCAGGAGTGAATTTCCTAGCAAATAGGTAACACGGCTTCTGAATTCCGTTCCATAAGCAAGGCCATCTTAGTACTTCTTTCTGTAGAAAAAAAACACGAAAATCGTTAAATCGCTTAATGTATTCTCGATAAATCAGAGGAACATGAGAGCTGTCAGCGTACCTTCTCGTCACTGGTCACGTGTACGCTTTCGTCAATGGACTGCAAACACAATGAAGTTAACATGAATATCCATTCGCCTAACTCAAAAATAATATAACAAAGTTATAGTTACAGTTGTAGAATTGTACCGTAATAGTATTCAAAAGATCGAAAGTAATATCCTGAGTCACATATGATTTCGGATGCCATTTTTGTTCAGACCAATCAACATGAGTTATTGACCAGTTTGCGATTCCGCCGGGGTCGACAATCTATAACCGAAACATTAGCCAATTAGTTGACAGTTTAAAACTGTATAAACAGACATCTATTACGATTTATGAAAGAAATTCTCACCGAGAAGAAGGTCGGTAAGTAATGCTCATCTGCAATGCAATTCTTCCCATCTACACCGGGCTGCAAAATCAAGAATATTCCAATTAATAATCGAGTATTGGAATAAATTTTTTGAACTTATTCTGACATTAGCATTTTAATGACAACAGTATATAAAAACTGCACCTCACAGTGAGCCTGAAATATCGAGTAATACAGGTGATCCGCCATAACCATAATAGCATGTTGCCGTTTCATTGAGAACCACTGCAAAACTCGCGATTTTAGTACACAAATAAATCAATTCAAACAGACCCTTCATACGAAAATGTACCTGAGCACCCTTTCTAAAGTCCTTAATCTCGACTTCGGGTAACATGCGTTCTGAATATCTGCCATTTCCAACCGGACCAGGATCACGAAAGCTAAAATCGAAAAGCAAGTCGCGTATTAATCAAGAACACCATGAAAGAAAAAGATCAACCAACTCTATCGGGAAGAAACATGGCATACCAGTCTACAAAGCTGATATTTGTATACATCAGATAATCGAAAATGTAATCAAAATTATACAGCGGCACGCAGCTACAACAAAACCAATGCAAGAAGATTAGAAACTAAAATAAACAAGTAAATAAATAAACTAACCGTGCGAAAAATACCAGCAAATCACCTATCAGAAAGTAAAACAAAGTGCTGGTTATGAGGATCTTGTAGCGCATTTGCCAGCAGTCGTCGCTCTGCATCAACCATCGATATTTTTCCCCATACCACCTTGCCACTATGTATATCCCGATTAACAAAGTAACGGCTCGCGTGAACTGGTTTAGTCTGAGACGCGTGAACATAAATAGAGAACTTCCCTTCATGACCCTGCAAGAAAAAGAGAAGCCTTAATCATTCCGAAGCTAAGAAAACCAAACCGATGAAATCACATATGCAAAACCTTACTTGGAAGAAGTTATCCCACAGTTTTTCAAACGGTAGAGAACCCGGCGTCAAAAACATGAAAGCGATTTTCGGATTCGTTGGCATGACTACTGGTGTGTTCAAAATATCTCTAAAAACAACCTGTGCTGCAATCTCATCATCAGTGTAGTCCCTTACAGGAACAGGAGGAAGCCAATCAGCAATGTCTTTGCACTTTCTAGTAGAGAACATGTTACAAACTGTACGATTTCGCGGCCGATAAAGATAAGCACAAGTTACAACAAACATGATTACAAATGAAACCAGAACAACAATCAACATTGGCTTCTTCGTCGGTGGACGGTATCGTGATCCAGAAAAGATCTGCATATCGCCCATGCTTTGACGCCAAATTTTCGCTGTATTCATCTCCAACAAATTTTCTTTTCAATCATCTTCAGCATAAACCAAACTCACACCATAAGAACTAGAAATCTTCAATGGATTCAAAAGCATAAAAATCTGAAAATCAAAACACAAAAGATGAACACATTACCAAAAAGTACTAATTAATTCCACTAGGTACAGTAAAAACATGAATTATTCATAGCCGCAATTTTCAATCATAAATCAAATATCTAACAAAACATATCATAATTTATCAAGGTGTTAAAAGACGGTCCCTTATCGGCCGCGACAAAACGGTATCAAAAGGTGCCGATACCGGTTCTGTTATTCACGGTTTTTATGAGAAACAACAAAGTATGGTCAATTCACACCGCAACGACTGGAATCAAAGTCGCAACGACTGTACCAGCCAAAATCGCAAAAAAAAAGCAAACTATCCAATTAACCACTAATTAAATTAAAATTGATAATCCTAGCAAAAAATGCATGAACGAGTGAAGAGGAAGTGATAAGTAAAGTTACTTAAATTCAAACAAGAACTAAGAATTGGTTAATTAACAACAAGAATAAACAACAAACCACATGAAAACGATACTAATACTACAATAACATTAAGAAATTAATATGTACTTACAAAAAAAAATGAGAAGATGAAAATGTAGAAAGCATTTATCAACATTGTATAGTAAAATATGAATAAACAGAATAAAAAATCAACATACATTTGTTTGGTGTTTTTGTGATTAGATTTCTTGAAGAAAACGAAAACGAAACGTTGGTTTTTTTGGTTTGGTTTTTGTTTCTCTCTTAAAAAAAAGAAGAAAACAGAAAAAGGTGAGTTGACGGACCAAGACGAAGGAACAGTCACTTTTTGTTTTTGTTTGTACAAAAAAACCAATGTTTACTTTACTCCCATTTTTATTTTTATTTTTATTTTAATAATAAAATAATACTAATATATATATATATATATATATATATATATATATATATATATATATATATATATATATATATATATATATATATATATATATATATATATATATATATATTATATATATATATATATATATATATATATATATATATATATATATATATATATATATATATATATATATATATATATATATATATATATATATATATATATATATATATATATATATATATATATATATATATATATATATATATATATATATATATATATGAAGGATTTAATTAATTAAATGGCCAAACCATGTAATATTTTTAAAGAAAAAAGAAAAAAATAATATCTATATATATATATTTTTAGTATTGTTTACCAAAATATATATTTAGTAACGAATAATTCAGTAAATAATATACTTTGAATTTTAAAAGACTGTAATAAATAATATTAAATTAAATTATAAATATTTATTATCATTCATGAATTACTAATTATAAAATAATATTATAATTTATAATGCATTAATCAATTTGGTTTTTGGGAATTAACAAGATGGCACTCTCTCATCAAAAGACGTTGAATTTGATCTTTGAAATTGTCGATTTTGAAAATAAAATATAAAAACATAAATATTATAGGTCTTGCTAGCTACTCCAGGTTCAAAAAATAATATATTTAGATATTTATTGATGTAAAAAAAGTAATAATATGGGAGAGGGCTCAATAGATTTAAAATTGAAATTACATATAAGTTGATTAGTTGATTATTTTTATTGTTGAACCATCCATTATTGGTTAATTAAACAAACCATTCAAAGCTTGGTCTAAGAGGTTTTATTTGTTTATTCTCATGCAAATTACTGTACTTTTCAAAACGTTACCCTTCGGAAATCGAAGAAAGTGGCTTGAAAATTAAGACTATTATTAAATAAATTTACTTTTTTGGTACATTATTTAATAAAATATTAGTTATGTGTAAATCTTTCAAAACCATTTCATTGAAATTTATTCAATGTATATCCACAAAATGAGTTTTAAATTGTATATTTCAAATAAAAGGAAGGATATACAGACTACAAAGGTAAATCAATAAAGTTATTTCAAATTTTATCCTTTAATTTAATATATTTTCCGTTTGTTTTAGTTTTTTAAAATAAAAAATTATATTTTAAAAAGTTGCTTTTATAAAAATGATTTTAAAATATTAAAAGTTTTTTTAAATTCATTATTTATAAATTTAATAATTAATTTTAACAAATATATAATATTGAAGATTAAATACAGTTGAAAGCATAATTACTATCCCTACTGAACCTAAAGATGATGAACTAAGGGTGCTTCACTCTTTTCTTTATTAGGTAATCTAAGTCTTAAAGATGCTTATTTGTTTCTGCTATAGGACAAAATCAGAGTTGAGCTAAAATAATTTGGAACAATAGCATCCCTCCATCAAAATCTAATTTCGTTTAGATATTGATCCAAAACAAAGTTCCAATGGGTGAGGTTTTATCTAGTAGAGGAATGTACCTGCACCCCTCTAAATGCAACTTATGTGATTGTTCTGCAGAGTCTACTGAACATCTCTTTCTTCATTGCGGCTTTGCACAACAAATCTGGAACTGGTTAGTCAACCCTCTTCAATGAAATCTCCATCTCAACTTTCTGGGCATTTGGGATGCTTGTCATTCAGCTTGGTCAAAGGAATGTCAAATTACCATCCTTCCTGCAATTATAAATACATTTAATGTTATTTGGCACTATAGAAATCAGAAAAAATTCAACAACAATCTGATTCAGTGGAAAAATGCTTTGAACCTGATTGTATCCAGCACTAGTTTATCCGAAAATCTCATAAAGGCGACTACATCAAACAATATTTTAGAGTTTGGTATTTTGAAAGCTTTTCGGGTACTCTCACATCCTCACAAAGCCCCCAAAATTATTGAAGTCATTTGGAATCCCCCACCTCATTCTTGGACAAAATGCAATATGGACGGAACTGCTCTTTGTGCTTTCTGGTATGGTCGCTATCGGCGGTATTTTCATAATCACTCCTCCAACTTTATAGGTTGCTTTATTGAAAACCTAGGTTCTTCCTTTGCTCTGCATGCTGAGTTTTATGGAGTTATGAAAGCCATCAAATTGATTTTAAAGACAATTGGATACATCTTTGGATAGACTCTGATTTTAAGCTTGTCTCTTTAGCTTTCAACAATCACAATATAGTGGCTTGGCAACTTAAGAACAGATGGTTGAACTGTATCCATAAAATCCATAGCATGAATTTCATTTTGTCCCATATTTTTAGAGAAGAGAACCATTATGCAGACAAACTACATTCATTAGGCCTATCCATTCAAGGTTTTATTTGGTGGAATGAGGCTCATTTGTCTGTACTTGCCGATCTGGTTCACAATAGGCTTGGAAGACCTTGTTTTAAGTTTTATTATGTCTGAGGGTTCTGTTTTGCCCCCTCTCTTGTTTCTTTTTTTCTCTCTATTTATAAATTTTCTGGTTATCAAAAAACATAAAAATGTGAGTATTGTACTTAGAGCGGCGTAGAAGACTAAGATGCAACTGAGAAGTGTTGAGGGTGGTCAAAAAATGCACGGTGGGGGGGTGGATCTCTATTTCTGGCACTGGTACGGTTTCGCGTCGCAGAGAAGGTTTTGAAAGTGATTACTGAATTTGGAAAAAAAAATCTTCTTCTCTTCCTTTTCTCCTCCGTTTCTTTTCAAATTTGAGATGTTGTCATTTCTTGAGTTGTGATTTGGTGTGATGGTAGTGAAACTTGGAGGTTGTATGGTGTTGGTCTGATAAAGGTGTCGCTTTTTGTTCTATAATTTTATTTTTTGTTGTCTGTTGTTGAGTTATTGTTGTGTATACCTTCTCTCATATCTATTAGATGACATGATTTTGTTTTATTTTATATTTTTTAAAAATTTAAATTAAAAAAAAAAGTTAAAACGTACAATGTAAAAAGGAATCTTCTTCTCTATTGGCTTTCTCTCTCTAAAAATAAACGTTATGCCTTCTCTCAAATAGAACATAGTGTTTTCTCCCTCATCCTCTCTATAATTCAAAAGTTTCTTTCAATGTGTAGATTTTGGATGGTGGTGGTGCGATGGGAGTCATCTCGTTTTGATTCCCAACATTACCTGCTAATTTTGTTTAGGTTGGGGTAGCCTTCAAAGGGTTTTTTCACCAGTGCAACCAGCGTTTGATTGTGTATTAACATGAGTTTCGGCATTTGGATGTTTGGTTTGATATGCTTTTCCAGCTTTTAGATTTTCCATATATGTTATATGCATTTTCAAATTTGTTGATATCTTCATCCTCTGACTCGATACAACCCGCGGGGAAAGATTGAGGAAGTTCTCCAAAATTATGGTCACTACTTCCGTTAGAGTGGTTTGTTGTTTCACGAATTATAAAATCAGTCACATAAGAAGTTATCAGGATGAGTCGCAGAACAGTTCGTTCTCTTTAAGACGTTTCGTGGCACTATCCAAAAAAAATTAAAGCAATCGAACTACTGCGCTGCCTCCAGGATAAAATAACTCAGTTCAATTATACAATAACTACTTGCATGGTATGTGACCGTTCCAGAAATACACCTCCTGATGATGTTGAACCACTCGATGATTGTGGGAAAACCACTCGTAATATTTGGATAAACTATTTGCAGATGGCGCAAGCAAGCCACTCGAAAATAGAAAAGAAAAATATAGATGAAGTGAATATGGGAGACAAAAGAGATATTTCAGATTGTGAAATCTAGTGTGAATTGCAAGTTATGGGATGGTTGGTATTTATTGCAAGTTATTATATCGTGTAGAATGACTAGTGAGACATTAAGTCCCTCAGGAGATGTTTAACCTTTCCGGTGGGACTTCCATCCAGCCCTCTAGCAAGACTTGAAACCAAGTCTTTGGGGCTTGATTTAGGTTGCGCCCACTGTGCGTGATTATTTGGAGGTAATCCCTCCCAAGGAGGTACCAAGTCCCTCTGATAAGAGTTTAATTATTTTTAATCATTTTGAGGATTCTAAGTTCCTTAGACGGGCGCTTAACCTTTCAGGTGGGACTTCCATCGATCCCTCTAACAATACTTGACACTAAGTCTCTGGAGCTTGATATAGGTTGTTCCCCTTAGGCATGATTATTTAGAGGTAATCCCTCTTGAGGGGGCACTAAGTCCCTCAAACGATAGTTTAATTATTTTTAATCATTTTGAGGATTCTAATTTCCTCATACGCAGTATCGCATAGCCCGACTAGCGAGATGTTGATTCCTCTAGGCAGGTGTTTAACCTTTTAGGAGGGACTTCCACGATCCCTCTAGCAAGACTTGACACCAAGTCTCTGTAGCTTGATATAGGTTGTGCCCCTTAGGCGTGATTATTTGGAGGTAATCCCGCTCGGGGATGTACTAAGTCCATCAAATGAGAGTTTAATTATTTTTAAGGATTATATGTTCCTTAGACGTGGTATCGCGTAGCCTGGCTAGCAAGACAATGAGTCCCTGAGGCGTGCGCTTAACCTTTTAGGCGGGACTTCCATCGAGCCTTTTAGCAATACATAACACCAAGTCTCTGGGGCTTGATATAGGTCGTGCCCCTAGTGCAAGAAAAACACTTGAATGATTATTCAAAATTACACATGCGTAATGTTTATTGGAAAGTTAAAAAGTAATTCTAACTATAATTATATCGAGATGAAGTGCGTTCAATGTTTTGGATAGAAGTGGTCGTTCAAGCTCCTGCAACTTGTACGCTCCGTGAGGGAGTGAGGGAGTTTATGGTATGTGTGATACAATCCTTCACAATTAGGTTGTAGCTTCCCCCTGTTGTGCATGTATGATTACCTACTTTAGCACTAGGTCACCCTCTTGCATCTCCCTCGTCTTTACCTTGGAGTTGTACCTTCTTGCAGCCCTGTGTTTGGAAACAAACTCTCAGATATGGGAGGTTTCTCGCATTTCGTCGATCAGGTCTGCCCCACATTTTGGACCTATCTCATTTCTTCTTCTCTTAAATGAGTCTGCCCCAATTACGGTGTTTCAATCTCGACGAGCAACATTACCTCTGCCCTATAAACCATGGAAAATGGGGTTTCCTTGGTAATGGATTGTGGCGTGGTGTGGTACAACCATAACATCTCATGGAGTATTTCCACCCACAAACCATTGGCATCGTCCAGTTTCTTCTTGAATTCTTCGAGGATTACCTTGTTCACTGATTCAGCTTGTTTGTTGGCTTAAGGGTGCACTATGGCGTTGGAGAATTGGGTCTCATTGTCTAAGACAATTGCACCTGGGAGTTTGTATCGGTACATAATCCTCTGCCAACAGAAACTCTTGACTCTTTCTTCCATGATTTTGGTCACTGCCTCCGCCTTTATCCATTCGGTGAAGTATTCTACTCCCATTATTAGGATTTTTAATTTACCTAGTGCCAAAGGTAACAGCCCAATAAAATCCACGCCCCCACTAATAAAATGGCAAGGGCGAGGTCATCGATTGGAGAAACTCTAAAAGGCATGGTGAAGATCAACATGTCTTTGGCATTAAACGCATTTCTTGACAAAGGAGATGTTGCCTTTCATTAACGTGGGTCAGCAATAACTTACTCTTAATAACTTGCAGGTGAGGGCTTTCTCGTCGATGTGGCTGTTGCATGCTCCCTTGTGGACTTTTGCGAGCACTAAGGCAATATTGATCTTGTCCAAGTACCTTGGCATGGGAGTAGCCTTCCCCTATTCTGTAAAGTTTTCCTGAGCGTTGGGTGTACTTGGAAACTTTTATTTTGATCTTTATCGCTTCTCCCTCATCCGACAGGAGTTCGCCCGACTTTAGGTAGCGCAGTATAAGCGACATCCAGAAGTTTTGTTCTATGTTGGGAGAGGCAAGGGTCTTATGTATGACTGTTCTATTTAACCATGTGATCTTCAAAGTAACTATTTTGGGCAAGAGATCTTCCCAGAAGTTTTGTTCCCGTGGGACGTGTTCTACTTCAAAGGAGACGAAACGTGTGGATAGACTTCGTACCTTCTACAGATACTTTATCAGCATGGGCTCATTGGCCTAATATTGTCTCGAAACCTGGTTGGCGTCCAAGTAAGGATCATATCAGCAATGGGAGCCTCGTATTCGGCTTGATTGTTGGTGGTGGTGAACTCGAACTTCAATGCATGTTCGATAACTATATCACTCGGTCCTTCGAGCACTACTCATGCATCATTCCTTTTTATGTTAGAGGCACCATCCATGGATAACACCCATCCCGATGGGGGATCCTTCTCGATGGGTGAGATAAGTTCGACCACGAAGTCGGCTAGGGATTGAGACTATGTGCTCCTTTTGGAATGTACTATATATCACATTTTGAGAGTTCTACTGACCAAGATATCATTTTTCGTGTTAGTTCGGGTTTCTTCAACACTTGACGAACAAGATAATTGGTTTTTAGCAAGATTGTTTTGAGAGTTACAATTTATGATGGTGGACTTATTGAATATCCATTTGTCGTTTCCATTTATTATAACCATTTGGGCCATTAAGTGGGTTTTTTAATTTTGTGTTATTTGCACATTATGGATCTGAAGATTACTGAACTGGGTTAGGGTTTTTGTGATTTCCTTCATCAAATCTCCCAAATGTGTTATGTTTGCCAGACTCTCCTTCCCATTGTACATTCTTAGGGTTTGAATATCATCAATCAACTATTTACAATTAGTTATCATTATAATCTTGTTTATTTTCATCTCCTTCTCCATTTGAAGCTCATTCAACATCTCTTTAGCTTCTGCAGAAGTTGGGTTTTTGTATCCCTTTGGAGACCATGTTGCTTCCACTATCAAATCTTCATTCATGGTGAAGCTCACTCCCAAATTCCATTGCCTTCCAATATCCAGTTTTGCATCAGTTCTAATGGTTACTTTATCTTTAGTTTTATTATTATCTATGTTGTTAATGTTGCCACTCTGATTGTTTATTTTTGGATCTATGGAAATGTGAGACGCAACCTCCTTGTTATTTCTACTCTGATAAATCTCATATTGCCTATGATAAATACATTTTTTATAGCTTTGATATTTTCCCTTATCACATTGAATATTGTTTTTTGCTAACACTTTAGCGTAAGCGGAATAAACTCTTTTGGGATTTGATTATGTTCGATCCATTACTACAAAAAAAAACATTTAACCTCGAACAAGGGTGGGTTTTAACCTCGGTTACATAGGCGAGGTAACAAATTGCGTCATGAAAACTTACCACTTTACCCCTTGTTTATTCATAAACCGATGGGAATAGTTTAAAAGGGCATTGGTTCGATCCCCAACAACATCATTTTTATATTTTCAAAACTAGCGTCACGTACCTCTCATTTTCTGTCCAAAAACTGAGGGGAAAAGTTATATTTTTTTATTAAAAAAAACAACTTACATTGTTTATACATGATACTAAATTATATTGTTTACACGTAAATTAAAATATAATTTTTTGACAAATTTGACTCATTATTATCACTGTTATTCTTGGAGAAGAACAAATCCAAATTATGTTGCATATCCATTGCTTTTTTAAGTTCAATGGGTTTGCACGGATCAAATTTCTGAAATAACATAAAAAAGTTAGATACATAACATAAAATTCCATTCTAGTTAAAAGAAAAAAAAATCATGTAAGAACACCAACCTGGATCCAATTTTTTTCTGCACTTGCAATTTATCCAAGATACAAAGGTTGCATACGCATTTCTTCTTTAATGGCGGGTTGAGATGGTGTTCGAATTCTTATTGAATGTAGAGGATTTCACAAGATAACGTTCAATATATAGAGTGGTAGTGTTTGCGTTCTTATTGGTGTAGAGGTTTTCTTATTGGTTGATGTGTTGATAATATTTTGAGTGTTATTACTTTATGAATGTATGACATATATGGGTTACCTTATGAATGTACAACCCTTAGTTTCTAATAAAACCCATCGGGAAATGTTGTTTCCTTTTTAATTTACAAATAAAAAGTGAAAGAAAAATAAATGCACAACTTTTCCCTTAGGTTTTAGCATTTAACCGACAGGTTAAATAAAATTGAGTGTATTATATTAACGTGGATTGCTTATTTCACCATATCTGAATATATAACTTCTCAAAATTGGCTAGGAGAATAGTTATATGAAGAGTTTTTGTTATATATGAAAAACAACTTACAGTAATCAATGATTTTATAGCATCTTATATCTCATCATTCACCTTAGGCTCTTTAACTGTTAAAATCTCTTCAATCTTTCAAGTTATTTATTCAACACTTCCTTTTCTACAAATTCTTTCTTGAAATCATAAAATATGATGCTTTAAAAAATAAAAATAAAATATGGAAGAAAGTTGAATGAAAACTAGAAATATTGGATAAATTATAACAATAAAAAAAACACGAGATAAATTATGAGTTGCTGAATACTAAAAAAACATTAATCAGTGTAAGATATGTTTCAAATATAAAATAATTGTTCATGTGATTATTTCCAAAATCAATTTAATAGGTTATATGTTCAAAGAGATGTTAGTGAAACAAACAATCGACATTAGATATAATAATCTCAACTCGACGGAACAAGATGTGATCTACACAAAAAACATAATATCAATATCAATACCAAGATCAATACTCAAACTCAATAACAACAACAAAACTACAGCATATAGTAGAAAATCTAAACAATAACTCAAAAACAATAACTTACATTAAAAAATAACTCAAAAAAATAATCTCTCAACAAAACTACAACGACGTCATCTATAAACCTCTAGGTTTCAACAACAATAACAAAATGAGTAGTGATGTTTGACGTGCCATAACTCTGAAGAAGAATTGAAAGAAACTATTTTTGATCTCTAAAGAAGAAACAGAGCCCTAAACATGTATCATCTTCGTAACGAAGATTATGTGTTTATGGTACTCTTTGTTTATGGGTCTCTTGTTCATGGCTCTTCGTTAGGATTTAGACAAGTGAAACTGAAAACTACAAGTTAAAGCTTTATATATTAGGGAAACAATTTCACCTCGGTTGGGAAAAACCGAGGTGAGAGCTGGCTTACTTTTATATTAAAAATAAAATATTTAATAAGGCGTCACTTTTAATGACATAAAAATATAATCTGATGATGTTGGGATTCAAAGCGTGTATACTGAATTAGTTTACCCCTTTATTTTCTGAAAAACCGACGAAGTATAGTTTTTTTTAAGAAAAAAACATGGCGGGTACAGGTTATGTACCTCTTTGTTTACGATATGTGAGGTGAAATAGTTGTCATAAAAATAGTTTTTCTAGTATTGATCTCATGAGCTATGAGTCTCAGCTTATCTTGATGATAATGTATGTTCCTGACTTGCTTTTCTTTCTCCTTATATTTAAAGTTTCTGATATGGAAAGAATTATGGAATCCCTTCTTATTACTTTTGTCATGAATTTCATTACAAGGTTGATGATTCAGATCAATATCTTTATTGGCTTGATTATTCTCTTTTAGATTGTCATAATGATTACAGGTAACTTCCCATTTGTTTGCATCGTGTATTAGGTTTTTTTCTTTGTTGTATCTCATAATATTCTTACTTTGTTAAGTAATCCTCTTTTTGTAGTTAATATTCTACTCACTATACCTTTCCTCTCTGCTAATGGAAGGATTCTTTGTACCATAACATTCACCCATGTACCAGGTAGGATTTGTTTTTTATTTTTTTTCTCTGTCACTCTAGAGCCTGATTTTTAGATCCTCTTCGTGACATTCATTGTTTTTTCCTATTGCACCAGTTGTTTGCACTTCTTCTCAATTTTGAATTCCTCCTGGTCTATTTCATACCAGGTTATTTTCCTTTTCCCTTTGTTGTTAATTTGACTTTCAGTTAAAGTTTTAGAAGCATGCCTAAAATCTTTATTTGTGGTCTTGTAGATGTTTCAAGGATCCTATGTATTATTATAAGGCTTAGTGCCCGGTATGTTTCAAATAGTTTTTCCCAAACCCTCTTTGATGCTAGTTGGAATTCAAGCTTTTATTTCTAACATCTTTCTTTAAAACACCATTGTTAGATATACTTGGCATGGTAGTGTAATCTTAGTGAGAATTAAAAGTATTATTAACCTACACCATTTCAATTTGGCTCTGTTTGTTGGCCTTGTTGTGGTTGTATGTTTTCTCCTTGATCCATGTGTTGCTTTTTTTTCATCATTTTGGTTTTGAAAAAGTTATTTTGTACCATAATTTTGTTGTTGATTGTTAGTACTATTACTAGTTTTTTCCTATTGTCAGAAATTATGGCCTACAAACTTGATAGTCTCAAAAATAGGGGTTGTGATCCCATCATGAACTTCTTTAATTTTGGCCCACCATATCCCATAGAGGATGATCTGGACTTTCCTAATGGTATGTTTGTATTTTGTTCTAACAGTATCCCAAATTCAACCCTTAAGGGTTCTCTCCTTGTAATTACAAAATTTTATACTTAGGTTTGAGCGAAACCATATTTTCCTAGCCTATTCGCAACTCATGAAAGTGTGATCCATGTCTCACATTTTGTTAGATAACTTGGGCAGAAAATCGGGCAATTGACTCCTTTTTTTACTTAGCTCAATCTTAATGCAGAATGCACCAACATAGAGCTTTGATCTTTGGTTGCATTTTAATGCTCCCAAATTTCTATGCCTTGTTATAATTAGATGGGCATGGATTATCCTTTATTTCCAGGCTTTGGAAGAAATGGTACCCATATTGCATAGAGTATTTTTCGTCTTTGTTTGGCACCCAAATGATATTGTCCTCTTTATCATGTTGACCAATAGGAATTTGTGTTATTCGTTGGCTATCGCAAGAGATGAACATTTTATAAATAAGGGAAATATTTCACTCATTCCTACCCTAGTCAACTAGGTCCCTAACCCAAAGTGCTTTGGGGTCCAAAGGCCTCAAAGTTAGGACTTTAAACCAGTCATCATAAAGTAGCCAAAGGTTTCCCCATATATTAATTGTCTTACAATTCCCTATCTTCCAACAACAACCCTTAAGAATATTACAATTCCCTATCTTCCAACAACAACCCTTAAGAATATTATCAATGTTATTGTTCTATGACGGTCAAAGATCCGGGATCCGTCACTCAGTGCCGACCAAAGACTCGAGATCCACTACTCAATGCCGCCCTAGGGCTTGGGATTCACTACTCCACATCGGCCAAAGATCCAATAACACTAGGCACATTACTACCGCAAGGTTCGAGCCTACGTTAGGTCATGTTTTCCATTAAGAATCTTCCCAATGAGGGAATATAGTAATTTCTACAATCCTAAGAGAGCTATCTCAGCTGTAAAAGCACATCTAATGGTAATTCTCAAAGAACGGCGAGCAAATAGTTGATTCATTGTCATCCTCCTTCTATATATAAAGCAGACGCCAAATTGAGGTAAAGAGTTTTGAATACCATTTTTCAGTTCGCTATTCCCTTTCATAACTAACTTGAGTGTTGAAGTGTTAACCTTGCAGGTACCTCCACTTCACCGTTTCAGAGGCCACGATCCATCATCACATGCGTTCAAACTTCTCTTTCTGATTCCAATATATATATATTGAGTTGTATGTTACGGAGACATTAGAGATTATACATTGAGTCAGGGTTGTAAGTCTGATTCTAAGTTGTACGGAAAATGTGTCTGTTAGTATCCCTTATATAATTATAAACTATAAGTTACCGATCATCGACTACCAACTAGCCTTGCAATTGAGTGTATTGATCTACAACTACTTGGAACGTTTTGCACGTTGATTAAGAAACTCATTAGACATCACACATGTTAAGATAATACTTACAAATGTGTCATGTTTCACCATCATTTTAACTCTTGATGAAATCAACCCATCAAACTAAAATCTAGTTTATTAGATCTAACACACAACATAGCAAATATTGTTCATATCTAGGCTAAAGTTGTGCATTTCTAAAAACTCATCTTCAATCTCTCATTCCAAGTAGGACTTCATCATCTGCAAAAAGCATAAATACACAAATTTGCTCCATCAAAATCCATGTTCATCTTTCATTAAATGCTACAGTTTATTTATCTGTTTAAAATTCTGTCAAGTTGGATTCTAATTTTCAGCTTACTTGAGCAATTCAACAATCAAATGATTTTCTTGATAAAGCTTTAAAAGTTCTACTAAGCAAAGGAAAGTTACAAACTACTTATAGTTAGTGTTATAGTAATCTAGCAATGTGTTATAGTTAAACCTCTTGCATTTGGTACAAAGAATAAGTTGTTAAATAGGTTGGCCATGCAATTCCAATGCAAAGATGAAAAAAAAAAATCAAAAAAGAAAAAGTTTTGACTCAAACCACTTACAGATTAACTTCACCCCAATGATGTTAGAACAAAAACTGCCGCACCTTTGACACACTTGCGGCTCTACAAGCAGCCGGCTCTTTCGTGCTTCAACTCTGCCATAGACAAGCCATCGTTAAGCTTTCCTTGTGTGTTTCCTCAATTACTCTTAAATGTTGCTGCCTCTATTTTGAACGTCAATCACCGTGTCAAGATGAAGCCGGGGATGAGATAAGAGATTATGAAAGGTCCGAGATCAGATCACCAACCGTGGAGAGAGGAAACAACATACAGAAGAGCATCATAGAACCTTCCCTACAGCAATGGCAGAAACATAAACTCCAAAAGAAAAAACTTTGCATCCATAAAATGCTTAAATGTACACAATGTGCTCCCTAATAACGTGTCGATTCTTTCGCTGTAAGTAGAAGGGACAAAACATAAATCAGGTAAATTTGCTCAGAAATAAATAAATACAAAATAAAATGGAAAAAGCTAGTTACCAATAAACGGCGAAACTATGAGATTGTTGAAGCGTTTCCGAAAATGCCCAAAACCACAGTAATTGCAAATGTCTATTCAACCTGGGATATCTCCATTCACCGGTATTGCAATTCTCCTCGAAATATTAATGCTTCAAAACTGAAACAAATGCAAACAATAGTTAATGCTATTGTACAAAAACATAACTAAAAATGTGCTAACATTGTAATTACAATAATGTCTCCACTTCTAGGTGGGAAATTATGCTTCAAAAAAAAAATATCTACGTTTACAAATCTATACCTGCCGATTTCACGTGCGTGCTTTCTTTGCTGGCAGTACAAGAGAGACATTTCAATGTTAAATGAAATCCTTCAAAATTTTCATTCCAAATGTTCAGTTCATAGACTCTTCCATGTCAGAAAGCATTTCCTTTGCTAATTGATTAGCATCCTGCAGCTCCCCTTTGGTACATAGTGCAGCAATTCTAGAATAATAGAAATCAAAATCTAAACCACTTTTGCAAGACGAACGTAGAGAGGTCGAAGATTTAAAACCAAAATATTTTGATTCATAATTCTTCTGTGATTTATCGGTTCCTTGATTATAAGCAGACGACTTTTGCACGGGAAAAAACACGCTTGCAATTTCATTGAGTACTGCTACAGCTTCTAGAATGCTTCCTTGCTCACACAAAGTGGCGAGAAAGTCGCTTATTGACTCGGTATCAACCTCACTGTTGACAATATTAATCATCTCGGTAACATTCTTGAATTGGAGCATTTCTCTCAATACACTCCTTGCTTCTTCCATCCTTCCCTTGGTACATAGACCTCTTATCAAATACAAGAACCCTAAAAAATCGGGTAATATATCTTTTCCCTTGAACTTATAATAGAATTCAAGACCTCCTTCCATGTCGCCCTTTTGGCAATAGCAATTTATTACAGAGCTAACTGTGAAATTGTCAAACTCGACATATTTTTTCTCCATATCATTAAGAAGCTCAAATGCCTTTTCTAATTGTCCAAACTTAGATATAGCATCGAGCAATGAATTGTAAACTTGTGTTTTTGGTTGAAACCCGTTCCTGACCATTTTAGTGAAAACATGCTCTGCGTCTTGCAAGTATCCCTCTCTACATAGAGCATAAATTAATGTAGCATAAGTTATTTCTGAGGTCATCAAATTAAGTTTCTCTAAAGAATCAAATAGTCGAAACGCTTCAATAAGACATCCCTCATGGCACAATCCGTTTATTATTGAATTATATACGACTATGTTCAAATTCATCCCTTCCTTTTCAATAAAGGCACAAAGATCCAACGCTTTATTGAGATATCCTCCCTTGCATAAGCCATGGATCACGATGGCATAATCAATATACATGACTGGTAAATTATCTTGAACCCCGGTAAGAAGCTTATATGCATCTAAAGCTCTACCCTCCTTTATGAGAATCTTGAGAATGGATACAGGAAAGGTGATTTCTGAAGAATTGTGCACTGTTTTTCTAAGAAATTGAAGGGCACTATCGACATCTTTCAGACAAAGGTATCGTGCGAGTAACTTTTGAACCTTTGGTTCGACTAGACCGCACTCTTTCAGAAAGCTATTCAAAAGGGGAGGAACTTGCTCATTATTCCCAACAACACAAAGAAGCCTTCTCAAAAGTGAATAATAAGACTTGCATGTGACAGGTAACCCTTTCTTTTTCATCGCAATGCACAATTGAGTCGCATCACTGAGCAATCCTCTTTTACATAATAAATATATGGAATCATTACATACTGCATCATATATATCTGGCCCTAAACCTTCCATTCTGCAAACTAAATCTAAAACCGTTTTTGAATCGTTTTCTTTGAAAATCGTCTTCATTAACAACCTATATGTACCTGTATCCAACATGAGACATTTGTGATTGAGTTCAAGCAATGCTTCAATGGCCATTTCTACCATACCCTTCTTGCAAAGGCCATTGATGATACTATTGTAGCATTCATATGAAGATATCAATGTCTTTCTGAAGTCGTCAAATACCTCAAGTGCCTCATCAATTCTACCAACCTTGCAATACCCATCAACCATCGTGCAATAAGTAACAGAATCCGGTACCAAATCCATTTCCGGCATTCCTTTGTAAAGTGCATAAACATCTTCAAAAGCCCCCATCATAAACAATGCTCTAATCAATACATTACACATTACAACATCCATGGAGATACCAGCTTCTTCCAACCGCTTCTTTGTTTGCAAAATCCCCAACACATTCTCTTCTTCGGTATACCCATGCAACAACGTGCTGTACGTAATTACATCTGCAGCCACGTTTTTCGAGAACTCATCCGCCTCTTGTGTCCTCCCAAACTTCGACAAACCATTCACAACAGCATTATACGTAACAACACTAGGCCTAATCCCCCTCTTCTCCATTTCATCAAAAAGTTGAAACACCCGATCAGAATCTCCTACCCTTCCAAATCCATCAATCAAAACCACAAACACAAATTCATCCAACTCAACTCCCATATCTTTCATCCTATTGAAAACACCAAATGCTTCCTCTACTTTACCCTTCTTACAATATGCAGACAGAATTGCAGTATAAGTAACCTTATTAGGTCTAATACCTTCTTTAATCATCTTAGCCAAAAAAGTAAAAGACTTTTCAACATCACCTAACTTAGAAAACCCATCAATGAGTATAGTATAACTAACAAAATCATGATCTATACCCTTTTCCACCATCTCTCTCATCTTCCTAAAAACCTCAACCAAAACCTTTTCTTCAACATACCCACAAACCCAAACACTATACAAAACAACATCCAAACCCAACCCATCTTCCTCCATTTTCCCAACCAAATCACAAACTTCATCAAACCTCCCCAACTTACAAAGAGCATTCACAACAGCAGTACAAGTCACCAAATTTGGCCGCCACGCGCTTCTCGACCTCACGACATTATCAAAAAACCACATTGAAAGTTCCGGTTTTCCGATCCTACAAAAAGCCGAAATCACCGAACTACAAACAAAATCATCAAAAGGGTATTCATTTCTATGCTCAGCCATCAACTCAAGAACCTCAATAGCCTTACCCACATGACCCTCATAGCAAAGTTTTTGAATTACGCAACAAAAAACGGAGGAAGATACAAAAACGCAACGGCTTACCAAACAATGTTTCAGAACCGAGAGAACCCTTTCTGGCTCTTCTGGGCGCGTGGAGCAGAGACCACGGATGAGCGCGTCCCACGCGCGAGATGGGGTGTGTGGATTTTTCTTCATGAATCGTTCGGCTTGTTCTAAGCTGTGGGTATTGAGAAGGGCCCATGTGAAGAAAGTGTGGGTTTTTGGAGTGATTGGGAATTTGTTGGTGGTGAATTGATGGAAGAGGTTGATGATTATGTTGAATTTGCGGAGATTGAGGAGGAAATGGAAGAAGGTGTTGATTGAATTTGGAGTGGGAGTAAATCCACGTTTGAGTGAGGATTGGAGGGAAGATGAGAAGGGTTTTGTTGAGGGGAACAACATAGAAAGGAACAAGAAGAGTTTGAATTTTCGGTGTTTCGCATTACAACGTTGTTGTTCTGAAATTAGATGTTGCGGAGGAGAAGTGGAGAGTGGAAATGAGAACGGGGAAGAAATACACCCCTTCTTTTCTCTCTCTCACCCCCCTCTTTCCCTCACATTGGGCCTACTTAAATCCACCCATCTAGAGTAGGTTCCACCCTTATCTCGTGCAACACACCGCCATAAAAAGTCCAGATTATCTTTTAACGAATTGAGATGCATTTTCAAATACACTTCTTTTTACATATGTTCCCGTATGTGTAAAAAGTACGTCTAAAAATATATTTTCGTAAACATTATTTATTCAAATATTTGTGGGTGATCCGAAGATGCATTTCCGAACGTTTTTCTTTCATATCTTGCATCAGACCCTTCCCTTTTCCTTCTTCTTCATTTTCTCAAAACTTCTTACGAAAAAACACTTGACTTCTCCCTCTCCCAACCATTGAAGCATCGGTGAAGCTCTTTCTCCTCTTTTCCAACATCTCATAACATTCAAGTTGTTCCTTCTCATCAATCAATTTCATTTGGTAAAATTTTCAAATTTTATTTTCTTTTTATGTTTTGATTTGTAGTTAATTTTTTAGGATACATTAGGTAGTAGTGTAAACGAAATTGATAAGGTAAAAGAACATGCATTGAGGTTTTTTGGGATAGTTAGGGAAGAAATTGTGTATCTGCCATGGCTAAGACAATCACATATGTGTTTGGAGATGCATCTCCGGATTTGTTTTGCATTATTTTCGGAGATGCATCTTTGAATTGGACTCAAGCAAAAAATATGTGATTTTGTGGAATTTGTGAATTTCTCCGAACATATTGTTTTATATGTATATGTTTCTAACACGAGTGCAATGGATGAAAATAACACTGGTCAGATTAGGCTCAGACATGTCTCCCAAATTGCATCGGTGCAACGTGAAAGGGTCGTAGCGAGGACCACGAGCCCATGAGTTACTGATAACTTGTTTGATGGTGCATCTACTTTGCAACCCCAAGATTCCCATCAGTCTGGTACTCATAGCCGACTCTCTCAGGCCTCACAGGCAACCGAACCTGAAGTTCATGAAGCTCATGTTGACCTTGAAGCCCCTGAATCCCAGTAGGAAGATGATGCCAATCCTGATGCCTCATTAGAGAGTTATCCAGGAGGCTCGTTTGACACTTCTTACTTTATCTTAATGCAATCCATGTTGCTGGGCATGTTTGGCATGGAGAGAGATATTTATTTTCTTTTGCAATACATATGTTGTCGACTAATTAAATCCATACTGATGGTTATATTTTCTTTTTTCATGAGCGTGATTATTTAAAATTTATCAACCACAAAGGAAAGATTTTAGAGTTGTCACTGTTGGTGTAAGCCCTAGAGGCCAATACTTTTGGTACTTGTATCGAATTATTTATTAATAATAAAAGGCTTTTTCTTTATTACGTTTGTTTAATAAAGTCCCTAGAATAGCTAGTCTGTTTAATGTATCAAGTGTGACTTGATCATGAGATCATATTAAACATAAGGACACTATTCTTAAAGTATTTGTAGTCGAGCTTTATTGTGAAGTGGGATAACACTAAAGCATTAAAACTATTATGTATATAGACTGATGATCACATCTCATGGATCATGGATAAGGAGTTATCAAGTCTTAAACATAGGTATGAATATTAAGAGTAATATTTATACCGGATTTACCCGCTATGAGAATACTATATAGAATGTTATGCAAAGTGTCATAAGTTATTCTCATGGTGATAATGGTGTATACCACTCTTCGACCTGAAACCACTATGGACCCTAGATGTGGAGTCGAGTGCTTTATTGCTGATCAAACGTTGTCCGTAACTGGATAACCATAAAGACAGTTTATGGATACTCCACGAAGCATGTTGAGGGACATGAGTGACCTAGATGGAATTTGCCCATCCTGCATAACAGGATAAATGTCTATGAGCCCAATATTGAACTGGACAAGGATGACACGGTCTATGCCTTGTGTTCAATATAGACATAAGGGCAAAATGGTAATTCTACACATAAGTATTATCACAGAAGGAATTGTCAGATCACATGACATTTTCGTGTCTTGGGTAGCAGTGATGTGTTGCTAGATACCGCTCACTGTTTATTATGTTAAATACATGATTTAATATAATTGCCAATGCCGCGAAAACCTACAGGGTCACACACAAAGGACGGATTGATGAGAGATAGAGTAACTAAGGAACACCGTAAGGTACGGTGCACTTAAGTGAGTTGTAGAACATCGTAAGGTACGGTGTACTTAAGTAGAATACGAAATATGGTAAGGTACCATGGACTTAAGTGATTTTGGGCATATTATAAGATATGGGCCAAAATACACTTAAGTGGGCTTTTTAGCTTGAAGCCCACACAAGTGGTTCTATAAATAGAACCCTTGTGCAGAAGCGTTCATTGCGGTTGCATTATTTTCGTTTTCTCTCTCTCTCTCTCTCTCTCTCTCTCTCTCTCTCTCTCTCTCTCTCTCTCTCTCTCACTCACTCAAAGCCTTCATTCGTTCCAGCTAGCATTGAGATTGAAGGAATCTGTTCGTGTGGACTGAGTAGAGACGTTGTCATCGTTCAACGTTCGTGATCGTTCCGTGGATCTGCATCAAAGGTTTTGATCGTCACAAGAGATATGAACCAAAGGTTTCAATCGTCACAAGAGGTAAATATTCTATCACTGATCATGACCATTCGTAAGGATCTCTAAAGGAGAAAATTTTAATTTCCGCTGCGTTTTGGATCGCCGTTCTCCTTCAGCCACGATATACTGTTGCTTGGTTCATTGATGTTATCCATTATTACGAGCTTGTCGGTTTATGTTCTCCATCTTACGTGACCATAAACCACGACATGTTAGTGGCTTTTGTTGAGAGGTGGCATTCAGACACTTCATCTTTTCACCTACCTATAGGCAAGATGATGATCACCTTGGATGATGTCTCATGCCTCCTGCATCTTTCCATCGGGGGGAGATTACTGGACCACGGGAGGATCGGGCAAGAGGAATAGTTCGATCAGATGATCACCCATTTGGGTGTTGACCTTGGTAAGGCCCCCAAGGAGGCAGTTGAAACTAGTGGTGCTCATGTACGGTTTAGTTTTTTTGTAAAATCTTTATAAACACAATTTGCATGGGGATGGATGTTGTAAGCGATGATATGCATGTTGAGTACCACTAATATTATGCATTGAGGTGTTACCTCTTGTTCTTGGTAGGCACATCCATGTTTATAGACAAAAGTGCAACCTATGTAGATGAGGTCTACCTTAAGTACTTCACTGACCTGAATGCGATTCACGAGTACAAATTAGGGGTCGCCTATTTGGTCTACTTGTGCTTGAAGATGGGCGAGAGTTATCTTTGGAAGACAAAGCAGGTGACAAGAAGTTGCACGTTTCTTACGGTAATTTCTTGTTACAAATATTTTCATAATTCATTTGTTACACTTGTTATTAATATTGTATCTGAACCATTTCCGGGGATGGATCATCTCCCACTCCCCTCACATCACCGGGTGGGAAGTTGTGTCTGCCTATGATGAGGAATGGCCATATGACGTTTGATTCTGCCCATACGAATGCTAACGTCATCCACATATATTAAAATAATTGTGAATTATAATATTTTATTTACTTGGAATAAATAGCCTTAATAATTGAGAATAATACATTTGAATTTTTCATACCACTTCTAGTTAGATCGTTTCAAACCACAAAGTAAATTTAATTATTTACACATTTGGTTAGGTTTGTGATTAATTATTTTGTACAAAGGCTTTTGTAAACGTAAATATACGAGAAGACATTTCTTTGTGGAAAACGTGGTGACATAATTGAGCTAGAAAATAGCTAAACTACAATAAAGTGCAACATAATAAATCAATGGTTACGATATGAAAAATATATATATCAGTTCATAATAGGTATGACAGCGTAGTGTACCTCCCCCAAACTCAAATCTGAATTCTCAAACAATCTCAATTCTTTAAGGTTTTAATTTGTCACCTCCACACTTATACCTGACACCTCCTATAATTTCATAATTCCATAATTGTCCCTGATAAAAATTTGAAACACATTTTCGTACAAAATTCTGGTAGATAAATAAAAAAAATTGGTACAAACTAAATTTTCGATAGAGTATTTATAATTTCCGGTGTACCAGAATTTATGAAATTTTCGTGAATTTTGTAATATTACCAAAAATGTATAAAAGTACCATATTATATCGGAAATTTCAACTAAAGTGAAATTTAGTTGAAATTTCCGGTAGTTCATATTCAATAAAAAAACTTTTAACACTATAGAAAATTTCAAAAATTGTTGTAGTTTACCGCAAATTTCGAAAAGTGTTGTAGTTTATCGAAAATTTTGAAATTTTCGATAGTGTAAAAAAAATTCAAAAATTTCGGAATTATTTTTGAAAATTTCCTATACATACTACAAATTTCTAGTAAAAACAGGTAAATTAAAAAAAAACGGTTTTTACAAAAGGGTATAATGGTAAAAGGATTGTAAATATAGAGGTGTCAGGTACAAGTATGGGGGTGACAAGTTAAAATTCCTCGTTCTCCGTCCCAAACCTCAATGGGGATGGAGAATTAAAGACCAAACTCGTCCCAAACGGATTTGGGTTGAATTCGGGTATCCTCGCATTGCCACCATCCTTTTAGTAAAATCAATTTTTTTTATAAAGATATTTATTTTTTCCAAAATCAACCTACATTAAAAACAATAAAATAAAACAATCTCAAAAAAGTTCATACATACATTTCAAATATTTCAAATAACTAATACAAATCAAAATATCAAAATATTGGTCACATATTTAATATTCCAAATTATCAAAACTAAATGATAATGTACATAATAAAATAAAACGGGTGAGTTCGAGGTGGGTACTAGTCTCCCAATTACCTGACTCGTCCCCATATTTTTTAATCGGAGAAAATCCAAATACAAATCCAAACCCAACCAAAGCGGGTTTCTCTCGTCAACTTCTAGGGGGTTCGAGTGGGTACCCACAGGTACGTGTTATGTTGTCATACTTAGTTCGCATGAAACATGTAGGGGTAAATTGATTTAAGTAAAATACACTGATATTACATAGTACTCAAGCACGAGGCGTGTATGGGTGAAGTGCTTTGACTAAAAGACTGTAGTATTACATAGTCCCTCAAGCACGAAGTGTGTAAGAGTGAAGTTTCTTGAGTAAAAGACCATGATATTACAAAGTATCTCAAGTATTAGACGTGTAAGGGGAAATGTTTTGAGTAAATGACTATGATATTACATAGTCTTGCAAACACAAGGTGTGTATAGGAAAAGTGTTTTGAGTAAAATACTATGATATTACAAAGCCCTTAAAACTTGAGGCGTATAGGGGCGAAGTTCTTTTTCTTAAATGGCAAAATAATATATATATATATATATATATATATATATATATATATATATATAATATATATATATATATATATATATATATATATATATATATATATATATATTATATATATATATATATATATATATATATATATATATATATATATATATATATATATATATATATATATATATATATATATATATATATATATATATAAGCAGGGAAAATTCCCAAAGTACAAAAACAGCAAGGTGGCACAAGAAGTACTAGATAGTAAACCCGAACAAAAGAAGAAAAATAACACAAAAGAAAAATAGAGAACACAAACAAGCAACCACCGGAACTAACACAGGAAACTAAAATATTTACCATTTTCCTTAATCAGGTTCTTTCTAGTGCTCAAGTTTTGACTACTAGTTGACATTTACTCAACCTTGTGGTTATAGATTTGAAATATACACTATCACTTATGTTACTGGTTATAGGTTTCTAAATATTCCATTCAGTCTCTTGTAATGATTAAAACACCTTGGAAACATATATGGTAGTCTAGGATTTTCCGTATTTTTGTCTTCCTTGGGGTATAACTCTTAATGTTGTGGATCTATGTGTTTGCTGGTACAATTATTTGTAGTTGTTGTTTGATCTTGTTAGTTTTAATGATGAAAACATCAAGATGGGTAAAACGGTAAAGATGTTCTTTGTGAGATCAAAGGTTAAGTTATCTCAATGATTACAACACCTTAGACCAAACGGTGTCCGGTGAAGCCTTTGATGACAATTATCCAACAATATCTGATAATGGCATTAAATCATGAAGATATCTTAAGCCTCATCAGTTAGAAGACTTAAGTTCTAGATGAAATGTTAAATTCAATGATGATTAGGTCAAAGTTATTTGAAGATTCATAGTTCTAAAAGAGACAAAGTGTGAAAGCTCACTTGGTTCTGCACTTAGTGTGTGTCTGAGTGATAAGTTGAATGTAAGGGAATAAGAGTAAATCTTAAATTAATAAGATAAATCGCACACACACAAATGTTTGTGAAGCCTCTCTCACTTTATAAAATCATCTGAGAAAGGTTTTATACGCATACCTAATGGATTAAGAACTTGTTTAATAAATTATGAATGCATTTTACGTTGGTTAATTGATTAATGCATTAGGGTTAATCAATTAACACTTTTTTAATGCATCCAATATGTTTGAGATGCCTTTAATCAATTAGTGATGTATGAATTCAAAAAAAAATCATATTTAACTTGTCTGATCGGTTAACAACTATGTTTAGTTGATGAAGCATTAAAAATGTTCATGAATCATTTCTTTTTTAGCCATTTATTCTCCTATAAATAGAGAGCTTCTTCTCATTTTATTTCACACTAGAATTCGTATTTGAAATCATACTTTCTCATTTTCTACTATCTTTTTTATCTTCTTATATTTAAAGTTGCCTTGGTGGTTTAAGAGTGAAAAATATCTATGAGATTTCTTATTGTGTTGGTGATGTAAAAATCTTGTAAATTACTTAAGAGGGTGTTATCTCTTGCGTAACATCTTTTAAAGAAATTGTCGTTTGGTTCTTAAGTTTAACCGATTAAAAGCTCCTATTTGATTATTGAGATTAGCATATGAAATATCTATTTAGTTTGTAAGCTCGGTCTGTGAAAAGATCTTGTTTGTTTATTGAGTTTAGCTTATGGAAAACTTTGTTTATCTCCTTAGCTAAACCTAGTTTAAGAGCTTTGTTCGATTCTGAGATTAGTCCGATATTAAAATTTCGTGTTTGGTTTGGATATGAGCATATGTAAAATATATTATTTGGTTGTAAGAAGGTTTGTAGGCATAACTTGTCAAAAACTCACATCTCATTATACTAGTAACTCTATATAGGAAACTCTTGAGGACATGAGTATCCCAAGTGGTTAGGCCGAATCTATATAAATTTTTGGTGAATTTCTCACTTATTTTATCTATTTATATTTTTGTTATTTATATTTTCCCCTCTATATTTCCTTCTCTCCATCTTTCTCTTTTTCTTTCTTTTACTCATTTCGCTGCTTAATCTCTGTTTATTTTATAAAATCAACTTGAACGTTTTTATAACTGGACTTTGTTTTTCAACCTTCACAATTCACCCCCTTGTGTTTGGAGTCACTTGTCTAATAAATGCTACCTATTCATTTTAGACCACTTTGCATTTGAAGGGTTTTAGTCTTTATATAAGTTTTTGCATCCTAACTTCAACTCCACCACTTTAGTTTCTTATCATTTTCTAAACATGCTTTCCTCTCCTTAGCCACTATTGCTCCCCGCTTTGTTCTTAAAAAATTCTTACGACTAGGAATTGCCTCTTATCCATCATTGTAATTTATTTCATGCTTCTAGCCATGGTTTTTATTCGTGAGTGTGATTCATCCAGGGAAGTTAACAAACCCAAAATTGATTTTGAGAGATGCAAATTATGGATTCAACGTATAGGGAGTTTGAACGGGGGTATTGAGCAAGTAGATTGGAAGTTCATTGAGACACAAATTTTTGGTAGTTATGATAGTTAATCTAATGGTAGTTTAGATAACGACTCTCCTAGTGTTAGTGGTGATGACTTGGTATCTTCTTCCTCAAGACTAGCTAGGTCTATTATGGCGATATCAATCTCAAGGAGTCTCCTCTTCTATGAGGAGGTTATGAACATTGATTCTTTATACATTTATGATGATAAGGTTCAAGATTATTAAGTAGGTATGAATTTACCACACACAAGTAATGAGGCTGATGTCATATTAGAGCCTTGTGTGGTAGATAAAAAGCTTGCACGGGACACCCTCACAAAGTATATGGTAAATACTTCTACTTCTACACTAGATCAATTGTTGACTTTAGAGTTTGTATCTTGTTTACTATTTTCAAGATAACATCCTAAAAGCAATCAACGTTACCCCCTCTCAATATTCTCTTTTGGGCACTCATCATTACGCCTACTATGGGCATATTTTTCTCATTCAAAAAGACTAAAGAATTTAACTAGAGAATGGGGTTTGGTAAATGTCATCATATGCAAGGATATTCTTTCCCCTTACTCTTCCAACTATAAGAACAAGAAAGATAAATTTGCTCAGGTTTGGGGTGGTTGTTATTGTCCCAGGGTTATTGTAATACCCCGAATTTCCTTAAATGCCTAAATTCCTATTAATTGAGATCAACTGAGTTTCTATGTGCTCTAAAAGTTGCCAATTGGGATAAATAGAGCAAATAGTGAGTTCAGGTTGACTTAATTAATATTATTTGGAACTGATCTTTTATTAATTGGGACATTTTGGTAACACTAATAATGGGTCAATATCTCTGGTCAAACAAATATTGTGGTTGGTGCCACTTAAGATATTTGTTTCCACCACTTACTAACCACACAAATAAGCATGGCCACTTGTTTATGACCTTTGACCCACTCACCACCACATATCTGTGCCTTATACAACCTACCACTTGCCATTTGTTTTCTATGTATCAGAAAGGATAAGTAGAGAGAAAGGAAAGCATAGAAAGAAAGAGGAAGCTTAAGAGAAGAAGGGAAAGCAAGGCTAGTGGAGAAGAAGAAGAAGGAAAAACTTGGAACCAACACCATCATCTTCATCCTTATTTCATCTTCCACAACTTCCCCTCTTCAATTTCTTGAGGTGGGTTCTAGTTAGAAACCCTAGGTTCGAGAAGATTAGGGTTGTAGAATCATAGATAAATCATGAATAATCCATGCTATGTGATGAATATTTCTCTTGATGTTGTTGTTTTTATGAACATGTGCTTGATATGCTCTTCATGATTGTTGTAATTACATGATTTGTTATGGTTGTGTTTATGATGTTGAAATCCTTGTTATACATGTACATATGAATATGTAATATGATGAGTTTTGTTGGAAGAAGAAATGGATGGTGTGTTAGAAATGAAATAACAGAGGAAATGTTGTCTGTGAAGTGGAAAAATGAAATGTGAGTGAACCAATCGATTGGCCCCTGTCATCAATCGATTGACATCCTTTGGTTTAGTAGAAAAATGGAATTTTCACAGGACTAATCGATTGACACTGCTGTAGCACCTCAAATTTGCACCTATCATTATACATACCATCTCATATTAGGTCATAGCATATCATGATCATTTGCATTGTCCCGAGTTGCCTCAAGAGCAAGCAATCAAGAATTAGGTCAAACTGATCAGGAGATCAATCCACCAATCAAGCAAAGGTGTTTCTCAAGGAATCAAGGCCCTAGGGTTTGTCCATCAAGTTCACATGACTTGGAGGTCTTTCTGAAGTGTTCAAGTCAAAGGTTGAAGCCTCAGAGGTCAGCAGTCAATGCACAACCAGGCAAGAAACCCTAGAAGGTCAATAGTCAGTCCAAGCAGTGGATGGTGGCCATTCTTGTGGAATTTGGGCACCATGATCAATAATCAAGAGTTCATATGTCTTGGGACATCATTTGAAGTCAAAATCTCAAGGAATTAGGGTTTGGAATTCATCAGAAGTGCACAGTCAAGTCCAAAACCCTAGAAAGTCAAAGTTGGTCAACTGTGATTGATTCTTGGGATTTGGTGGATGGAAATGGTTTGAAGGAGCTTATTCATGTCCTAATAGGTCTCATATGTCATGGGAATCAACATCATGGAAGAATTTGAAGCAAATCAGAAAATTTCCCAAAATAGAAACTGGACCTGTAATTTCAACTGCCAAAAATGGAAACTTCTTGATCTTAAACTTATATCATGATACAAGCTCCAAATGAATTTTTGCCCAACATGAAAGTTGAAGATCTTGTTCTCCCATTTTCAAAAAGTCCAAGAACTCTCAAATCCCATGTATGGTTGTCAAGATATGATCCAATCATTTTCATCAATTTTTGAACTTCAACTGAGCATATCTCCCAAACCATAAGGCCAAATGTGGTGGGGTTTTTTCCTACAAACCCCATTTTTCATCCTCTTTCCAAAAATATGTATTTCATGACCTAAAACCTTGCCAATCAAAATGGCATTTTGGACCTATTCTTTTAAAAATCAAAGTTTGACTCACAGTTGACTTTTTGATTTATGGACTTTTTCTCATTTTGGCCAATTGGAAATGCTTGGAAACATCATTTGTGATTTGCCTAGAGCTTAAAATCATGTTCATTTCACCATTATGCCACAATTATGGACCAAAATGCAAAATTGGCAACTTTGCAAATAACTTCATTTCAAACAAGGCAATGTAGCAATTCATTCAGCAGACCAAAAACAGCATTTGGATGGTCATGTACAGATGGTTTCAGGCCCATAATCGTACAGCTTGCACCCTCCACTTCACTTGTGCAAAAACTTAGCAAAAATGCAAATGAGTTCATTAAGGCAAAACCAGTTTAGCATTGCATTAGTGGATGTTAAACAGACTACATAAAGCAACTTTTCTGCACAAACAAACCCTAGACACCGCCTCCATTGCACAGAAACACTCACTCTCTCATTTTTTCCATTTTTCACACTATTGAATTTTCTGCTTGAATCTTCAAAAACCTTGGAGCATTCTTGGTTCCTTCATCATTTAACCAACCTTGTGAAGCATTTTGAACCCTTAAACCATGACTGGAACTCCCTCTTGAGCTCTGCATCTTCAAGCTATCAACAATGGTGAAATCGAGATTTGGAAGTTTCAAGCAAGTTTGAGCTAAAGATCTTCAAGAGTCCTTCATTTCAGACCAAGAGCTTCATCTGTTCAAGCTCAAACCATCCAAATAGCCGCTGCTGCTCCATTCACTTCAAATCCAAGTAAGATTTTGACTCACCTATTTTCCAAAATCATGCTGTGTTTATGAAAGATCTTGTTATGCTGAAGCCAATGCCATTTGAACCATTGAAAGTGATTAATTATGTTGTGAGAAATTTGAAATTTAAGATTGATGTTCATTTATATTCTTGCATGATTTGTCCATTCTGGTTTGATTTAAGGTTAATAGAGGTTGATTTGTGTTTAGGCATGTTTAGATGAGCATTTTTGCTTTTTTGAATTTTTGATTTTAGTAAAAAATGATGTTGTTAGAATTTACTGTGATGAACATGTGTTGTTGAAGTTTTTTTTTTGCTGTATGCGAATACTGGGTTTTTATTCCAAGCAAAATCTGGAAGATATTCTTGTAGCATTGCCGTTTAGTCTGTAGGGTTTTGGCATTTGATGTGCATGTGTTTCTAAATTGGCGCTTCATTGGTCCAGCACAGCATCATATCTGCGCAAAGGGCTGATTGTCGTTTGCTTTTGGTTTTAATGATATGCTTTTCATTTATTGTGCCCTGCATTTATTTCTGAGAGAACGGCGTAATCAGACGCACAGTAGGCTAGGCATTTGTATAAGTGGGCCGTGGGCATTAATATGAAGGGTAGTACATACAGCTATGTAGTTTGTTTATTAGCTGTGGGTCCCGCCATTTGAAATCCCAAGAATCCCATCAAATAGGAGCGACAGCATCACTGTGCGACAGGCACTGTCTGTTGCTTGCTTTTGGCTTTCATTATCCATTTTCATTTATTTTACCATGCATGATGTTGGTTAGAAAGAAATAATAATTGGCAGTGCAGATGTTGACGGTGGGCCAGGTTCGTACAAGTGGTCGTGGGCCCACCAGCTGGGATACTGAAATCCCATGTATTTTGATTGGTAACAATCCACTGCGCGGCAGGTGTAGCATTTTCCTTAAAGTTTTTTTAGATAATCACTCATAATTATTAAATAGCATTTCCATTCATTTATTTTTATTCTTATTTCACTACAATCTTCAAAAATTCATAAATAAGTAAGGGATGATCCAATTGAGATGGGACTTTTTGCATTGTTTTCCATTCTTCATCTAGTTTTTTATGAGTTTTTTTTTATTTAAATTGTACATGTGTGGGAAATTTATTCGGCTAGGGTTTTGTTCATGTGGCAATATTTTGTACATTTTACCAAATTATTTATGAAATGGCCATGCTTTATCCTTTGACTTTGAAATTTTTTGTGGTGAAACTAGACACATTGACCTTCATTTTGGTATAAAGTTTGTGCATTTATCATTTGTGGATTGAGAGTTATGATTTTCTGAAGTTATGTGTTACATTTGGTGCTATACCATGATCATGTATTTTCCCAATTTTTGTTCACATGCTTCCTCTTATCCAATTGACCCCAAATTTTGCATGAATCATCCATCATATGTCTAGTTTCTGTATGAATTTTCTTGGAATTTATCTTGCTGTTTTCCATTTGATTGTGAATTTTCTTCCATGCTTGGTCATTTGTTGACTTTTGGTGCTACATGTTGCCAAATCATTTGGGAAATTCTCATAACATATTGCATGATCATGAAATTTCATATGTAATAACTAGACATCTTGAGCTTTGCATTGGTGTTAATCTCATTCATTTCTCTTCTGTTTTCAATTGATATGATTTTTTGAAGTTGACCCATGCTTGTTGACTTTCATTATGCTTACTTGAAATTGTGTTGACTTCATGATTTTAATTGACTGCTTTCCTCTCATCCAAATGCTATGAAATTTTACATGTCTACCATGTTAGATGTTAGGATTGAGTGTGATTTATTTGATGATTTTTGAAAATGTTTGGGTTGACTTTTGATGCAAGTCATTCTGTTGACTTTTGTGTGCTTTCCTTTGCCTTACTTTGACTTCAAATGTTCATGAAATGATCATAATGCATGATTTGAATGTGGGTCCAATTGTGTTTGCTTCCTAAATGTTTGACCTTGACTTTGGTTGACTTTTACTTGCTGCTTTGACTTTTTCTTCCATCCTTGACCCTAGGCTAGTCCTAGTGGTCTTCTGTGCTTACTATTGAGTTCTTGTTTCAGGTTGAGCACCATTGCCATTGAGATCATGCAAATGTGATTGGTTTTGTTTACATGTGAACTAACCTTTGTTTTGCAGATGGTTTGACTCATAACTTGAGTCTTATGCTTTGCTCAGTTGATCCCCTGTGTTGACTGTTTGCCATTTCTTTGGATTTAAACTTTTGACTTGTTTACTAATAAGTTTGACTTTTTCAGGTACTTTAGTTGCTTAAGTTCTCTGAACTTGCTTGCTTTGCTATTTTAGCATTTGCTTTTGAGGTATAAACCTTTCTTTCTTCATGTAGTCTGGAGACCCGGTTTGTTATTTGACCGGGCAAACTGTCTGAAGTCCTCCTTAAGAGGCAATGCCTGTGTTTGTTTAAAATTGTCCCAAGCAGGAAAAGTCCTCATTTGAGGCAATTGGTGGAAGGTAGGGATAAGCAATCTATCCCCCACTATTCAGTGTGTCCTCTCTCTGCTCCCATTACATGGTTGAAGCATCGAGATAAAAACCCAAGATCTATCGAGTCAATAATGTGGAGAGAGTTCCTACTTTCTGAACTCCCACACTTTCTTACATGCTCTCCCTGATCAGGGATAGAAGCAATGAGGCACACCCCTCATCTCCTATTCATCTGCTTCACCTTAGCCTCTCAATGGCAAGGTTAAGAGCAACACTTACCCTATTCCAGTTGGCCCTAGTGCCTAACCTTTGATGTTTGAGCCCCCTTGTTGGTGTGTTTATTTTATGTTGTATGTGTTTGTGATTGCCTGTTTGCTTTGCCTCTTTAGGTTTAGCTTAGACTTGCCCTTGTGCAAGGTAGGTTGTGCTTGACTTGCTTCCTGTGCAAGTCAAGTCTGTGTGGCTTAACCCTTGTGTGAGCCATGCTTAGAGCTGTTCTGCCGAACTACGGCAACTCTGATTCTCATGTTCAGATGAGATACGTAGGCACGAGACGCGATGTCTTGCCGAGTTTTGACTAACCACTAACATCTAACTTCTTTTCTCTCACCCCTGTTGTGACTGAGATATTCTTTTCTCTCGCCCTCGTTGCGATCGAGACTTTCCCTTTCTCTTGCCCTAGTTGCAATCGAGACTTTGCTTTTTCCTGTGTCTGTTCAGGATAGGTTGGCCCTTGTGCCATTTAGCTAGAAACCTTAACTTAGGGTTGACTTTGCATGACAACATCTAGGCTCGAGTCGTAGTCTCCCTAGAGTTGTGTCTCCCTCTGTTATCTGGTTAGGCTAAATCCTTGTCCCTGCGTAGGGGAACTACATCGCCCTGATCTTCATACCAGATGAAGTATGTAGGCAGGAGATTGAGCTGATCTCTCCGGGCGCCCTTTCTTTCTTTTTGTGTGTGTTGTCTGACCTTTGCTAGGCTCGAGTCCCTGACTCCTTAGCATTTGCTGTCTGTCTGTTTGTTTTTGTTTGACAGTTATAGGCTGAGTCCCCGACTCCCTATCTATCTGTTGTGTTGTTTAGGTTCGGATGTCAATGTAAGTCCAGTGATTGGCATTTGGGCTCCACGTTTGCCTCTTGTGTGTGTTTAGTTTCGGATGCTGATGTAAGTCCATCGATTGGCATTCAGGCTCCACGTTTGCCTGCGTTTTGTTTGTTTGTGTGCGTGTCAGCCGAGCTACGAATGCTCTGATTCTTCTCTCGTCCGAGAAGATACGTATGCATAGGATGCGACATCCTAGCGAGCATGTGTCGTTTCCCCGGTCCGAACTACTTCGACTCTGATGTCTATGCCTGATAGACTAAGTAGGCCCAGGATGCGATATCCTGCCGAGTCAGTTTCAGTCAGTTTCTTTCGTTTCTTTCAGCCAGAGTGTGTGTGTGTTTGAGCAGTGTTTAGCAACCAATTTTCTTTCCTTTTGTGTGTGGATCCCGTAGAGTACTACGGATGCGTAGGGTGCCTAACACCTTCCCTTCGCATAACCGACTCCCGAACCCATCCTCTTTGGTCGCGAGACCATGTTCTTTCCTAGGTTTACTTCGAGCGTTTCCTTTCCCTCTTTTGGGATAAATAACGCACGGTGGCGGCTCTGTTGTTCTTTCTTTTCCCTCCGGTTTTTCGCGCGATGCGACAGCTGGCGACTCTGCTGGGGACATAGAGAAGTTGACCTATGCTGGTCCATCTTCCCTGTGCGAGTCTCTCCTAGCGCTCTCTAGGATTAGGGTTTTGGTTGCTATTGCTGTGTGTATTTTATTGCTTTCATTATTTGTTCATTTCATTTATTGTTTGCATTGATTGTGTGCATTGATGTTTACATTCATATTCATCATTTGCTGTTGCCTGGCTGGTTATCTGTTTTCCTTTGTGAGATGAGTTCTATACCCGGACTCGAGTGCACTCTAGGATAGGAGAATGGCATAGTCTTGTTGACTGGTGTGGAGTATTCCTTAGCCAGTTGACTTGCGAGCCCATTCACTTGGTGGAGGTCATGTTGAACTAATAATGTCACACAAGTTATTTGTGGTTAGGCATTATTCTCTCAATCATGTGCCGCAGAAGCCAAGGACCTTAGTCTACCAAACCCATCTTGGCCTATTTTTAGGACCGTAGTGCGGAGGTCGTTCAGATGTCAGTTCTGATACGACTGTTACGCGATACTACACTCATGAGAGTTTCTCTTGAGAATATTCTTGGAATACGAGTATTCGTTCCTCCGATAATATTCGAGAGATGGAACGATGATTATGGGAACCTCTGATAGAACATGTCTGGCAGGTTTAAACCCTAGTACACTCCCTTTGGGTGGTTCTTAACCGAGACTCCATGCTCGTGACTCTCAACAAACCCATGATTCGTGGTTGAGTCGTTCAAACATTGTTAATATCAATGGATCCCGGATCAGGGGTAAAACCTAAAATCCACCAAAGCGGCTGGTTGATATTAAGGATGTTTGAGCCGGTTCATGTACCGTTAATATCAATGGAACTTGGGTGTCGATAAGGTGAAAACCTAAATCCACCAAAATGGATGATTGATATTAGGGATACAATGAGCTTTCCCACGACCTTTGTTTGGCGTGCTTTGCTTGACCCTTGAGTATGTTTGTTGCATCCATGCATCCATACATTCATCTGCATCCATATCATCAGAAAAAAAGAAAATTTTCAAGGAACTCAAAGGAGTTTATTTGCAAAAAATTTCAAAAACATGAAAAAACCGGGAAAATTTTTTCACCTGATATATTTGATGAGGTATTCTCATATATGATCAAAATGCTAAATATTTCAAAGTTTGCAAATACAACCCTCGAGTTCCCTTGAAATAAAAACAAGCATATGCATAAACACTTCATGCATCATTGGCATCAGCAGGTTCTGTTCCGGTCTCCCGTCCTGTGGTCTGACCCTGCGATCTTCATTTATTTTGAAGACGCACTTTGCCGGCATTATACCAGAGCCATCTCTGCCAGATTGATGGATCATCCTGAGCAAGAGAATTGTGAACTCAGAGAGATATTTGCCAGACTTTGTACTGTTGATGGATTTATTCCTGGTTAACCGATCCCAGGCTGGCATTGGCTATTGTTCTGGGGCATGCAATGAGCAAGGTCTGTTCAAGAGTGGAGGATTCATCCATGCCGATCAACCTGAAGAAGAGGATGCTGCTATCTTGGAAGAGGACGCAGAGGACTTGAACAATTTCATCATTCCTAATGGTGTCTGCCACAATTGGGTCACTGTGGGCGTTCCTACAGTTGTTCATAAGTCCTTGTAATAATCACTTTGTTTAAAAACCCTTCTCCCATGCCAAAAGGAGAAGTGATGACAGTGTTGGCAACATTTTGTGCAATGATATTTTCATTCAAATAAATTCATGTTAAAACATTTGTTTTTCCATTTGTTTTCCCTTTTCGCTTCTTGCATGAAATTGGTGATCACAAAAAACCTTTAAAAAACAAGAATAAAAGCAATCTTTTCATCTGCATAACGATTGTCTTGTTTGTTTTTCAAAGAGCTTTTCATATCAAAATCTTTATGCAGGTTGTTTCTCAAACCCATTGAACATAATGATCGGACGTCATCTCCCAATTTTGAATTCCCTGTATTCGAAGCGGACGAAGACGATGTTGAAGGGATTCCTGATGAGATTTCCCGACTTCTTGAGCAAGAAAAGAAGATCACACTCAGCTGCATCTCGAGAATCAGCAGAACAGCCAACTGGGGCATTATCAAAAAAAAGAAGAAAAAAAAGAGAAAAAAGAAAGAGGAGGGTGCAAAATCAAATCAAAAAAAGAAGTCAATCAAAATCAAAGAAAAAAAAAAAAAAAAAAAAGAAAGATAGCACCCTCAAAGTCCCAAGTTGACTGATGCTGAATTCAAGCAAAAACAAGAGATCAACTGCCATGTGTCATGGTCAGTCATATCAGCGGAGAGTGATGAAAGCATTCGACAAGAAGATCAAGCCTCGTGTATTCCGAGGGACCTCATGCTCAAGAAAGTCCTGTCTTTCGTGCCCGATTCCAGGGGCAAGTGGACTCCAAGCTAGGAACGTCCATATGTTTTCAAGAGAGCCTTTTCAGGCAGTGTTCTGACACTCACAAACAATGGATGGAAGTTCACTCGTCCTATGAATTCTGATGCAGTCAAGAAATACTTCGCCTACAAAAAACAAAAAAATCAAAAGCTCGCTAAGTCGAACACCCCAAAGGGCGACTTAGGCAAAAAGGAGCGTCTCGGTGGATTGAAAACCCGAAAGGGCGATCCAGGCAAAAGTTAGAGACATTGAAAGAAAAAAAAAGAATTTGCATCCCGCTAGATTGAACACCTCACACTGGGGCAATCTAGGCAAAAATTAGGGATTTGGCAAGTAACTGCATCCTGACAAGACTGTGCTGTATATCTGTCATCCGTCAGGGATTCTCGATTCGTCGTCGACTGAAGCTCCGAATACATCGAAAATTCGGAATGGTAGAGGAAAGGTCATTATGTTCAATGTAGCCCTCTCCAATATATATCATCAATTTCAAACTTGTACAGATCCATGGAGTCTCGCCCTTTGCAGACTACCATTCCATCACATCAATTTGAGCTTTTAGCCAATTGTTTGCACTCTTATTTGTTTTAACTCAACAAATGTTTTGCATGTTTTAAATGATAAAGTATCATTGTTTTCAAAATAAACAAATTTTTCACAAAATTGTTCTTAAACAAAGTGAACATTCACGATGATGGAAGGATACTTAGGAGACCCACAGTGCTCTCCCGGGGGTGGTATGATTACCAACAGGTAAGACAATTGATCGTATCTCGAGCATGACTGTATCTTTATCTTGCAGAACCTCGTATGGTCTCTCCTCAGTGAATCTGCCCGATGCAGTGTTGTTTGAAGTTGTTTATCTTCATGTTCCCGGCAGTACAGATTCTTCCTCCAAATCCCTGTTAGCTCTATTGCGGGGCATCCCCAGTAGAGTGCTGTTTGAGCCCTATCGTGGGGCATCCCCAGCAAGCTTGCTGTTTCGGACATTATCGTGGGGCAGCTCCCCAAGCAGAGCGTTTACTAAAGACTTCGACTTTCGCCTCTCCAGCAGGCCAGTCTTCCTCTCCACCAGCATGGGCGTTTTTCTTTGCAGATTCAGTATCTGGAGGGTCGACATCCCAGTAATCCGACATTCTTTCAGATAGATCCCTCAGTGGAGTCGTTCGCACAAGGAGCTTTGTCATGTTTTTGTATTTCTCACCAGAGATCTGACTGCTTCTTGGTATCTCTGATCTTCAGCACAAGTTGTTGTGGCGCATCCGCCTGTATGTTGAACTCTGTTCTCCGGTTGTGACCGACGATCCCTCCGGAAGCCTCTTGTGGCTCTTCCTCCCCTGCAGGATGATGACTTTGGTTTTCTCTCCGGACGATTGATTCCAGGACTTGCGTGTTGAGCATGTTTGTTCGTCAACATTCATCATACATTTTAGGTAGAATGCATACATGCATAATCATAGCATTTGGATACTCATGATGCAGCTGTTGCCGTGTATCTGTTGATGGTTGTCTTCTGCTATTTGGTAATACAGAATCTCTCCAGTAGATTTTCCTTAAGCAGATATGGGTATGTCTGATCTCTCCATGTAGAGTCTACCCCTTAAGCAGAAAGTGTCTATCCTTTCCTGCCATTTCCCCACTGAGATACATCCTCGTGGATGACGGTTGCTTCCGTTCCCTCCCTACACGGGATGGGTTTTCCCTATTGAGCTCTTTCCTCATTAGGACGAGTCTTGTTTCAGTCTGCCTTTTTGGATCGATCCTAAAATTGGCTTTCTGTTGTCTCATGTACTTCCCTGGGGCATAAGTGAATAGTCGCTCACTAACCGGCACTCATTCATCTTATCCTCAGCGGAATTTGTTGGCTTCTACCTACGAACCGGTAGCTGTAAGTCCTTTCTTTACGGTCTTCTACCCACTAGCTGGTAGTTGTAAATCCTTTTTTTCCTCACTCTGTCTCTCAGCAGAATGTTTTTTTGGCCTCTACCTACAAACCGGTAGCTGTAAGTCCTATCTTTGTGGTTTTCTACCCACTAGCTGGTAGTTGTAAAATCCCACTTTCATCCCCTTGTTGGAATTAACCCTTTGTGCTCATCCCGATGATGACTGGTTGCTTTCCGTGGTTTTCTGCCTACAAACCGGTAGATGTAATCCCCTCTTTGTGGTATTGATACTCTTTTCCCCTTTGGATACTTGCCTTGATTAAGCAGTATTGTCCCCAATGGGTCTTTCACCTTCTTTGCGGATACTTGCTCCGAGTAAGCAACTTTATCCTCTTTGGATTGGTCATCTTTTGCATACCTAGTCTGGTACCCAGATGCCTTTCTTTTCGGTCGTTTATCCATCTAACAACCTACAACCCGGTTATGGATAATCTTCCATGCGAGGTTATTATCTACGTTCTGACGGCTATAGATAATATATCTCATGCGCTCTTTGGTCAATCTTTCGATTGTTATCACCAGCAGAGTAAGATTCGTATTCCCTGCGGAATCGGATGTTCATCCTTTAACAAGTTTGCCTTTGCTCTCTTCAGGATGTTTTCGGTCGATTATTCATTTAACAACCTACAATCCGGTTATGGATAATCTTCCATGCGAGGTTATTATCTACGTTTTGACGGCTATAGATAATATGTCTCATGCGCTCTTGGGTCGAAGTCGTCCTCCCCAGCCGAGTAAGATTCGTTTTCCTTGTGGAATCGAATGTCCATCCTTTAACAAGACTGCTTTTCTAAGCCCTCTTCAGGATGTTGAGTGTTTTGGAATACAAACCTATTCACGCTTTGGTCGGCCACCCGTTTCATACCTACAACCCGGTATCCATGGTTTTCCTTCCTGTTTGCTCGCTGTCGTGACCTTGACCCCCGAGTGGAGCGGGTTTCACGAAATATTTCTCCAGCAGAGTTCATCCCACCAGTGGATTGGACAGGTTTCAGTAGCAGGTCGATACCTGCATCCCCAGCTGAGTTGTTTCTACTTGTGAATATTGTGGGTCGTCCCCGGCGAAGTAACAGTTATTCCCCAAAGTACAGTCTACTTTATCTGAGGTGTCTGAACCTTATCCCCAGAGAATTGCCTGGTTTAGCCTCCCCAACGGAGCTTTTATTTCCCCGAGCGGAATTTTTTACGGTTTGATTGGGTTATCCCCAACAGGTTTCTCTCTGTTTTCCCCTAACAGAGTTGCTTCATTGCTCCCCAGCGAGTTGCCTTGTCTTCCCCTAGTGGATTTGCACTGTTGGCTCTCCAGCAGTTGTTGGTTTCCCCCAGTGGATTTGCCTTGAAGTTTCCTCAGCACAGTCGTCCTTTGTATCTCTCCCCGCAGAGTTCTTATCATATTGCATTGCATATAGTAATCATTGCATCCTCAAAATTGCGTAGCATTTCCATTCCATATGGAGCATTACGCCGTAAAAAATTCAAACATATACATTCATGTGTTCGAAACCACATCAGACCGTATTCCCCGGCAGAGGCGGATCACCTTTATTCAGCATCAGCACCAAGTCAGCTACAGTTGCTTCGACAGCATTCAGATTGGCTTATCCCCACTGAGGTTTATTTCCTCACCCGATGGTGACAGAAAGTTTGTTTCTCCCCCAGTGAGACCCCCAGCAAGTGATCAGTCTTGCCTTGATGTATCCCAGATATTGTTCTTTGTGATACCAGTAAGTGTCATGTCAACACCCGCGTGTGTCTTCATTTCTTTTGATGTCGGTAAACATCATCTTTCGATGTCGGTAAACATCGAGTCTCACCCAGTCATCGGTAAATGTCTGGTCATTTTTTTGGTGTCGGTAAAAGCCATTGCTTCGGTGTCGGTAAACATCGAGTCTTTCCTTCAGTCATCGGTAAATGTCTGATAATCCCCAACAGAAATCCCCAGTAGAGTCATCTGTAAATGTCTTATCTGGTTTTCAGTTGCAAATATTTGTCTGTCTCTCACCAATAAATTTCTCATCCCAGTCATCGGTAAATGTCTGGTCATTTCTTTTGATGTCGGTAAACATCATCTTTCGATGTCGGTAAACATCGTGTCTCATCCCAGTCATCGGTAAATGTCTGGTTATTCTTTTTGATGTCGGTAAACATCATCTTTCGATGTCGGTAAACATCGTGTCTCACCCCAGTCATCGGTAAATGTCTGGTCATTTCTTTGTTCTCTTGTTAATAAAATCAAAATCCCCAGAGGTCGTCGGTAAACGTCTTGTCTGGTATCACCACAAAGATTTTGTTCCTCCCCCAAGCGGAGATGCCATCGGTAAATGGCCCAGATTTCTTCGATATCGGTAAATATCGAATCCCCAGTTGCAGCAGCCATCGGTAAATGGTCTTGCTAGGTTGGCATCGGTAAATGTCAAGTTTTCTTTGAAGCCACCATCGGTAAATGGTTTTGCTTCCTTTCTACATCAAATTGTTTCCCAGCAGCCATCGGTAAATGGTCTTGCTGAAGTTGATATCGGTAAATATCAAGTTTTAACCATCGGTAAATGGTTTGTTTTTCAGAAATTTGTTTCCCAGCAGCCATCGGTAAATGGTCTGGCTGAAGTTGATATCGGTAAATATCAAGGCCCCAGTTTTAACCATCGGTAAATGGTTTCGTTTTTCAGAAATTTGTTTTCCCCAGCCGCCATCGGTAAATGGTCGTGCTGAAGTTGATATCGGTAAATATCAAGGTTCCAGCTCTTCAACCATCGGTAAATGGTTTTGCTCTTCTGAAGCTGTCATGCAGTTGTCATCGGTAAATGACGTGGTTCTTGTATTATATCCAGTCGGTGCAAATTTCTACGGTTCTTTTGTATTCAATCCCTGTTTACCCTGAAAGTCTGACAGCCATTGCTATCATCCATTCGGGTTCCCAGCTGATTGAATAGGGGCAGCTGTAGCACCTCAAATTTGCACCTATCATTATACATACCATCTCATATTAGGTCATAGCATATCATGATCATTTGCATTGTCCCGAGTTGCCTCAAGAGCAAGCAATCAAGAATTAGGTCAAACTGATCAGGAGATCAATCCACCAATCAAGCAAAGGTGTTTCTCAAGGAATCAAGGCCCTAGGGTTTGTCCATCAAGTTCACATGACTTGGAGGTCTTTCTGAAGTGTTCAAGTCAAAGGTTGAAGCCTCAGAGGTCAGCAGTCAATGCACAACCAGGCAAGAAACCCTAGAAGGTCAATAGTCAGTCCAAGCAGTGGATGGTGGCCATTCTTGTGGAATTTGGGCACCATGATCAATAATCAAGAGTTCATATGTCTTGGGACATCATTTGAAGTCAAAATCTCAAGGAATTAGGGTTTGGAATTCATCAGAAGTGCACAGTCAAGTCCAAAACCCTAGAAAGTCAAAGTTGGTCAACTGTGATTGATTCTTGGGATTTGGTGGATGGAAATGGTTTGAAGGAGCTTATTCATGTCCTAATAGGTCTCATATGTCATGGGAATCAACATCATGGAAGAATTTGAAGCAAATCAGAAAATTTCCCAAAATAGAAACTGGACCTGTAATTTCAACTGCCAAAAATGGAAACTTCTTGATCTTAAACTTATATCATGATACAAGCTCCAAATGAATTTTTGCCCAACATGAAAGTTGAAGATCTTGTTCTCCCATTTTCAAAAAGTCCAAGAACTCTCAAATCCCATGTATGGTTGTCAAGATATGATCCAATCATTTTCATCAATTTTTGAACTTCAACTGAGCATATCTCCCAAACCATAAGGCCAAATGTGGTGGGGTTTTTTCCTACAAACCCCATTTTTCATCCTCTTTCCAAAAATATGTATTTCATGACCTAAAACCTTGCCAATCAAAATGGCATTTTTGGACCTATTCTTTTAAAAATCAAAGTTTGACTCACAGTTGACTTTTTGATTTATGGACTTTTTCTCATTTTGGCCAATTGGAAATGCTTGGAAACATCATTTGTGATTTGCCTAGAGCTTAAAATCATGTTCATTTCACCATTATGCCACAATTATGGACCAAAATGCAAAATTGGCAACTTTGCAAATAACTTCATTTCAAACAAGGCAATGTAGCAATTCATTCAGCAGACCAAAAACAGCATTTGGATGGTCATGTACAGATGGTTTCAGGCCCATAATCGTACAGCTTGCACCCTCCACTTCACTTGTGCAAAAACTTAGCAAAAATGCAAATGAGTTCATTAAGGCAAAACCAGTTTAGCATTGCATTAGTGGATGTTAAACAGACTACATAAAGCAACTTTTCTGCACAAACAAACCCTAGACACCGCCTCCATTGCACAGAAACACTCACTCTCTCATTTTTTCCATTTTTCACACTATTGAATTTTCTGCTTGAATCTTCAAAAACCTTGGAGCATTCTTGGTTCCTTCATCATTTAACCAACCTTGTGAAGCATTTTGAACCCTTAAACCATGACTGGAACTCCCTCTTGAGCTCTGCATCTTCAAGCTATCAACAATGGTGAAATCGAGATTTGGAAGTTTCAAGCAAGTTTGAGCTAAAGATCTTCAAGAGTCCTTCATTTCAGACCAAGAGCTTCATCTGTTCAAGCTCAAACCATCCAAATAGCCGCTGCTGCTCCATTCACTTCAAATCCAAGTAAGATTTTGACTCACCTATTTTCCAAAATCATGCTGTGTTTATGAAAGATCTTGTTATGCTGAAGCCAATGCCATTTGAACCATTGAAAGTGATTAATTATGTTGTGAGAAATTTGAAATTTAAGATTGATGTTCATTTATATTCTTGCATGATTTGTCCATTCTGGTTTGATTTAAGGTTAATAGAGGTTGATTTGTGTTTAGGCATGTTTAGATGAGCATTTTTGCTTTTTTGAATTTTTGATTTTAGTAAAAAATGATGTTGTTAGAATTTACTGTGATGAACATGTGTTGTTGAAGTTTTTTTTTTGCTGTATGCGAATACTGGGTTTTTATTCCAAGCAAAATCTGGAAGATATTCTTGTAGCATTGCCGTTTAGTCTGTAGGGTTTTGGCATTTGATGTGCATGTGTTTCTAAATTGGCGCTTCATTGGTCCAGCACAGCATCATATCTGCGCAAAGGGCTGATTGTCGTTTGCTTTTGGTTTTAATGATATGCTTTTCATTTATTGTGCCCTGCATTTATTTCTGAGAGAACGGCGTAATCAGACGCACAGTAGGCTAGGCATTTGTATAAGTGGGCCGTGGGCATTAATATGAAGGGTAGTACATACAGCTATGTAGTTTGTTTATTAGCTGTGGGTCCCGCCATTTGAAATCCCAAGAATCCCATCAAATAGGAGCGACAGCATCACTGTGCGACAGGCACTGTCTGTTGCTTGCTTTTGGCTTTCATTATCCATTTTCATTTATTTTACCATGCATGATGTTGGTTAGAAAGAAATAATAATTGGCAGTGCAGATGTTGACGGTGGGCCAGGTTCGTACAAGTGGTCGTGGGCCCACCAGCTGGGATACTGAAATCCCATGTATTTTGATTGGTAACAATCCACTGCGCGGCAGGTGTAGCATTTTCCTTAAAGTTTTTTTAGATAATCACTCATAATTATTAAATAGCATTTCCATTCATTTATTTTTATTCTTATTTCACTACAATCTTCAAAAATTCATAAATAAGTAAGGGATGATCCAATTGAGATGGGACTTTTTGCATTGTTTTCCATTCTTCATCTAGTTTTTTATGAGTTTTTTTTTATTTAAATTGTACATGTGTGGGAAATTTATTCGGCTAGGGTTTTGTTCATGTGGCAATATTTTGTACATTTTACCAAATTATTTATGAAATGGCCATGCTTTATCCTTTGACTTTGAAATTTTTTGTGGTGAAACTAGACACATTGACCTTCATTTTGGTATAAAGTTTGTGCATTTATCATTTGTGGATTGAGAGTTATGATTTTCTGAAGTTATGTGTTACATTTGGTGCTATACCATGATCATGTATTTTCCCAATTTTTGTTCACATGCTTCCTCTTATCCAATTGACCCCAAATTTTGCATGAATCATCCATCATATGTCTAGTTTCTGTATGAATTTTCTTGGAATTTATCTTGCTGTTTTCCATTTGATTGTGAATTTTCTTCCATGCTTGGTCATTTGTTGACTTTTGGTGCTACATGTTGCCAAATCATTTGGGAAATTCTCATAACATATTGCATGATCATGAAATTTCATATGTAATAACTAGACATCTTGAGCTTTGCATTGGTGTTAATCTCATTCATTTCTCTTCTGTTTTCAATTGATATGATTTTTTGAAGTTGACCCATGCTTGTTGACTTTCATTATGCTTACTTGAAATTGTGTTGACTTCATGATTTTAATTGACTGCTTTCCTCTCATCCAAATGCTATGAAATTTTACATGTCTACCATGTTAGATGTTAGGATTGAGTGTGATTTATTTGATGATTTTTGAAAATGTTTGGGTTGACTTTTGATGCAAGTCATTCTGTTGACTTTTGTGTGCTTTCCTTTGCCTTACTTTGACTTCAAATGTTCATGAAATGATCATAATGCATGATTTGAATGTGGGTCCAATTGTGTTTGCTTCCTAAATGTTTGACCTTGACTTTGGTTGACTTTTACTTGCTGCTTTGACTTTTTCTTCCATCCTTGACCCTAGGCTAGTCCTAGTGGTCTTCTGTGCTTACTATTGAGTTCTTGTTTCAGGTTGAGCACCATTGCCATTGAGATCATGCAAATGTGATTGGTTTTGTTTACATGTGAACTAACCTTTGTTTTGCAGATGGTTTGACTCATAACTTGAGTCTTATGCTTTGCTCAGTTGATCCCCTGTGTTGACTGTTTGCCATTTCTTTGGATTTAAACTTTTGACTTGTTTACTAATAAGTTTGACTTTTTCAGGTACTTTAGTTGCTTAAGTTCTCTGAACTTGCTTGCTTTGCTATTTTAGCATTTGCTTTTGAGGTATAAACCTTTCTTTCTTCATGTAGTCTGGAGACCCGGTTTGTTATTTGACCGGGCAAACTGTCTGAAGTCCTCCTTAAGAGGCAATGCCTGTGTTTGTTTAAAATTGTCCCAAGCAGGAAAAGTCCTCATTTGAGGCAATTGGTGGAAGGTAGGGATAAGCAATCTATCCCCCACTATTCAGTGTGTCCTCTCTCTGCTCCCATTACATGGTTGAAGCATCGAGATAAAAACCCAAGATCTATCGAGTCAATAATGTGGAGAGAGTTCCTACTTTCTGAACTCCCACACTTTCTTACATGCTCTCCCTGATCAGGGATAGAAGCAATGAGGCACACCCCTCATCTCCTATTCATCTGCTTCACCTTAGCCTCTCAATGGCAAGGTTAAGAGCAACACTTACCCTATTCCAGTTGGCCCTAGTGCCTAACCTTTGATGTTTGAGCCCCCTTGTTGGTGTGTTTATTTTATGTTGTATGTGTTTGTGATTGCCTGTTTGCTTTGCCTCTTTAGGTTTAGCTTAGACTTGCCCTTGTGCAAGGTAGGTTGTGCTTGACTTGCTTCCTGTGCAAGTCAAGTCTGTGTGGCTTAACCCTTGTGTGAGCCATGCTTAGAGCTGTTCTGCCGAACTACGGCAACTCTGATTCTCATGTTCAGATGAGATACGTAGGCACGAGACGCGATGTCTTGCCGAGTTTTGACTAACCACTAACATCTAACTTCTTTTCTCTCACCCCTGTTGTGACTGAGATATTCTTTTCTCTCGCCCTCGTTGCGATCGAGACTTTCCCTTTCTCTTGCCCTAGTTGCAATCGAGACTTTGCTTTTTCCTGTGTCTGTTCAGGATAGGTTGGCCCTTGTGCCATTTAGCTAGAAACCTTAACTTAGGGTTGACTTTGCATGACAACATCTAGGCTCGAGTCGTAGTCTCCCTAGAGTTGTGTCTCCCTCTGTTATCTGGTTAGGCTAAATCCTTGTCCCTGCGTAGGGGAACTACATCGCCCTGATCTTCATACCAGATGAAGTATGTAGGCAGGAGATTGAGCTGATCTCTCCGGGCGCCCTTTCTTTCTTTTTGTGTGTGTTGTCTGACCTTTGCTAGGCTCGAGTCCCTGACTCCTTAGCATTTGCTGTCTGTCTGTTTGTTTTTGTTTGACAGTTATAGGCTGAGTCCCCGACTCCCTATCTATCTGTTGTGTTGTTTAGGTTCGGATGTCAATGTAAGTCCAGTGATTGGCATTTGGGCTCCACGTTTGCCTCTTGTGTGTGTTTAGTTTCGGATGCTGATGTAAGTCCATCGATTGGCATTCAGGCTCCACGTTTGCCTGCGTTTTGTTTGTTTGTGTGCGTGTCAGCCGAGCTACGAATGCTCTGATTCTTCTCTCGTCCGAGAAGATACGTATGCATAGGATGCGACATCCTAGCGAGCATGTGTCGTTTCCCCGGTCCGAACTACTTCGACTCTGATGTCTATGCCTGATAGACTAAGTAGGCCCAGGATGCGATATCCTGCCGAGTCAGTTTCAGTCAGTTTCTTTCGTTTCTTTCAGCCAGAGTGTGTGTGTGTTTGAGCAGTGTTTAGCAACCAATTTTCTTTCCTTTTGTGTGTGGATCCCGTAGAGTACTACGGATGCGTAGGGTGCCTAACACCTTCCCTTCGCATAACCGACTCCCGAACCCATCCTCTTTGGTCGCGAGACCATGTTCTTTCCTAGGTTTACTTCGAGCGTTTCCTTTCCCTCTTTTGGGATAAGTAACGCACGGTGGCGGCTCTGTTGTTCTTTCTTTTCCCTCCGGTTTTTCGCGCGATGCGACAGCTGCATGTCAATCGATTGCACACACTTGTTGTATATGAATAGTGGAAATTTTCAGCAGGATCAATCGATTGACACTCAATAAACTTTGAAAAACAGAAATGTGAGAGGAGCCAATATATTGGACTTCCCCAACCAATCGATTGACTCAAGTTAAAAACTTCAAAATCCATTTCTTAAGTGTTTCTAAATGCATTATTCCATCCATTAATCAATTGTGATGCTATGCTTATGTTGAATACATACTAATGGTGAAAATTACATGATGAATCTAGTGAGTTAACCTAGGATTGAAATTAGGTCTTGAGTTAGGTTTAAAACCTAGATAATACGAGGATACGGTATTCATTCGCACGACACTTATGTGGAGGTTGTGGATGAATTGTTGCCATGATTGAGAATGAGACGCATTGTATAGAACATGCCATGTTATTATTATGTATTATGGTGAATGAAGTCACCTATGATTGATGAATTTTGTTATGGTTTGTGGAACCGATGATTGTAGAACCGATCATGTATTCAGAATGTGTGTTTTCTGTGATGGTACACATCTCTATTGGTATGCTTAGACGTGTAAGCACTGGGATGTGGGACCAATGATTTGAGCCTCAATTGGGTTTGAGCCCTAACCATGGCGGACATGGGGGAAAGGTGGACACCAAAGTGGGATAAGGCCCATACGGTGAAAGAGACTCAAAGTGGGTAGAGTCCCATACGAGTGATGGTTCTCAATAGTGGGTTTAAGTCCTATAGGGGAACCGAATACCCACCACGAAAGTCGAATCATACGAGCATGCATGAACTGGGCCTGGCTTAGACGTAAGTCCATTCGGGAATTGATGTGTCGTGATCTGAATAATGATCTGGTTTGAGTTGTGAGAACTCAGATGCATGTTGCCATACAATTGTGATAAGGGTAAGGGCAAGATAGAGTGATGTCTTGCTTACCTGATGACTGATGGCTTTTCTTCCGCTGTGTAGATATTTTTGAGATCATTGTCTAATGATCTAGATCAGTAGTTTTATTTTTGGAACTCTTATGTATATTTTATGCCATGTTGTGTTGTTTTGGGCATGTATTTGTATATGTACATTGTGCTGCTAGGCACTTATGTATTTCAGTACCAGTTTTACACTATGTATAATATGTATTCTAGACATATATTATATGTGGGTGTTATAGTTGGTATCAGAGCAGGTCGTATCCTCGACCTAGCCATGAAATATTATAAGTACTCCTTTCTGCCTCATATATAGGTTGCCATCATTGTCTTTTGTGTTATATTCATAGTATTGAGCCTGATCAACTTAATACTATTTGTATGACATTCAGGATCATGGCTGAAAGACGCAGAGGTCGTGGTAGACCCATAACCCAGAATTCAGACTCTGAACCACCAAGTGGTAGTGAAGGTTTCCAATGGCCTTAATTTATGCAATAGATGCAACAACAACAGAATCAATTCATGCAACAGATGATGCAGTAGTGGAATGGTGGTCTGCATCCTCAAGGGATTCCACAAGAAGCTGCAGGTGGTAGTTTCCGAGATTTCTTTCGCATGAACCCTTTTGGGTTTCATGGTGGATTAAATCTTGTGGAGGCTTATGGGGGGACACCCAACATGGAAAGAGTGTTCCCAGCTAGTGTAGGGGTGCAAAGACAATGTAGTGTGGCTGAGAATAATTTGAGAAGGGTTCAAGGAGAGGTTGATCAATATGGAGTTGGCCAAATGAACCAGGGAGGATCAAGTCATCAGTTTAGGCCTAGACCTCGAACCTTCAAAAGAAGGCAAGTGCAACATGCAAGACCTAACCATCCTCCGCAATGTCAAGTATGTAAGAAGTTCCATTTCGGAAGATGTACCGCTGGTGTAATTAGGTGTTTTAAGTGTCAAGGAGAAAGTCACATGTCTAGGGAATGTCCTCAGAATAGGAACCAGATGCAGGGGAGGAGCGTCGGTCGAGTTTATACTTTGGATGCAAGGAAGGCTAAGAGCAACAATGCCTTAATTGCTGGTATGTGTTTCATCAATAATCATCCTTGTTTTATATTGTTTGATTGTGGGGCGACACACTCTTTTGTATCAATTTGGTGCATGAAGCGTCTTGGCTTGCAAGCAATTCCCTTGTCTCCTCCTATGGTGGTTACTACCGCAATGGATCATGTGGTTGAGACACCGTTGATTTGTAAAAGTTGTTCGCTCTCGGTGAATGGTAGAATTTTCCAGATTGATCTTATTTGTTTACCACTTAAGAAGGTTGATGTGGTTTTGGGGATGGATTGGCTTTCCGCCAACTCGGTGTTTATTGGTTGTGAAGAGAAGTTGATTATCATTCCATCTAGTGAAGCTACTCCAAAGGATGTACTAACTACTATCTTGGAAGGTACAGTTGACATGGTTAATTTATTATTTGAGAATGAAAAGTCAGTTCTCTTGGTTCCTACCAAGGAGCCTAGCGATAATCTGAGTGTTACACAAATCCCTGTTGTTTGTGAATTTTTGGAAGTTTTTCCTGAGGATGTCACCTCTCTTCCTCCTGAAAGGGAAGTGGAATTCTCTATTGATCTGATACTTGGGACAACTCCAATCTCCGTCTCTCCATATCGCATGGCGCCACTAGAGTTGAGAGAGTGTTAGATACCCAAAAGTGCTTATTTGAGCTATCAAATATGGGTATCTTTCACTCCATTTCCTTGCTAAAATGTCGAAACCACCTTTGTTTCAAATGAAATGCAATACAATGATAATCTATCTTGGTACCTTTTATTTGTGTGTTATTGTGCAGGAAGTAGGCATGAAATAATAGAAAATGAAGACACAAGAAATGTGGCAAAGGGATCAAATGAAACAAGCATTCATCAGCTTCCTCGCTAGGCGAGGGCTGTGGCGAAGGACTCGCTAGGCGAGCGTGCAGCGAGCGTGCAGCGAGCGTGCAGCGAAATGCTCCAGTATTTAACAGAGGAAAACATCACCACACTCGCTAGGCGAGCTTCCAGCGAGGAGTGTGGCGAACACGTCCAGACTTGGTGAAAAGCGCAGCCAACACTCACTCGCTGGGCGAGCCATTAGCGAGCTCCCAGCGAGGATTCCAGTAGCAAAACCTCTCAACCTCGCTGGAGCGAAGGTTGAAGCGTGCCCTTCGCTAGGCGAAGGTTTTGTTCGCTAGGCGAACATGACAGTCTGAGATAGGCTGTTTCTCTAGGCGCAGGTGCCTCAGGTGCCTCAATTAGGGGCTCGCTAGGCGAGCCATTCTGCTCGCCTAGCGAGCATGACAGCCCAGTAGCTGCTCTATAAGTAGCAAGTGCCACTTTTTGGAGCCATACCTTATTTTTCCTACTTTTGTACTTTTTCTAGATATTTTACAGCATTGTTCCAAGAATCTTTTGTGACCTAGATTTCATTTCTCTTCATCTCTTAACCATCTTTTACAAAAAGAAGGTGGATTCCCATCCAATCTTGATTATTCGACTTGGATGTTGATCAACCTTCTTCCGAAACTTGCCGACCAAGCTACCATGAAAATGAGTAGCTAAGTCCTCCATTTGTCAAGGTTAGATGTAGATGATCATTAGCTTTGTGTGTAAATGTAAGGATCTTCATTTGTAAACTCTTTAATGGTGAATATATGATGAAAACTTTGTTCTTATTCAAAACTCTTTGTGTTGGTTTATGATCGAGAGATGTTTACCAACTCTTAACCTAGGTTTTCATCCAATCTTGTTTGTTAGCTAGAGATAGTAATGAATGATTTTGTTCACCATAAGGTTGAACCAAAAAGTTGTCATTTTGATAGATTGTCTTAGAGATAAACAATGGGTCAAAGTGGGAAAACTCACAATGTGTGTTCGAGAGAAACACATTGGGAGGACTTTGTGAAATAATTTATCATCTAAAGGAGTTTATAAGATTGTTGACCGAACAAATACATGCAAAGTGATCATTGAACCCTAACTTTGGCAATATTTCTCAAATATTCAAACCAAAACTTTTACCGCATTTTATTACCTTTTTATGCAAGATACTGTGACAAACACCAAAACCCTATTGATACCTTAAGCTAAGAATTAATACAACCATCGAAAGGCGGTGATATCTTACAATCCCTGTGGATACGATAACAAAAACCCGACACTTAAGATTACATTCAACAAAATGGCGTCGTTGCCGGGGATTGTAAATTGATATTGCGAGCATCGCAATGGTTGCTTAATTTTTAGCTTTTGAATTTTTGACTTGTGCTTGTAATTTGTTTGGTTTAGTGTGCAGCTTACGTTTTATGCGAGGGCAAATCCCTGTGGACGAACTTCTTTTTGATCCCGAGATCGAAAGAACCGCAAGGAGGAACAATAGCAAAACGAGACGTAGGAGGCAACAGGCTAGACAACGTCAAGAGCAAGGAGAAAGTTCTTCTACCACAAATCCACCACCATTCATACCTAACATGGAGCCACCACCACTGTAACACCCTTCTAATTGCCCCAAAATTTTATAATTTCAAATAACAATATATTCATCAGAGTAATTATGCCCCGAAGGGTGTCACACAACCATTTCACCACAATTATCAAAATGTCCTGTCATGCTCATTTATTAAATCAAAATAAGGTTCTTTTGCATAATTCGCAGCGGAATAAAATCCAACATCAATGTAAAGCATGTAACACGATACATGTAAATCATTCAACAACCAATATCAAATTAATTAAAACACCCCCTCCCGATGTTACATCTATCAGAGCATGACCCATAAGAACTACTCTAGACTCCAAGCATTAGCTTCTACTCGATTCATTTCTCGTTACCTGAAAAATAGGTGTAAGGGTGAGTTCCTCAATCGATAAATAAGCATTATACAACATTATGTAATGTTAAGTAATTAACGCATTAAATCACCCTAATCATACTACGCATTCAGCAACAGCAATATCCGTTCCAACAACATACTTAACAGTAGATTCTTGACCACAATCAACATCAACAACACAACACCACACACATATAGTACTGGAATACATCCATTCATATTATATGCCATACATTCATTATGCCATGAGACTCTACACATGCGGTACCGACTATTCTTGAACATATAGTTCAAGCTCACCGATCCCTCCGGATACGGCTACTAAGCTCATTAGTCCCACTCGTTGAGATCTAATGACTCACTCACTAATTCCTCACCATGGGAATTAGCTACAGCCCCGAAGGCTAGACTATGCACACTAATCATCTAGTATGCAAACATCAACGACAACTCCACAATGATTCACTCACTAATTCCTCACCATGGGAATTAGCTACAGCCCCGAAGGCTATGCTATGCACGCTAATCATCTAGCAATGCAGCATCAACAACAATTCACAACGGACATAAGCTCACACATATAAGCCATACAACAGTCCATTCACAACACAGGCATAATATATACATTCACATCACTATGCATGCCATCATACATCATCAACACATCATTATTATGCAATTCAATTAAACACAGTATTAGCACTCTCTACTAATACTTATACTGCTCACAACAGCGGGGTATAATTCCCTATCACATCGTATACCAACATAGGTCAGCTCTCAATTATGTACACCACATTGAATATCCAATTTTTCCACTCTGCTCAACTGGAGGGAGTCAGCGCGAAACTCCTTTGCGTCGACGCATGCAGTCGACGCATGCCTCACGGGTCAGCGCACAAGTCCCTTGCGTCGACGCATGCAGTCGGCGCATGCCTCACGGGTCAGCGCACGCCGACCCTATGGTCGACCGCTCGCGCGCAGACTCAGATTTTCTGCATTATTCCAGGGTTCTGTCAGCTTACGCAGATCCGGTTTTTCCGGCCGTTTCCTCATCTGAAACCATCTCTAAACATAACAATTTGTTTTGGTAAATTGGTAGTACCGATTCAAGTTTTTGGTTGGGGTTCTTGCCCTAGTCTAACATTCAAGACTCACACAACTACCGATTAAATTTACAGATTTTACACAGTTTAACCAACATCAATTTCAGCATATACAGTTCCAATTAGGGCTAACTTAACGGCTTATCACTACCCACGACATATTATCCCATAATACCCATTAATCGACGATAAACCCCCCTTACCTGAGTTAATCCGGCGATTCTAAGCTTTAGCTTTTCCGTTCTTCAACCGTGCTCTTCAGTTTTTCTCTTGCCCTTTTTCCTCTTCTCTGCAGCTTCTCAACTTTTCACGTGAAAACCCTTCTGTTCCAAATGAGGCTCTTTTCTCTTATTTCCAACTTATATATTTCCCAATAATAATAATAATAATAATAATCCAACAAATAATAGTAATAATAAAATTCCCAATTATTTAATTAAATTAATAAATAATTATTAACTCAATTTTAAATAATTATTTTATTATTATCGGGGTGTTACAACTCTCCCCCACTAAAAGAGTTTTCGTCCTCGAAAACATACCTCAAGCGAACAACTCTGGGTAAGATTCCTTCATCTTACTCTCCAGTTCCCAAGTCACGTTGCCACCTGCTGGCCCTCCCCAAGCTACCTTCACCAAGGCAATCTCTTTACCCCGCAACTGCTTCAACTCTCGATCCTCGATCCTCATAGGTGATGTTTCAACAGTCAGGTTATCTCTCACCTGTACATCATCTACTTGGATTACATGCGACGGATCATGAATATACCTCCTCAACTGAGACACATGAAAAACCTCATGCAAATTCGCAAGCGACGGCGGTAAAGCGACACGATAGGCTACCTCTCCTATCCTTTCTAAAATCTGATAAGGACCAATGAATCGAGGTGTCAACTTCTTTGACTTCAAAGCTCGACCAACGCCAGTTATCGGAGTAACACGAAGAAACACATGATCTCCCTCTTGGAACTTAAGTGACTTCCTCCTCTTGTCATGATAACTCTTCTGACGACTCTGAGCAATCCTCATCTTCTCCTGAATCATCTTAATCTTTTCTGTAGTCTGTTGAACAATCTCTGGTCCAACCACAGCACTCTCACCGGACTCATACCAACATAAAGGTGTCCGACATCGCCTACCATACAAAGCTTCAAACGGTGCCATACCAATGCTCGAATGAAAACTATTGTTGTAGGTAAACTCAATCAAAGGCAAATAACAATCCCAAGCACCTCCTTTTTCCAAAACACAAGCCCTCAACAGATCCTCTAATGACTGAATCGTCCTCTCAGTCTGACCATCAGTCTGCGGATGATATGCAGAACTCAATCTCAGCTTAGTTCCCAACGCCCTCTGCAAACTTTCCCAGAACTTCGATGTAAATCTAGGATCTCTGTCCGAAACAATACTCGACGGAATACCATGCAAACTTACGATCTTCTCAATATACAACTCGGCTAATCTTTCTAACGGATAATCCATTCTGATCAGAATGAAATGAGCCGATTCCGTCAATCTGTCAACAATCACCCAAATAGCTTCAAAATTCTTACTCGTCCTCGGTAAACCAGAAACAAAATCCATACTGATACTATCCCACTTCCACTCTGGAATAGCCAACGGTTGCATTAGCCCAGACGACTTCTGATGCTCAATCTTTGACTTCTGACAAGTCAAACAGGAGTAAACAAAACTCGCAATTTCTCTTTTCATTCCCGGCCACCAAAATAACTTCTTCAAATCATGATACATCTTCGTAGCTCCCGGATGAATACTCAATCCACTACGATGTCCTTCCTCAAGAATACTCTTCTTAAGCTCAGTAACATCCGGAATACACACCCGATTACCAAATTTCAAAATACCATTCTCATCAACTCTGAATTCACCACCTTGGCCTTGATTCACTAGAGTCAACTTATCAACCAAAAGCATATCAGATTTCTGACCTTCTCCAATCTCATCCAGAATACCACTTGTTAACTTCAACATTCCCAATTTAACACTATTGTGAGTGCTCTCACACACCAAACTCAAATCTCTAAACTGTTCAATTAAATCCAATTCCTTAACCATTAACATAGACATATGTAATGATTTCCGACTCAATGCATCAGCCACTACGTTTGCTTTACCCGGATGGTAATTCAAACCAAAGTCATAATCCTTCAGAAACTCTAACCATCTCCTCTGTCTCATATTCAGCTCTTTCTGATCAAACAGATACTTTAAACTCTTATGGTCACTGAAAACTTCAAATCTTGACCCGTACAAATAATGTCTCCATAATTTCAGAACAAATACCACAGCTGCCAACTCTAAATCATGCGTCGGATAGTTCCTCTCATGAACCCTCAGCTGTCTCGAAGCATAAGCTATAACCTGCTTATTCTGCATCAACACACCACCCAAACCCAACAATGAAGCATCACAGTAAACCTCAAATGGTTCCGACGAACTCGGTAATATCAGAATAGGAGCAGTAGTCAACCTCCTCTTTAACTCTTGGAAACCTTCTTCACATTTTGAGTCCCAAACGAACGCTTGCCCCTTTCTGGTCAACATCGTCAACGGTAACGCCAACTTAGAAAATCCCTCAATGAACTTCCTATAATAACCGGCCAAACCAAGGAAACTTCGAATCTCAGCAACAGACTTAGGAGCTTCCCACTTAGATACCGCTTCTATCTTAGAAGGATCAACAGCAACACCACCTCTTGAAATCACATGACCAAGAAAACTAACCTCTTCTAACCAAAATTCACATTTAGAGAGTTTAGCAAACAACTTCTTTTCTCGTAGAACTCCTAAAACCAATCTCAAATGCTCAGAATGCTCTTCTTCAGATTTCGAATACACCAAAATGTCATCAATAAACACCACAACAAACTTGTCCAGGTACGGATGAAAAACCCTATTCATATACTCCATAAATACTCCAGGCGCATTAGTCACACCAAAAGGCATTACAGAATACTCATAATGTCCATACCTTGTTCTGAAAGCAGTCTTCTGAATATCCTCAGTCTTCACACGTATCTGATGATACCCAGATCTCAAGTCTATCTTGCTGAACACACTCGCACCAACCAACTGATCCATCAAATCATCAATCCTTGGCAAGGGATACCGATTCTTGATCGTCACTTTATTCAGTTGCCTGTAGTCCACACACAACCTCATAGTACCTTCCTTCTTCTTAACCAACAACACTGGTGCACCCCACGGTGATACACTCGGACGAATGAATTTCTTATCCAATAGATCTTCCAGCTGACTCTTCAATTCAGCTAACTCAATAGCAGACATACGATACGGAGCCATCGATATCGGTCTAGTACCAGGTACCAAATCAATCGAGAACTCAACTTCACGCTCTGGCGGCAATTCATTCACTTCTTCCGGAAATACATCAGGAAAGTCACACACCACTGCTAGATCACGAATCACCAGTTTATCTTTAGCCTCCAAAGTCGCTAACAGCATAAACAATTCTGCCCCATCTGCCACTTCCTCATTCACCTGCCTCGCTGATAGAAACAAACTCTTTTCTTCCTCAACTTCAGGAAATATCACAGTCTTATCAAAACAATTGATAGAAACCCGGTTAAACACCAACCAGTTCATACCCAAGATAACGTCAATCTGTACTAGAGGAAGACACACAAGGTCTATCCCAAAATCCCTACCAAAAATACTCAAAGGACAACTCAAACAAACTGAAGTAGTAGTCACTGAACCCTTCGCAGGAGTATCAATCACCATACTACCCAACATCTCAGATATCTCTAACTTAAGTTTCACAGCACAATCCAAGGATATAAAAGAATGAGTTGCACCTGTGTCAATAATAGCTACAAGAGGAAAGCCATTAATATAACACGTACCTCTGATCAAACGATCATCTGCAGAAGTCTCAGAACCTGATAGAGCAAAAACCTTGCCTCCTGACTGATTCTCCTTCTTCGGCTTAGGACACTGTGGACTGATATGACCCAACTCTCCACAGTTGAAACAAGTTACAGTCTTCAACCGACACTCTGCAGCCAAATGACCACCCTTGCCACACTTGAAACACTTCATCTCAGCACTGGTACACTCATGAACACGATGTCCAGCCCGACCACATCTATAACACTTAACAGGAGCACTAGAGTCTCCCCCACTAGGCCTCTTCATCCCACTCTGCTTCTGAAAACCTCTGCCAGCTGCATACGGTTTTCCACGATCCATCTGATTCTTACCCTTCCTATCAACCCTCTGCTGATAGCTCTCTGCTCTAGCCTTGGAATCCTGTTCAAAAATTCTGCAACAGTCAACCAAGTCAGAAAACACTCTGATCCTCTGATATCCAATAGCTTGTTTGATCTCAGGACGCAACCCGTTCTCAAACTTCACACATTTCGAAAATTCTCCAGCAGCATCATTATAGGGAGTATAGTACTTTGACAGCTCGGTGAACTTCGCAGCATACTCAGTAACAGTCCGGTTACCCTGCTTCAATTCCAAGAATTCTATCTCTTTCTTTCCTCTGACATCCTCGGGAAAATACTTCCTCAGAAATCTCTCTCTGAACACAGCCCAAGTAATCTCAGCATTCCCAGCGGATTCCAACTCAGTGCGGGTAGCAACCCACCAATCATCAGCTTCCTCTGACAGCATATGCGTACCGAACCTGACCTTCTGGTTATCAGCACACTCAGTTACTCTGAAGATCCTCTCTATCTCCTTCAACCACTTCTGAGCGCCATCTGGATCGTATGCTCCCTTGAACATTGGAGGATTGTTCTTCTGGAACTCACTCAACTGACGAGCAGTTCCCATTCCCATAACATTTGGATTCCCTCCAAGTACTCCAGCTAGCATACCCAGAGCCTCAGCAATCGCAGCATCGTCTCTACCTCTTCCAGCCATCTCTATTCTGAAACCCAAACAAACTAAAACAATAAGTACTGATAGGGTTACACAACACCTATCCCGTACAGGGGAAACAGAATAACTACGACTCGACTCGACCGACTATGCTCTGATACCACTAATGTAACACCCTTCTAATTGCCCCAAAATTTTATAATTTCAAATAACAATATATTCATCAGAGTAATTATGCCCCGAAGGGTGTCACACAACCATTTCACCACAATTATCAAAATGTCCTGTCATGCTCATTTATTAAATCAAAATAAGGTTCTTTTGCATAATTCGCAGCGGAATAAAATCCAACATCAATGTAAAGCATGTAACACGATACATGTAAATCATTCAACAACCAATATCAAATTAATTAAAACACCCCCTCCCGATGTTACATCTATCAGAGCATGACCCATAAGAACTACTCTAGACTCCAAGCATTAGCTTCTACTCGATTCATTTCTCGTTACCTGAAAAATAGGTGTAAGGGTGAGTTCCTCAATCGATAAATAAGCATTATACAACATTATGTAATGTTAAGTAATTAACGCATTAAATCACCCTAATCATACTACGCATTCAGCAACAGCAATATCCGTTCCAACAACATACTTAACAGTAGATTCTTGACCACAATCAACATCAACAACACAACACCACACACATATAGTACTGGAATACATCCATTCATATTATATGCCATACATTCATTATGCCATGAGACTCTACACATGCGGTACCGACTATTCTTGAACATATAGTTCAAGCTCACCGATCCCTCCGGATACGGCTACTAAGCTCATTAGTCCCACTCGTTGAGATCTAATGACTCACTCACTAATTCCTCACCATGGGAATTAGCTACAGCCCCGAAGGCTAGACTATGCACACTAATCATCTAGTATGCAAACATCAACGACAACTCCACAATGATTCACTCACTAATTCCTCACCATGGGAATTAGCTACAGCCCCGAAGGCTATGCTATGCACGCTAATCATCTAGCAATGCAGCATCAACAACAATTCACAACGGACATAAGCTCACACATATAAGCCATACAACAGTCCATTCACAACACAGGCATAATATATACATTCACATCACTATGCATGCCATCATACATCATCAACACATCATTATTATGCAATTCAATTAAACACAGTATTAGCACTCTCTACTAATACTTATACTGCTCACAACAGCGGGGTATAATTCCCTATCACATCGTATACCAACATAGGTCAGCTCTCAATTATGTACACCACATTGAATATCCAATTTTTCCACTCTGCTCAACTGGAGGGAGTCAGCGCGAAACTCCTTTGCGTCGACGCATGCAGTCGGCGCATGCCTCACGGGTCAGCGCACAAGTCCCTTGCGTCGACGCATGCAGTCGGCGCATGCCTCACGGGTCAGCGCATGCCGACCCTATGGTCGACCGCTCGCGCGCAGACTCAGATTTTCTGCATTATTCCAGGGTTCTGTCAGCTTACGCAGATCCGGTTTTTCCGGCCGTTTCCTCATCTGAAACCATCTCTAAACATAACAATTTGTTTTGGTAAATTGGTAGTACCGATTCAAGTTTTTGGTTGGGGTTCTTGCCCTAGTCTAACATTCAAGACTCACACAACTACCGATTAAATTTACAGATTTTACACAGTTTAACCAACATCAATTTCAGCATATACAGTTCCAATTAGGGCTAACTTAACGGCTTATCACTACCCACGACATATTATCCCATAATACCCATTAATCGACGATAAACCCCCCTTACCTGAGTTAATCCGGCGATTCTAAGCTTTAGCTTTTCCGTTCTTCAACCGTGCTCTTCAGTTTTTCTCTTGCCCTTTTTCCTCTTCTCTGCAGCTTCTCAACTTTTCACGTGAAAACCCTTCTGTTCCAAATGAGGCTCTTTTCTCTTATTTCCAACTTATATATTTTCCAAATAATAATAATAATAATAATAATCCAACAAATAATAGTAATAATAAAATTCCCAATTATTTAATTAAATTAATAAATAATTATTAACTCAATTTTAAATAATTATTTTATTATTATCGGGGTGTTACAACCACCACCTATTTCTACTCCATGCATAAACAGTCCAAGAAACACTGCTCAGTTTGCCAACCACACGGGAAGGCAAGCTGAGATGAAAACGGGAACTCTCAATTTATTATATGGAAGTCCATTCACCGGAATGGACCATGAAGATCCCTTTGCTTTTCTCACGAAATTTTATGAGATAGCATTGGCGGCCGGAGTGGATCAGGCTCAGGAGTTACCGTTATTCAGAAGATTATTTCCCCACGCTTTGCTCGGCAAAGCAAAAGATTGGTACTTAGATCAGACACCAGCCGTCATGACAGACTGGAACGTGTTAGAAGAGAAATTCATCGAAAGATTCTTCTCCCATAACCGGTTCATGGAATCCAAGACGGCCATCTCGGTGTTTGCACAAGGAATCAATGAATCCTTAAATGAAGCGTGGAAAAGATTCAAGTCCATGCTTCGGAAATGTAAAGGGCATGGATTTGATGAACTGACTCAAATCCATATCTTCAAAAATGGACTTCAACCAAATTGCAAGACGTTGTTGGATGCTACCTCGGGTGGCTCTTTATTGTCAAAAAGTGCCGAAGAAGCTACAAATATCATAAATCGAATGGCTCTAAATGATCTTCAGAGTCAAAGTCGAGGCAACTCTTTGAAGAAGCCGGGAGTGCTTGAGCTAGGGACGAACGATGCCATCTTTGCCCAAAACAAGCTCATCTCACAACAAGTGGAACTCTTAACGCAACAAATTAAAGAGTTGAGAGAACCGTCTAAAGCTAAACAAATAGCTTGTTGTGAGCTTTGCAAAGGTGAGCATGACACCAGATTCTGTCCACCTCCGGGATTCGAAGATGTAAACTACATGGCAAACCAAAGGGACTACCAACCGAGACAACAACAACAACAACAACAACCTTATCAACCGCACCCTCAAAATCAACAACAACATTACCAAGGGAACCAAGGGTTCTAACCTAGGAGTAACTATTACCATAACCAAGGTTATGGAGGTGGTTCTTCTAGCCGTCAAAACCCTCCCCAAAATCCTTATATACCTCAACAACCGCCGGTCGTAACTTCTAAGTTGGAAGACACATTGACGCAATTCATGCAAATGTCAATGGCAAATAAAAAAAGCAACGACGCGGCTATAAAAAATCTCGAGACTCAAGTTGGGCAACTTGCTAAGCAACTCGCGGAACAACAAACCGGTCCTTCCTTTTCGGCAAACACGCAAACAAATCCTAAGGAGCATTGTAAGGCGATCACAACGAGAAGTGGGAAGGAGTTGATGAGTGAGAATAACAAAAGAGTTGAGAGTGAACAAAGAGAGAAAAAGAAAGAAAATGAGGAGGAAATATTGGAGGAAAATGTTGATGGTGAAGTGGGGGAGTGGAGTGAGGAGGAAGAAGTTGAAAAGAACAAAAAGAATGGTGAAGTTGAAAAGAAAAAAAGTGTGGAGATTGAGAAAAATACGATTGATGAAGTAAGGGGGGAGGAAGTGAAAAAGCCTAAATGGAGGAGTGCTAGAGTTGCAAAGGGAAAGGAGGTAGTGAGCACTACTCCAATCCAAAACCTACCTTATCCTCATGCCCCGTCCAAAAGAGAGAATGAACGGCATTACGCCCGGTTCATGGATATTTTTAAACAACTACAAATCAACATTCCGTTCGCCGAAGCCTTGGAGCAAATGCCCAAGTATGCCAAATTCATGAAGGACATACTTACAAAAAAGCGGAAGTATACGGAACCGGAGACCATCGTCCTAGATGCGAGCTGTAGTGCCATTATTCAAAGGACGCTTCCTAAAAAAGAGGTTGATCCGGGAAGAGTTACTTTGCCAGTTAAAATTGGAGATATCTATGTCGGGAAAGGACTAATTGACTTGGGGTCAAGCATTAATCTTATACCTTTGTCAATTATAAAGAGGCTTGGCAACATTGAAATTAAGTCCATCCGAATGACGTTGCAATTGGCAGATAAATCGACAACCCATCCTCATGGCGTAGCCCAAGATGTTTTGGTTAAAGTCGACAAATTCTTTTTCCCGGTCGATTTTATTGTTATTGATATGGAGGAAGATGATGATGCTCCGCTCATCTTGGGCCGACCATTCATGAAGACCGCGCGAATGATGATAGATGTTGATGACGGTTTAATGAAGGTGAGAGTCCAAAATGAGGAAGTAACATTCGATCTATTCGAAGCAATGAAGCACTCAAAAGATAGAAATGATAGCTTTCGCATCGATGTGACCGAAGACGCTATTTTGGAAGTTTCAAAGCATATTCATGAGATATCTCCTATGGAGTTAGCTCTTGACGACTCATTGGAGGTTTTCACCGTTGATGAAGAGCTAGCTCTTGAGGAATGCTTAAAGGAACTTGATAGTTTAGACGACCTACAACCGTGGGAAGTAGAGGAAGAAGACTTGAAGAAGGAGGTTATTGACGAAAAAGCGCCTATTGAATTGAAAATACTACCCTCTACTTTGAAGTATGTATTCCTAGATGAGACCGAGGCAAAGCCGGTCATCATAAGCAACCTTTTGACAAATGAAGAAGAAGCCCGTCTGATCACTGTGCTAAAAACAAATCAAGAAGCCATGGGTTGGACTCTTTCCGATCTAAAAGGAATTAGTCCCTCCTATTGCATGCACAAGATTTTGATGGAAGAGGATTTTAAGTCGGTAGCTCAACCACAACGCCGCTTAAATCCTACCATGAAGGAGGTTGTTCGAAAGGAAGTTGTAAAGCTGTTGGATGCGGGGATGATTTACCCGATCTCGGATAGTCCGTGGGTTAGTCCTGTGCACGTTGTTCCGAAGAAGGGTGGAATTACCGTAATCCAAAATGACAAGGATGAATTGATCCCTACTAAAGTTGCAACGGGGTGGAGAATGTGTATTGATTATAGGCGGTTGAATACCGCAACTCAAAAGGACCATTTTCCACTCCCATTCATGGATCAAATGCTTGAAAGACTCTCGGGCCAACAGTACTATTGTTTCTTGGACGGCTACTCCGGGTATAACCAAATTGCGGTTGACCCGGCCGATCATGAGAAGACGGCTTTCACGTGTCCGTTTGGAGTGTTCGCATACCGAAAAATGCCCTTTGGGCTGTGCAATGCACCGGCGACTTTCCAACGATGTGTGCAAGCCATTTTTGCCGATCTGATAGAGAAAACAATGGAAGTCTTCATGGATGACTTCTCGGTATTTGGTGGGTCTTTTAGTCTATGCTTGGCAAACTTGAAAACGGTGTTGGAAAGATGTGTGAAGACCAATCTGGTGCTTAATTGGGAGAAGTGTCACTTCATGGTGACCGAGGGGATCGTGCTTGGCCACAAAGTCTCTTCAAGGGGGCTTGAAGTGGATAGAGCTAAGGTTGAAGTGATAGAAAAGCTACCTCCTCCGGTGAATGTGAAGGGCATCCGAAGCTTTTTGGGGCACGCCGGGTTCTATCGGCGCTTTATCAAGGACTTCTCAAAGGTGGCTAAGCCTTTGAGCAATTTGCTAGCTAAGGACCAGGTATTTCTCTTAACCGATGATTATTTGCAAGCTTTCGAAACTTTAAAAGAAAAATTGGTTACCGCTCCAATAATAGTCGCTCCCAATTGGAATGAAAATTTTGAACTAATGTGTGATGCGAGCGACTACGCAGTTGGAGCGGTACTTGGCCAAAGAAAAGATAAAAATTTTCATGCGATACATTATGCAAGTAAGGTTCTTAACGAGGCTCAAATAAACTATGCCACCACGGAGAAAGAACTACTTGCAATAGTGTACGCGCTAGAAAAGTTTAGGTCTTATCTTATAGGGTCTAAAGTCGTAGTGTATACCGACCACGCGGCGATTAAATATCTCCTAACCAAACCGGATTCGAAGCAAAGGCTCATCCGTTGGATCCTCTTGTTACAAGAATTTGATGTGGAAATCAAAGACAAGAAGGGGTCGGAAAATTTGGTGGCGGATCATTTATCCCGCTTAGTAAATGTGGAGGTTACAACGTCAGAGAAGGAAATCCGGGAAGAATTTCCTGATGAAAAATTGTTTAAAGTTCAAGTTAGGTCGTGGTTTGCAGACTTTGCGAACCACAAGGCTAGTGGTTATGTGCCTCCCGACCTAACTTCGAACCAAAAAAGGAAGTTTCTTTCGGATGCCAAGTATTATGTTTGGGATGACCCGTACTTGTTTAAGTTGGGTAGTGATAACCTATTAAGGAGATGCGTTACTGGCGATGAGGCGCAGAGCATCCTTTGGCATTGTCACAACTCGCCTTACGGCGGACACTATAATGGGGTGAGAACGGCCACTAAAATCCTCCAATCGGGATTTTATTGGCCCACTATTTTCAAAGACGCACATACCCATGCGCAAAGTTGTGATAGTTGCCAGAGAAGCGGAGGGATTGGTAAGAGAGATGAGATGCCTCTCCAAAATATCCAAGAAGTCGAAGTATTTGATTGTTGGGGCATCGATTTTGTAGGACCATTCCCGCCCTCTTATGGGAACGAGTATATGCTTGTCGTAGTTGATTACGTTTCTAAGTGGGTTGAGGCGATTGCCTCACCTCGGGCGGATGCGAAAACGGTGATAAATTTTTTGAAGAAAAACATATTTTCCCGTTTCGGAACCCCCCGAGTGTTGATAAGTGACGGAGGGTCACACTTTTGTAATGCGCAGTTGGAAAGCATTTTAAAACATTACGGTGTATCACATAGGGTGACAACTCCGTATCACCCGCAGGCTAATGGGCAAGCCGAGGTCTCTAATCGAGAGATTAAGAGAATTCTCGAAAAAACTGTGTCAAATTCGAAAAAAGAGTGGTCCCAAAAATTGGATGAAGCGTTATGGGCATACCGTACCGCCTTTAAAGCTCCAATTGGCCTAACTCCCTTTCAATTGGTGTTTGGTAAAACTTGTCATTTGCCGGTTGAATTGGAGCACAAAGCCTTGTGGGCCCTGAAATTTTTAAATTTTGAAAATGATTTGGCCGGTGAAAAAAGGAAGGTGCAGCTACTTGAGTTGGAAGAGATGCGCAATGCCGCATATCACTCAAGTTGGTTGTACAAAGAAAAGGTAAAAAAATACCATGACAAGAAGCTCCGAAGCAAAGAATTTGTGCCCGGACAGTTGGTCCTATTGTTCAATTCCAGGTTGAAGTTGTTCCCCGGAAAGTTGAAATCAAAATGGTCCGGGCCATTTCGGGTCAAAGAGGTGAAGGAGTACGGGGCTATTGTCATTGAGGACATGGACAAGAAGGATAGTTGGACCGTGAATGGCCAACATTTGAAAGTTTATCTCGGCGGTCATGTGGATCGCGAGAGCTGTGCTATTCCGTTGGATGCTCCTCTGTGAGCATCACACCGTCGAGCTTAGCCGACGTTAAACAAGCGCTTGTTGGGAGGCACCCCAACATTGTAAGTATTTACTGTTTTCCTGTTCTGTTGTATTGGGTTTCCACTTGTTAAAGCCATGCTGAAAGTACCTATAATGCTGCCTTTGAAAAGGCAATTGCTGTCATGCTCGCTTGATGCTCGCTAGGCGAGGCAGTAGCGAGCTGATTCGCTAGCTGCTCGCTAGGCGAAGCAGCAGCGAGCGCTGCTTGACAGCACTTATTTAAAATCTCAGCAGGCCACTCATTTTGGCCCAAACACAACTTTTCTGTTTTTGCAACTCTGCTGAGGCATTTTAACCGAGCACTCTCCACACTCTCTCATTTTCATCTCTCTCACAAACACTCAAACCCTAATTGGAAGATTGCAAACCTTACTCCACTTCACATTTCAATCAATCTGTGTAACTAAGGTTTGCCCTAATACAATTTCTTTATGTTTGAACTCTGTTTATTTCCGATTTGAATGTCATTTAGGATGAAGTTGTTGGTATGGGAAACTTTAGGTTTGCATGTGGGATTTTAGGTTTTGCAATTGGGAATTTTAGGTTTGCATGTGAATCTGTAATTACCAATAGCATAGAACGTTTCTTTAATTGATATATCATTAGGTTCTGAAATTGAAACCATTAGAATGTGGATTTTGGGAAGATTTCTCTGAAAATGCTGCAGAACCCAAAAACCCGTAAGGTTCGCTAGCACTCGCTAGGCGAACCAGAGGCGAGCATTCGCTGCAACTTCGCTAGGCGAAGCAGCAGCGAGCATGACAGTTCTTTGAATTCTGGTTTTGCTGTCTAATCTGTTTTGTGTGTGTTGCTTCCTCTTTATGATTTTGCATATGGAATCTAGATCCGGCGCTTCAAAGAAGAGAAAGGGAGCGAGCACTTCCCGTCCAGTAACGATCCAATTTGATACCGACAAATTTGTCGGGCCGAAGCAAGCGGCAAGATACATTGCTTTGGAGAAGCGGAAAATTCTACCGGAGAAGAGATTCATCATCAACCCTCAAGGCACAAACAGAGCATTCGCCGGGTTGATTGACACAAAGAAGTGGGATCGGTTAATTTCCCCACTCGAGCACTATGATATCGCAACGGTACGTGAGTTCTATGCGAACGCACTACCGGATGATGACGAGCCGTTTACTTGGACATCTCGAGTGGCCGGCCGTCCCGTTGCGTTTGATCGGGATGCCATTAACCGAGTCCTAGGTGAACCGCTCCAACTGGGAGCCGAGGAGCGAGACACGTACCACACAGACTTACGGCTTCACCGGGATATTGAAGCCATTTCTGCCACCCTGCTATTAAGAGGGAAATCTGTTGAGCTGAACCCATCTGGGGTTCCCATGAGGTATCATAGGGAGGACATGACTCCCTTGGCTCAACTGATTCTGCTGATGGTGCTGACAAACATCCAACCAAAGTCCCACACTTCTACCGTGCCGATCCCAGTGGCACATTTGGTCCATTGTATCCTCACCAACGTCCAGATCGATGTGGCGAGGATTATTGCTAATGAGCTTAAGTCCGTGATTGAGAGCGGGCTAAAGTCGGGGGCTCGTGTGAATTGTCCCCTGGCTTTCCCGTGCTTAATCACGAGTTTGTGCATTCAGGCAAGGGTAAGGCTACCCTCAAGGGGTCAGGTAAGGATCCCGTCGCCCATTGATGACAGGTATGTGGCCAAGTATTGCAGGGCGAAGAATGTTAGAGGCAGTGCTGCTGCAGAGAGTACCCGGGCTTCTGATGGTCCTGGTACTTCTACTCCTGGACCAGATCCTTACCTGCAAGCTGTGTGCGATTATAATTGGGAATGGATGGCGGCAACCCAGCGTGCCATGATAGATATGCACGATTCTATGCAGCGGTTACAGCTGCAGGGAAGTGGTGCTCATGCATTGATGACGCGTGAGCAGTTTCTGCTTAACGCTAACTGGCCTGTGGACAGGCCTGTGTATGGTGAGGGGGCGGGCGCTGGTGCGTCTTCTGGTGGTGTTGCTGATGATGATGATGATGATGAGGCTACCGGTTCTGAGGCCGGTAGTGAGGAGGGTTCTGAGCCTTTGGAGGGCTAAGTTTTTATTTTTTATTGTTATGTTTTATTTTGATTGTATTTCCAGAATTCTGTATTTTGATTTTGGCTTTGTACTTTTGGGGTGTTTTGTCCCCCACGAACAAATTTAAATTTTGAAGTTTATATTATTATTTCTGTTTTAAATTTTGTTGTTTTAATAAATTTTTGGTTGATTGAGTGGCAAACCTTCTAGATTGGTTGCTCCTCAAAGAAGTATCCAATGAAGGTGCATCCGAGCTTGGATTGCAATGATAAGAATAAACAAGTGAATAAGGCTTAGGTACATGGTTACCTCCGGCTAGAATTTTAGAATGCACTTAGAACTTTACTCTTTTTTGTAATTGAGTATTGTCTTTTTGCAACATAATTGAATGAATGTTTCATCTAGGACTTAAAACCACAAATTGTGAGGAAACCTCCATTGTACACTTAAATGTTGGATTCTAATAAGTTTTGTTGATTCATTTGATTCATGCTTTGTCTTTTATTATTGTGAATATGTGGAAGCAATTAGAAATGATCAAGGCACTTGTTTTCTATCGAGCACAACCAGTTCCAAATACGACTTACCTGTGAGCAGAGAGAGTATTCGTTAACCCCTTTGAGCTTAAACAGTTGAATCTCAGCTTGAAATAAAGCGAGATTTCAAAAATCTTTTTTTTTACAACCCGAAAAATCTTGATTATTGTTCTTTTGCCGTAAAAAGTTAAGAGCATTCACTTAGGGTGAGTAAGAAATTAGTTGGGGAGAACGAAAATGAGAATCGGTAAGTACCACAACTCTTGAAAAACCGAGCAAGCATAAAAAAATATATATATAGAAAATATAGAAAAGAAACATCTGTTTTGTAAATATGATGTAAAAGAAAAGAACAAAAATAGAAAGAATGAAAATGAATGCTTGCTTGGAAGAAAAATAATGAAAAATAAAAATTGAGTTGTGAAGGTTTCAAATGAGAAACAAATGGAACAAAGTCGAGATGTGTGAATAATGTACAGTGAATGTCTCTTTTGCATCGGCAATTTCGTTTTCAATGGCCTTAGAAATGACCCTTGTTTGTTAACCTGACCAAGCTTCAACCGAAAAGCCCTTAGTGATCTTCGTGCTTCCACATTACCATTTATAATTGTTAGACATTGTATGAATCGAATTGATTTCTCCATTATTTGTTGGAGAGTGAGATTATTCCCGCGGTTGCAAACGCGTAAATTCTTCATTCCTTATTCGAAGAGGAGAGATAAGGTGATTCATTCAGAATAATATTGTTGTAGATAGATAAATATTTCGCATTGCTATTAAGTTTTAGTTCTTGTGTATTATTTTATTCGAACCGTTGGAAACTTGTATATGCTGATTCGCTTGTGTTTGAGCCGTTTTATCCAACTTCGGAGAAACCATTTTCTTAAAGCAAATCCTCTTGTCCTTCAAGAGGCATACTTTGCTTGAGGACAAGCAAGAATCTAGTTGGGGAGAGTTGTTAGATACCCAAAAGTGCTTATTTGAGCTATCAAATATGTGTATCTTTCACTCCATTTCCTTGCTAAAATGTCGAAACCACCTTTGTTTCAGATGAAATGCAATACAATGATAATCTATCTTGGTACCTTTGATTTGTGTGTTATTGTGCAGGAAGTAGGCATGAAATAATAGAAAATGAAGACACAAGAAATGTGGCAAAGGGATCAAATGAAACAAGCATTCATCAGCTTCCTCGCTAGGCGAGGGCTGTGGCGAAGGACTCGCTAGGCGAGCGTCCAGCGAGCGTGCAACGAAATGCTCCAGTATTTAACAGAGGCAAACATCACCACACTCGTTAGGCGAGCTTCCAGCGAGGAGTGTGGCGAACACGTCCAGACTTGGTGAAAAGCGCAGCCAGCACTCACTCGCTAGGCGAGCCATTAGCGAGCTCCCAGCGAGGACTCCAGTAGCAAAACCTCTCAACCTCGCTGGAGCGAAGGTTGAAGCGTGCCCTTCGCTAGGCGAAGGTTTTGTTCGCTAGGCGAACATGACAGTCTGAGATAGGCTGTTTCTCTGGGCGCAGGTGCCTCAATTAGGGGCTCGCTAGGCGAGCCATTCTGCTCGCCTAGCGAGCATGACAACCCAGTAGCTGCTCTATAAGTAGCAAGTGCCACTTTTTGGAGTCATACCTTATTTTTCCTACTTTTGTACTTTTTCTAGATATTTTACAGCATTGTTCCAAGAATCTTTTGTGACCTAGATTTCATTTCTCTTCATCTCTTAACCATCTTTTACAAAAAGAAGGTGGATTCCCATCCAATCTTGATTATTCGACTTGGATGTTGATCAACCTTCTTCCGAAACTTGCCGACCAAGCTACCATGAAAATGAGTAGCTAAGTCCTCCATTTGTCAAGGTTAGATGTAGATGATTATTAGCTTTGTGTGTAAATGTAAGGATCTTCATTTGTAAACTCTTTAATGGTGAATATATGATGAAAACTTTGTTCTTATTCAAAACTCTTTGTGTTGGTTTATGATCGAGAGATGTTTACCAACTCTTAACCTAGGTTTTCATCCAATCTTGTTTGTTAGCTAGAGATAGTAATGAATGATTTTGTTCACCATAAGGTTGAACCAAAAAGTTGTCATTTTGATAGATTGTGTTAGAGATAAACAATGGGTCAAAATGGGAAAACTCACAATGTGTGTTCGAGAGAAACACATTGGGAGGACTTTGTGAAATAATTTATCATCTAAAGGAGTTTATAAGATTGTTGACCGAACAAATACATGCAAAGTGATCATTGAACCCTAACTTTGGCAATATTTCTCAAATATTCAAACCAAAACTTTTACCGCATTTTATTACCTTTTTATGCAAGATACTGTGATAAACACCAAAACCCTATTGATACCTTAAGCTAAGAATTAATACAACCATCGAAAGGCGGTGATATCTTACAATCCCTGTGGATACGATAACAAAAACCCGACACTTAAGATTACATTCAACAGAGAGTTGAAGAATCAATTGGAAAAGTTGTTAACCAAGCATTTTATCTGACCTAGTGTCTCGCCACGGGGAGCTCCAGTGTTATTAGTAAAGAAGAAGGATGGTAGTATGCGGTTGTGTATTGATTATCGCCAGTTGAATAAAGTTACCATCAAGAACAAGTACCATATTCCAAGGATAGATGATTTGTTAGATCGGTTGAAAGGATCCTGTGTGTTCTCGAAGATTGATTTACAATAGGGCTATCATCAAATAAGAGTTAAGAGTTCGGATGTGCCAAAGACCGAATTTAGAACCCGATATGGCCATTATGAGTTCCTTGTAATGTCGTTTGGTGTAACGAATGCCCCAGCTGTTTTTATGGACAATATGAATCGGATATTCCAACCCTACTTGGACCAGTTTATGGTGATCTTTATTGATGACATTCTTATTTATTCTCGTACTCCTCAAGAGCACGAAGAACACCTAAGGTTTGTTCTATCAGTACTCCAAGAGAAACAACTTTTTGCCAAGTTAAGTAAGTGTGAATTTTGGATGAACGAAGTGAGGTTTCTTGGTCATGTAATATCACAAGGAGGAGTATCGGTGGATCCATCTAAAGTTGAAGCAGTTATTAATTGGGAAAGACTGAAGAATGCTTCCGAAGTCAGAAGTTTCCTAGGTTTGGCAGGTTACTATCAGAGGTTTATAAAAGGGTTTTCGCAGATAGCATTACCAATGACTAGACTTACCCGAAAGGAAATTTCTTTCAAATGGGAGTCGAAGTGTGAGAAGAGTTTTATGAGTTTGAAGGAGAAGCTAACAGCTGCTCTTGTTTTAGTCATCTCTGATCCTAGTAAGTCTTATGAAGTATTTTGTGATGCCTCTAAGAAAGGATTAGGAGGGGTGTTAATGCAGAGTGGTCAAGTTGTAGCCTATGCCTTTCGTCAATTGAAGCCTCATGAAGAGAACTACCCAACTCATGATCTTGGATTGGTTGTTGTTGTCTTTGCAATGAAAGTTTGGCGACATTACTTGTATGGGGTGCATTTTGAGATATTTAGTGATCACAAGAGTTTGAAATACTTATTTGACCAGAAAGAGTTAAATATGAGACAGAGGAGATGGATGGAGTATTTGAAGGACTTTGATTTTGAGCTTAAGTATCACCCGGGGAAGGCGAATAAGGTTGCGGATGCCTTAAGTCGGAAAGAGATTCATAAAGCGGAGCTGATGATGTTAGAGTATGCATTGTTGGAAAAGTTCCGAGATCTCAATCTTCAGTTTAGTTGGACGCAGGATGGTGTGATAATGGGAAATTTGAATGTTACTTCTAACCTAAGGGAAGCGATCCGACAAAGACAAATGATATATGAGAAATTGCAAGAGATGTCGACTCAACCAGGTTTCACTCAGTCACCAGATGGAGTCATTTTGTTCAATCAAAGGATTTGTGTCCCGGTTGATGTCGAGCTGAAAAGGAAAGTTTTGGAGGAAGCTCACAAAGGAGCGTTTACTATACATCGAAGTTCATAGAAGATGTATCAAGACTTGAAGAATGACTATTTGTGGCCTAGAATGAAAAGGGATATCGTAGAGTATGTGTCAGAATGGATTGTATGCCAACAGGTAAAGATTGAACATCAAAAGCCAGGTGGGTTATTGCAGCCTTTAGAGATTCCAGTTTGGAAATGGGATAGTATTTCAATGGATTTTGCAGTAGGGTTACCTCGGACCCAAGGTGGTTATGATTCAGTTTGGGTGATTATGGATCGGTTGACTAAGTCCGCACACTTCTTGGTTATGAAGACTACTTACAAGGAAAGTCATCTTGCACGGTTGTTCATTTCAGAAATTGTTAGGTTGCACGGTGTTCCTGTAACACCCCGATAAAATATGATAATTATTTAATTTAAGTTAATAGTATATTTATTAATTTAATTAAATAATTGGATTATTATTGGAATATAAAGTTGGAATCAGTAAAAAGTCCCATTTTGGTAAAAAGGGTTTTTCCACGTGAAAAGGGAGAAGCAACAGAAAAGTGGAAAAGGGCAAAAAGGAAGAGCAAGAGAACAAGGGTTGAAGAAAAGGAAAAGCTTGAAGCTAAAGGATTGCCGGATTAACTCAGGTAAGGGGGGTTTATCGTCGTTTAATGGGTATTATGGGTTAACATGTAATGGGTAGTAATAAACCATTGAATCGACTCTAATTAGGATGATGCATGCTGAAAATGGTGAACTTATGGATGAATGAGATATGGGTTATAATTGAAGAAAATTCGTAGGAATTAGATGTAATGAGGTTAGAAATTATGAAATTGAATGGGTATGATCTGTATTAGATAATATGAACGAATGTTGTGTAAAAATTGGACTGTGGAAGGTTGGGATTGAGAAATCTCGTAGCAGAGAAAAACCCATCGCAGATCTGAAATTTTGGTTCTGGTCATACGCGTATGACACTAGGCCATACGCGTATGAGATGGCTTAGAGGGGAGGAGATTGGCGCTGATACGCGCCATACGCGTGTATTACGCGTAGCCTGTGAGTGATACGCGTATGGGGTGAGGCCATACGCGTATGGATGAAGAAGATGATGATTCTAACGTAGTTTTGTCTCTGTTAGTACGCGTATGGGAGAGGTGGTACGCGTAGGATACGCGTATGAGACAGGTAATACGCGTATGGGTTGGCTAGGAAATGGGCCATACGCGTATGGGCATGAGGCATACGCGTATGGGCAGAAGTGGGATTTTTCTGAGCTGTTGTTGTGCAGTTTTTGGTCGTTTCAGCTGAGTGATGTAAATTAGCTGATGTATGATATAATAGGGATCATTCCCGTTGTTTTGAGCAGTATAGGTATTAGTAGAGTGTGCTAATACTGTGATTTATTATTTGGCATGATATGATATGATTCTGTGATAAATACGCTGATGATGTATGATGGTATGCATAATGCTGTGAATGTATCTGTTATGTATGCAATTGTGAATGAACTGTTTATGGCTTAGAGTGTGAGCATATGTCTATCTTGGATTGTTGTTGATGTTTGCATGCTAGGTGATTTAGCGTGTATAGCATGGCCTTTATGGTGGTAGCTAATTCCCATGGTGAGGAATTAGTGAGTGAGTTGTTGTGGATTGTTGTTGATGTTTGCATGCTAGGTGATTTAGCGTGCATAGCATGGCCTTTATGGTGGTAGCTAATTCCCATGGTGAGGAATTAGTGAGTGAGTCACTAGGTCTCAAATGAGTGGGACTAGTGAGCTTGGTAGCCGTATCTGGGTTTGATCGGTGAGGTTGAACTACGTGTTCACGAATAGTCGGTGCCGCATGCATGGAGTCTCATTGCATAATGTATGTATGGCGTATAATATGAATGGATGTATTCCAATATTATACGTGTGTTTTGTGTTGGAGTGAGTATGATTATGATTATGATTTGATGTGGCCGTTGCTGAATGTGTGATATGATTAGGGTGATGAAATGTGTTAATTTACTTAGCATTACATGATATTTTATAATGCTTGTTATATCGATTGAGGAACTCACCCTTACAACTATGTTTCAGGTAACGAGCAGTGATTGAGTAGAAGCTAGTGCTTGGAGTCTAGTGTAGTTCCTTAGTGGGTCATGCTCTGGTAGATGTAACATCGGGACGGGATGTTTTACTTTGTTTTCATTATGGTTGTTGAACAACTTTACATGTAATGTGTTACATGGTTTGCATGATTGATTAGATCTCTATCCGCTGCGAATTGTGCAATGTTTTATTTTGATTAATAAATGAGCATGACAAGTTATTATGGTGAATGGTGTGAAGTGTCAAGTGTGACACCCTTAAATTGCATATCTACTATGATTCACATTTTGTTGTTTTAATTATTATTGGGGTATTTTAGAAGGGTGTTACAGTTCCTACTAGCATTGTGTCTGATAGAGACCCAAAGTTTACTTCAAGGTTTTGGAGAGCATTCCAACAAGCTATGGGATCGAAATTGTGTTTGAGTACCTCTAATCATCCTCAGACGGATGGTCAGACTGAACGGACAATACAGACACTAGAAGATATGTTAAGAGCTTGTGCACTTGAAAGTGGAGGGAATTGGAAGGAGATTTTACCATTGATTGAATTCACATATAACAATAGTTATCATGCAAGTATTGGGATGGCACCTTATGAAGCCTTGTATGGACGGAAATGTAGAACACTTTTATGTTGGAAAGAAGTTGGAGAAGAAAGGATCTTAGGACCGGAGATTATTCAAGAGACAACGAAAAAGATAAGGATGGTCCATGATAAGATAAAGAAAGCACAAGATCGCCAAAAGAGCTATGCGGATCACAGGAAAAGAGCATTGGAATTTGATGAAGGTGACCATGTATTTTTGAAGGTGACTCCGAGGTTGAGACTGAAAGGACCGTTTAAGTCACGGGAGCTAAGTCCGAGATACATAGGGCCATACCAGATTATAGAGAGAATTGGAGAAGTAGCCTACAGATTAGCCTTACCACCTTCTATATCAGAAATGCATGATGTTTTTCATGTATCTCAACTCCAGAAGTTCATTCCAGATTCTCTTCAGCCTATCCTTCCAGATTCAGTAGAAGTAGAAGCAGATCTGACTTTTGAACCTCTACCAAGTCACATTACAGGACGAGAAGTTAAGGTATTAAGGAATGAGGATATTCCTCTTGTTAAGGTTCAGTGGGATGAATCACACCCAGGCGACGCCACCTGGGAACTAGAGTCAGAAATGCGAGAAGCTTACCCTTATCTCTTCCAAGTAATATTTAAATTCGAGGACGAATTTTATTTAAGGGGGGGGGGGGAGGATGTAATACCCCGAATTTCCTTAAATGCCTAAATTCCTATTAATTGAGATCAACTGAGTTCCTATGTGCTCTAAAAGTTGCCAATTGGGATAAATAGAGCAAATAGTGAGTTTAGGTTGACTTAATTAATATTATTTGGAACTGACCTTTTATTAATTGGGACATTTTGGTAACACTAATAATGGGTCAATAGCTCTGATAGAACAAATATTGTGGTTGGTGCCACTTAATATATTTGTTTCCACCACTTACTAACCACACAAATAAGCATGGTCACTTGTTTATGACCTTTGACCCACTCACCACCACATGTTTGTGCCTTATACCACCTACCACTTGCCATTTTTTTTCTATGTATTAGAAAGGATAAGTAGAGAGAAAGGAAAGCATAGAAAGAAAGAGGAAACTTAAGAGAAGAAGGGAAAACAAGGCTAGTGGAGAAGAAGAAAAAGGAAAAACGGGAACCAACACCATCATCTTCATCCTCATTTCATCTTCCACAACTTCTCCTCTTCAATTTCTTGAGGTGGGTTCTAGTTAGAAACCCTAGGTTCTAGAATATTAGGGTTGTAGAATCATAGATAAATCATGAATAATCCATGCTATGTGATGAATATTTCTCTTGATGTTGTTGTTTTTATGAACATGTGCTTGATATGCTCTTCATGATTGTTGTAATTGCATGATTTGTTATGGTTGTGTTTGTGATGTTGAAATCCTTGTTATACATGTATATATGAACATGTAATATGATGAGTTTTGTTGGAAGAAGAAATGGATGGTGTGTTAGAAATGAAATAACAGAGAGAAATGGTGTCTGTGAAGTGGAAAAATGAAAATGTGAGTGAACCAATCGATTGGCCCCTGTCATCAATCTATTGACAGCCTTTGGTTTAGCAGAAAAATGGAATTTTCACAGGACCAATCGATTGACACTGCATGTCAATCGATTGCACAGACTTGCTGTATATGAATAATGGAAATTTTCAGCAGGATCAATCGATTGACACTCAAGATCAATTGATTGACACTTAACAAACTTTGAAAAACAGAAATGTGAGAGGAACCAATCGATTGGACTTCCCCAACCAATCGATTGACTCAAGTTAAAAACTTCAAAATCCATTTCTTAAGTGTTTCTAAATGCATTATTCCATCCATTAATCAATTGTGATTCTATGCTTATGTTGAATACATACTAATGGTGAAAATTACATGATGAATCTAGTGAGTTAACCTAGGATTGAAATTAGGTCTTGAGTTAGGTTTAAAACCTAGATAATACGAGGATACGGTATTCATTCGCACGACGCTTATGTGGAGGTTGTGGACGAATTGTTGCCATGATTGAGAATGAGACGCATTGTATGGAACATGCCATGTTATTATTATGTATTATGGTGAATGAAGTCACCTATGATTGATGAATTTTGTTATGGTTCGTGGAACCGATGATTGTAGAACCGATCATGTATTCAGAATGTGTGTTTTCTGTGACGGTACACATCTCTATTGGTATGCTTAGACGTGTACGCATTGGGATGTGAGACCAATAATTCGAGCCTCAATTGGGTTTGAGCCCCAACCAGGGCGGACATGGGAGAAAGGTGGACACCAAAGTGGGATAAGGCCCATACGATGAAAGAGACTCATAGTGGGTAGAGTCCCATACGAGTGATGGATATCAATAGTGGGTTTAAGTCCTATAGGGGAACCAGATATCCACCGCGAAAGTCGAATCATACGAGCACGCATGAACCGAGCCTGACTTAGACGTAAGTCTATTCGGGAATTGATGTGTCATGATCTGAATAATGATCTGGTTTGAGTTGCGAGAACTCAGATGCATGTTGCCATACAATTGCGAGTCAGTTTCCCCATCGCTCAAGTCTTCGTTCCCTTGTTGACTTGAGTTGGATATGAATTGAATATTGATTAGAAAATCATGTAGAGCCGAGTGGACCCATAAGATAGGGAACCCACTGAGATTATTATCTCACCCCATGTTGTTTATTATTTTCAGGTGGTTCTGAGCAGGATAAGGGTAAGGGAAAGATAAAGTGATGTCTTGCTTACCTGATGACTGGTGGCTTTTCTTCCGCTGTGTAGATATTTTTGAGATCATTGTCTAATGATCTAGATCAGTAGTTTTATTTTGGGCACTCTTATGTACATTTTATGCCATGTTGTGTTATTTTGGGCATGTATTTGTATATGTACACTGTGCTGCTAGGCACTTATGTATTTCAGTAACAGTTTTACACTATGTATAATATGTATTCTAGACATATATTATATGTGGGCGTTACAATTATTTATGAGAAGGATGGTACATATAGGTTTCCACTTTACTAGATGGGCGAGCCCTTTTTGACTATTGGCTATGATTTTGACAAAATTAGTGAGACGGAGAAAGAATGGATTGATTTATTGGAAAAATTTCATATTCTAAGTGTGTGAGATCTTAGGCGATATGAGGGAGACCTTCCGGCATTAATAAGGTTCCTGAGAAAGGGCTTCTCGAAAAGCAAAATTGTCCATACAACTTCTCTATTTGATCAACTCCTGCTCTTAAGACCATAGTGTCACTTTTTGCAATGAAAAACAGGGTGACTTTGGTAAGGCTTATATTGATTTGAATGTTACCACATCTATAAATTTTGAGGTAGACAGTCTTCTAGAGGGTGGTACTAGCAGGTGCCTAAAAGATGGATCTTTGGCGCCTTCCAACGAGGAAGAACTTCTCTTTTAAGAAAAGAGTTTTTAAAGGATAGCGTTCATTTATGACCATCTTAAAGCGCCTAACGATGTTGAAAAGGCAAAAACAATGTGTCCACAAAAAATGCTTTGGTTGCTCGATACATATTTGATGAGGGGAGCATTATTGGATAGAGCGATGTCAGAAGGTTCTGATTTATTTAAAAAGAATGAAGCAACGCTTAAATCCGAACTCTAGAAAATGAATGAGAGTTATAAATTTGACAAAACTTTGTTAACGTGAACTAATAAGAAAATAATCACTCTAAATAATTATTAAAAATTACAAAAATGTTTAGACCGCCTTAAAAAAAGCGGAAGAAAATCTTAAAAGAGAAGAAAACTTTAGAGACGAGATATCATAAGCATTAAGCTAGTGCATTAAATCCTACTATCATTAATTATTATTTTTATATATTTTTTAATTTTATTGTACATATCTCTTTTAAAATAGATCTTTCCAATTTCTTAAAAATGAAAAAGATTGTGACTTTTGAAAAAAAAAATCTAAGGATAATAGTTTCTCCTCCTACCAGTCTTAATCATCCTATAAAAGAATTGAAGTCAATATGAATCCAATGCCACAATTGCATCACTTGGTGAGTTGAGCAATATAAGAATGGCAGGCACACCTACCACTAGGAAGTCTCCACTTAGACCAAAGCAAAACGAAGCAGCAAGATAACAATTAGTAACATAAAAATGGAACATGTGAGTGATATCCACGATGAATTTAAGAGAAAGTAGTAGCTCTTTTAAGTCAAAGAAATTAGAAAAAATAGAAAGTTTGCGTTTTATATACTCTTGCATTTCAAAGTCCATACTCACATATCAATCAAGGGCCTATCATTTTTAAGCAGTTCTTCTGTTCTGTCCCAAGCATCACTGCAAAGTCACTTAAATTTCATCAAAAAATAAAAGATTTTCGGTCGACATCAAGTACTTGTCACTGCGGTTACGAGGTATTGTCTGATTTGATGTGAGAATTTTACAGTCCATTATATTTATATTTTAAAAAAAAAACTTATGATTTGTTTTGACTGATTCAATGGTTTAAAGTAGCATTATTAGCTTAGCCCAAAGAAAAAAAAGACCATGTCTACTTAAGTCAGTAACCCATTCCCTACGATTTGGTAAGAAATTATGGCTTCTAAAAAAAAGATTGAAAAGTGACTTTTTGATTTTGGTTGTGCTTGGTCGTTGCACTACTACAAAGTTTCTTACCTATAAATAACTTCTATGCCTTTCAAAATAGCCATAGAAGATATACACAAAGAGTAACTAGTCAGAAAGAAACTTATTCATCTATGCATCAATAGTCAAATCTTTAATTGCCTATAGGCTATTGTATATTCACTATATTGTTAATGTATATGCATATATAAATAACTATACAAAAGTTCTAAGTTTTCATTCTCATCAGCAACCTTTCAGAGAATTATCCTACTCCAGCATTTTCTTCGTTCAGATTTTGTCGTTTCGATTCGTTTTTTTATAGAAACAAAAGATGGGAGGGTGTTTTTCTTCGAGATCATCATCCACGTCGAAGAAAATTCGTTTGGTTCATCTAAGTGGTTACGTAGAGGATTTCGAGCAACCGATTTCAATTAACCAAGTAATCCCTACTAGAAATCCACCAACTCATTTTGTTTGTACATCTCTTCAACTTCTTTCGTCTTGTTCTAAACCATTGAAAGGAGATACACAACTTCAACCTGGAAATGTTTACTTCATGCTACCGTATTCGATTCTACAAGCTGATGTTTCGCCTGTGGATTTGGCTTCGCTGGCGAAAAGGCTCACTGCGAAGGCGAAGACTAGTAGGTGTGAAGGTAAAAAGTTATTGAAAGGTGTTCCTTTGTCAAACCAAGATGGTTTGAGCAGTATTTGGAGTTCTCCGTCGATGAGTCCCGGAAGAGTCGCGGGGGCTGAGCAATTTGGTATGGCGTATGGAGGACGGAGCACGTGTAGAGGGCGGTTATGGAGACCTCTGTTGGATACTATTAGAGAGAAGTCATTCAATAGGAGTAGTGAATCAGATTTGAAAGAAAATCAATGAAGTTTGCTTAATGTTCTTGGATTGAGGTAATACAAGAGAGAAAGAAAGCATGTTAGGTTGTTTGATGAATCTATTGATTGAAAGAAAAACAAAAACTGAGACAAATTTCTTTTGAATATTTCTTGTGCTTTATATTTCTATGAATAATGTTTAATTTCAGTTTGTAGATTTCATGTTAAGTGTTTGTTAGTATTTGATCATCTCTATCATTAATTTGAAATCCCGATTAACGTACAATGTGATTACTGCACCAATTCCGACGCCGGATTATCTCTGAACTTTTTAATCCATGCGATCATCTATGTAATTAAAATTTATAAGATTAAGAGATTTTTCAGTTAGTGAAATTTGTAATATTTTTGGTACATTGTAAAGTTTATATATTGTATAATTAGAATATACAAAACTTATAAATTTTAACTACTTCATATGTATACATGGTTTAAAATTGTGGAATGCATTTGCAATTGCAATATAAAGACTTTTGAGGTCTTTGCAACTGCTAGTAGGCATTTTCCTGCATTTTTTGTTTTGTAATGTAAAAGTTCATAGCAAAATTTAAAACTATGATATGATATTTAAAGTCTAAAGAAAAGGACAGAATTGAACTCAAATATTTTGTTAAGAGTATGGTATCCAAACATGTACTTAGAGACAAAATTTGTTCCTTCTAAGAACCAACCAACATGTGGTACACTTTAGTTTATAGAGAGATTGGTTGGCCTAACTAATGATGACTTTGACAATAACTCATCCAATTGATAGTTTAATAAAATTGTACTAATATTATAGTACTCTTGAATTGGTAAACTATATCACGAGACTTCTTTCACCGTCATTTTGAGAAGTAGATATGTGTAGTTTCTGTCTCACCGTAATTTTCATATTTTTCGTACGCGCACATATATATATTACAATGTAACGATAGGAGAGTCCGGGACCCACTTTTGAATAGGTAAACAGTCCCAATCCCCTTCTTTGCTTTGAGAAATAGTGAAATGTTTTGGAACCCAAGTTACTCCTTTGGACTCTCTTTCTCTCAATTCCTCCCTTTGTTTTTCTTCCACACATTTCTTTGCTTCTCTTGCTTTTTCCCAGTCTTTGTTTAAGATGGCCTGGCTTAACTTACTCCATATCAGAGCTGATTCAGTTTGCCACACACTCTGATAAAACAAGCACAAGAAAATCTCAAATTCAATTCAGGAAAATGTACACCTTCACATTCATACATTTGCATAAAAAAATATTGTTATCCTCTGCACGCAACTGTAGAGACTGACTTATTGTTCATTACCTCTGCATCCTTAACGCTCGGAGTTTGAAGTCTTGAAATGACTTCTCTAGCATCATATATCACCCTTTCTTCTCCATTATTTGTATCCTTCAATGTTACAGTACTGCATCATATTATAGTATTAGGAACATAATCATCAAAATATTACAATGTGAGAAACATACACATACCTATCCCAATGTCCATTAACTTTATATAGAATCTTAGACGTCGATGAATCAATAATCTTCCCTTTTATGACTCTTCTACTTCCACCAAATCCAAAGAAAGATTGACTTATATAACATAACTCCGCCGCGAGACCAGTTTCTACACAACTGATATCCACATTCCCAACCCAATCAACTCCGGGAACCGGAAGAATCCTTATAAACAAATTTGGCGAATTCATTTCATATGTCTCTCCATGATTAAGAAGCTTCAGTCTCCTCTTCCCGTGCACCTGCGCCTCCACCGAAGTACCATTAAACTTCGCGACAGGATACTGACACCATATCATCTCGACGTTTTCCTTCTGATCCGTTGCATGGAGAGCAGAAACAGCAGGATGGTGCGCAACCTGTTCTAGTAGGACATTGAGATTTCCCTTGGAAACATGATGAGTCTCTCCGAGAACAGGATTGTAAGGAGCGAGGCCGAAAATCGGAGGGCGCGTGGTCGATATGCTACATGTTACAACAGATATGAGTCTCTCAATTGGAGTTATTCCAGTGTTGCATTTGCTTAGTAAATCTGAAGATGTGGAATATACAGATTCACCATAGCATTGAAGTTGTGACTTTGGGAAGTTGAATAATGGTGGTAGCTGCAGTAAGAACCAAAAATACAATGCTTAAAAATCATAAACTAGAGAATCTAGAGATGTGAAATTGGTTTGAACATGCTTGATTCGTATAGATTTAATTTTACCACTAAAATTGATTCTAACTAAAACATGAGATTTATAGATTTTGAGTTCCGAACTTGATTTTCGTACTAAAATTTATTGTTCCTAAATTCGACAGATTTATAATTGGATAATTTATGCAAAAGTGATTTCAGCAGTAAATTTTAGATTAAAATCACATTTTGACTTCAAATAAAATCAATTCTAATTGAAAACAAGTAAACCTGTCAAAATCAATTATAAGATTAAGTATGGGTTTGAAATAAAACTTGCCTGAAAAAGTGCGAGATCAGATCCTGGCCGCACATTCTTAAGAAGACTTAAAATACGCTGTAAAAGATTGGGAGCACTGTAATTTTCCTCAGAATCAGAATCAGAATCGGTTCTTAATGTGAATGGCTTCGTCAACACAATGCTATTTGCAATCTCCTGCATTTGAATACTAATATTGTGTGAATTTGATTATGGGTTATGTTTATGTGCAAACAAATTTGGGTTAATTGTTACTCCTTCAATCCATTCCTATTAATCTTGGATTTTATCATAAGCACAAGTATCTATTTTTTTAAACGGAAATATATATACTATAAACAAACAAACAAAAAAGGGAAAATTACAAATTTTGCAGAGAAACAAACCCTACAAAAAAAAGTAACGAACAAAACTAATAGCAGCCAACAACAAGAAAAAAGAAAAACTACTAAGGCGCCAACAAATTCTAGAGAGGGCAGCCGGCCAAAGAATACAGGATGAATTGAACAATTACGGCATATAACTTGAATGAATTGCTTTGTTTTTTTTAATGCAATATTGGAAAGATGATATATAAACGAGTCAAATTTATATGCTCTTTAATGTAGGCGAAAATATAGGGATGATTTTGAAAGATTTTTAGATTTATTTTTAGGAATAATTTACTTGAAAATATAAGGATACAAATTGTTAAAAAATTTCTAAAAAATGTTTTTGTTAAACATTTAAAAGAGAGGTTTATAGATAATTATACGTGATATGGGGGCCCACAAACTTAAGAAGTAAATCTCGGAGGGAATGCACTAATTTTATGATGTCATAAATGACGTGCATCATATTATATCATATTGAAAATTTAAAATGATATTCATGATTTAGTCGGTTGATGATTTTTTATTGAACGACCGTGTAAAATTTCTTTATATTAACGGTTGATATTTAAGGTTGTTATGAATGGTGTCAGTAAAGATTTGACACATTATCTCAATGGCTTTCAATTGGGGTGGGGGTATCGGATGGTGTTGCATAGTGTTAATAGGGTGTTATGGTTATATGTTTATGGTTCTTTGGCTATATGATTACGGTAGATTTCTCGAATGCTTTCAACATAGTAAATCGATCAACCTTATTGCGCGAGGCCATGGCGAGATACCCCAATATTTCTTTGTGGGTTGAGTTTCTTTATGGCCAGACAAAAAGGTTATGCCTTAAAGATGGACATATTATGTCATCCATTGGAGTGCAACAAGGTGACTCGTTATGACCACTCTTTTTTACTCTTGTGTTACATTCACTCATTCATCAAGTTAGAGACAATTGTAAGTCTCTTCTTCATGCCTAGTATCTTGATGACAAGACCATTATATGGGATTCGTAGGAGGTGGCTAAATCCTCTGACATCATTCAGGAGACAGGTCTAGGTTTAGGTTTCAAATTGAATATATGTAAGACTGAGATCTTTTGGTCTTCGTGTGACGGTAGTAAAACTTCGTTAGGATTTTTTCCCATCGGAGATTGGGAGACCGAAGTTAGGGATGAAGTTGCTTGGAGAGGTTGTTAGTCGTGATGAAGCTTTTATCAAGGGGTAGTCCATGAAGAGAGTTTTTCAGAGTTGTTGAGTTAATGTATCTTCTACCACAACTAAGGGATCCTTAGAGTGAGTTTATTCATCTTCGATCTTGCATGGGTATTGTCGAATTGTTTTTTGACCTAAGAACGTGTCAACCTAATCATACGGAGGAAACAACTATTTAGTTTGATAAAAAATTGTGAAGGGCGGTTGAAGACATCGTGGTTGGTGAAGGTCCTTTATTCAGGGACCTTCAATGGGGTGGTTTTTTTATCCATTAGATTTAGAGGATTGAATTTGTACTTGGAAGTAGAGGTTTCCTCATACACTTTTGTGCATTCTAACGCCATATCTTGACTGTTACATGATCATATATTGAGAGACAGTGAGGTATATGGTATGGAGTCTAATTTAGATAAAGTTTTGGAAGATCTTAGTGTTGCAATTTCAAATTTTGACCTTAATAGTTTTACTAGTAAGGATATCGCCCATCCTAAAACAAAACATATTTTGGCGAGTGTGTTTTTTTAATAAAAATGTTTAGGACGTGAATGTATAGTTTGACATGACCACAAGACAAAAAGTCGTTTTTGGTTGTTTGCAAGTCGCACATGCTCAGAACTTTATCCTTGCTATTCTCATTGATAGATTGGGTCAACATATGTCACCGGTGGAGTACCGTACTATCATGAGATACTGCTTTATGATTCTCTTATTTCCTATTGATGAGGTTTGTCTTATTGTTGCAAGGCGTGTTTGGATACATTTGAGGAACACATGATTCATTGTAAGGAGCTTCCAAACTTCAAAGCATGAACTTGTTAGGGATATCCTATTTGATATATTTTAGCGGGCTAAAGTATCTATGAAGAAAGAGGCGCCTATGAATTTTTTGAGTGACTCACATGAGAGAAAATTGACACTTAGACCAACAAATGTTCTGGTATACTAGTGGTTAGGAAGAAAACACACATGTGTGGACTTGACATGAGTTTCTTCACGGTGGGACTGAGGACGAGGTTTTTCTGTGGACAGACAACCCTCAAAGTCACTTTAAGTAAAGTGATCAAACATGAGAAAAAATATTCTGACAATCAATATGTTTTCATACCATTTATCTTTGGCACTTTTGATTTTCGAGGATCAGAAACAGTAGATTAGACTTATGCATAATAACAATGTTGTATTTTCTAGGTCTGAATATAGTTTTTAAAAGGATTGATTTTATCATTCAAAAAGAAATAGCGGTGCATCTTATTATTTGTTTATCTTTTGTGTAATAATTATTATATAAATTTTTTAATAACTTTTATTTTATATTTATAATAAAAATGAATAAATTCATACATATTAATAAAATACTATACTCTCTTTTATTCATTCAATCTTTTCACATTGTATAAAACAATTCGAGACTATATTAGTTGTTTTAAGAAGAGAAAAGTAGTAACCAATACTTACAAGTTAAGCAAATGAAAAATATTATTATTGCACTCGTTTTTTGGTACAATATTATATCACTATTCATTCCCAGCGTTATATGCACGAATTCGAAAAGAGAAAAGAGAATCAAATAATCAATTAAAGCATAGCATTCACATGTACACTATTACATGTAGTAAACTAAATCATTATTATAATTGAATCAATTATAATAATAATAATCGAACAATCCACTAGCAACATGTCAAACAAACATCGATATGAACAAACAACGAAGGTTGCCGGAAAACAGCTTTTCTGTTTTTTCTTCTTCTTTTCCGGCAACAATTTTCATGAAGAAACTAAGAAAGAAAAAGAGAGAAAAAGATAAGAAGGTGCGTACCATGTAAGGATGATGAAATTGATATTGGAATCAGAAAATAATATATATCTAAGATGAGTTGAGAAGATGAATGAATATTAATCTAAATTTTGCTGTTCAAAAAAGAAGATGAATGAATATTAAGCAATGGAAAATAATATATATAGAAGAGAGTTAATTTTTACCTTTGATTCATTTCTGGGTACAGTGGATGCTTTGTTTTGTTTTGCTCATTTTATTTGCTACTCCTGATCTTTCTCTCTTTTGTAACCTTCTTTTTGTAAAACCATATTAAAAATTGTTTCTTTTGGATTAAAATATTATTTCATTATTTTTTTAATTGTAATTGTTAATTTTTAAAATGAAACTCATGACAACCATTATCATTCTGCTACTATTTGACTCTTCATTCAAAGTATCGAGTCAACTTTACATTATCAAAATTTATTACGAGTTGATTTTGTATTTGTTTTAAGAATTTAAATTATATTTATCAAAAAAAGATTTTAAATTATATATATATATATATATATATATATATATATATATATATATATATATATATATATATATATATATATATATATATATATATATATATATTTGGAATAATGTTCTCAAATTTATTATTTATAAGTATAGTATTTTTATTTATGTGATTGATAGAAATTTAGATTTGTCAAAAATAATTGTTGAGAAAATACTAAATAATAAATATATTTTAAAATTATTTAAAAATAATAATTTTTTATTGTACAACGAAGTAAAACTATTCAATGAATTAAACTCATATTTGTTAATATAAAATTATTAAAAAATATATAAATTGAATGACAGTGGAAAGTTATATTTAATTAAATTATTTTCATAAAAATGTTATATTTTTATCTTTTAAATCTTAGAATAAAAGTATAAAAAATTATATGTATATAATATTTTTGGAAATATATTTTCACCCTTTATATATCGCTTTTTTTCTTTTTCAGATTTATATTTCACCTAAAATGAGATATGATTAAAATAATTAAAATGTCAATTATATTTGATTTTAATTTTAGTTTATATTACATTTGTTTTTTTTTGCTACTACTTTATTTGGGAGAGTAATAAGGAAATAAAAAACAATTAATTTAGTTTTTAAATTATCAAATGTCTTACCAATTTAATCTATAAACAATTAAAATCAGTTAAAAATTTCATAAACTATTTTACCATCTTATTATTTAATATCTTTTGAGGGACTAAATAACGGTGAAATTAAATAATAATTTAAATATTTTTAGTTAATTTTAATAATTTATAGACTAAATTGTTAAAAGAGTGATCATTTATGGATTAATTTGTCTCTTTAATAAATAAATAGGTTTATTTTAGTTATTAAGGATGGTAAGTAATGTCATTTATTTATTTTTTGTTGGTGTTCTTGGGTAGAGGTCAAGAAAATATCGACCCATTAAGATATTGAGTTATAATAAAAATGATTCAGTCTTAATGGGCGATCGTGATGGACGATGAGATCTAGAGTAGTAAAGGAAGGTGATTTAATGAAATAAGGTTACAAAACCTTGGGAAAATACTAAGTTTCGCCTTAGAGACCCATTCAATAAACTAGTATGATCAAATAAAGATCATTAGGTGGTAGGTTTAAGTCTAGGATGTGGATATATGTGCTTACATGTATAATGACTACAATAATCTATTGGTCTATTTGCTTTTGATGATGATAACACATTGAGGTGAAGTCTTCGTTTGATGTGATGAAAAAGTTTTAATGCTTGAAGATCAAGATATGAAAGCCTATCTATGAAGCACAACACAAAATGTCAAGCGAAATTCAGTGGATTTGGTGAAGATTTTTGATCAAGCAATCTCTTTGATGATGGTATCTATCAATAAGCCATATCAAGCCTCATCAGATAGAAGATGCTAAGTCCTAGATGAAGTGTTGAATCAAGTAAAGGATCTTGAATCTTCAGAGTTGTGAAAGAAATGAAGTATGAATGTTCGCCTTGTCCGTGTAAAGTGATATGTATCTCTAAAGGTATAAGGTTAACTTTGAAATTATTAACGAAAATCACACACACACACACATTCAAAAAATCGAAAAGCCTATCTAATTTTATTAAACTACCATAAACATTTTTTTTGCCTAGCTAATGGATTAAAAACGCATTCTAATCAAATAACAAGGTTTTTACATGGCATAATTGATTAGCCCATTAGGTTTAATCAATTATCCCTTTTGTAACCCTAATAATTTATTAGAGGATGCCATAACCGATTAGTGACGAAGCCATTTAAATCTTCTATATTTGAATCACATAATTGATTCTGTGATATGCATAATTGATTAAGTGATATGCATAATCAGTTATGAGCATTAAAAAGTTCACAGATTCATTCCATTTTTGTGCCAAACTTTGTCCTATAAATAGAGAACTCATTTCTTTTTTCATTCACACCACAAAAAGTATTTTGAATACTTATTCTCTCTCTCTCTCTCTCTCTATATATATATATATATATATATATATATATATATATATATATATTCCTCCCTCAGTATTATAGAATTGATGTAGTGGAAAATATTGTTCAGAAAGTAATTGCTGACAAGTCACCATTGTCACTGATGGTTAGAGTTATTGTGAATTCCACTGAAACAGTTGAAGATGAATCCGATAGAGAAGTAGTTGAATGTTTACTTCAGTTGCAAGTAACCTAAGATGACAAAACAGCGAAAAAGATTAAAGAGTTAGCTAATGGATTAAAAACTCATTCTAATCAATTAAAAAGGTTTTTACATGGTGTAAGACCCCAATTTTGACCCTAAGATCCCTCATGGCATCATAACATTGCATTTGCATAGCCTCAAGGATCATGAGCATCTTGGTTCCCTTTGCCTTTGGGTGGGACTCCTTGTGATTGGTTTGAGATCACCAAGCATGCTTGAATTATACATCATTGTTTCTCTTACTTTTGTTTACTAAAAAAAAAGGAGAAAAACGAAAAGAAAAAAAAACGAAAAAAAAAAGAAAGGAGAAAAACGAAAAAAGAATAATAATAATAATAATAAATAAATAAATATAATATAATATAACAAAAAAAATTTGGACTTGGGCCTCTCTCTTTTGAGCCCACAGGTCCACAAAAACCAGGTTATAAATTCAGAGTTTCAGTGAAACAAAGACATTCAATTCCTATTACCCTGACAGGAAAAAGAAAGTGAGAGAAGAGCTGACAGAGTTCAGAGCAACCTCCAGAGGCAAACCCTCAGATTGCTCTGCAAACCTCACGGGTGCAACTCAATTTCAATCGATCCTCCCCAATCAGGTATGCCTTATTTCCACTACTTTATACTTTCAACCTGAAATTTTTTGATACCCTTTTAATGCATGTGTTTGACATGAGGTTTAGGCCTCCTACCCTTGGTTGCTTTTTCTGAGCTTTTTTTTTGTGAATTTTAATGGCATGATTCATGTGGTTACATTTTGATTTGGGGGCAACTCTTGATTACCCTATCTTGTTTCTCTAACCTGTTTGTTGAATTTTTTTGTGAGGGCTCACATGACTCTTGCAGAGATGGTTTGCGTGGTTTCCCACTTTATTTGTGGGATACCCCTGGAGGTTTATTCCGATTACCTGTGCTTAATGGCTTGAGATATTTATTTGTGACTGCTTATTCCAAAGGATGGGAGCTACTTGGATCGTCAATATGATCTCAAGAGGGGAACTCCCAATGTGGTTTTATTTTCTTTTCCCTTATCTCTTGTATGTTTAGGAATTTAACCCTCCTTTTTTTTTCTCCCCATTCTAACCCAAGCCAAAACTTTTTGTGCAAACAATAACTTTTGTTTTCAACATTAGAAACATAAGCCTTATGCTTTTGATTTTCAAACTTTCTTTTCATAACACTTATTTTGAATTGAACCTTTTAATCCACTTTAACCATATTTTTGTAAATACTTTTAATTGATAAATATAACCCATTCAAATACTTTTTGTGGTTTCAATGGTCACCTTCTTAATCAAACCTTTTTTTATAACCATTAGCTATTAGGTTTGAGTTATCCTTGAGGTAGATATAATACTCACATCTATCCTTAGTGATGGACAATGAGTTTTCCATACTTATTATAGGGTTAACCCCTCACTAGCATGTTGAAGCTATCCTCACATGGTGGATTTGTGGTTTTAGGTTGAGTTTTCTCCCTTTGATAACAAAAGACCTTAAGGTTTTTGGACCAATCAATTCACCAACTTTTTTTTGAATTTTTTTACCCCGAACTACGAGGTTTTGATCCTAATACTTTTTTAAGATGGTACGTAGGCAATGGGTTCATCCATTCAAACACAAAATGTAAATAAATTTGTATATTCTTTTCTCATCCCTTCAATCATGTTTGCACAAATAAATTTGCACAAAAAAAAACAACCTTACAACAAATGTGAAAAGGGCTCCCTAGGAGTACCTAGGATGCTTTGGGTGCCTAACACCTTCCCATTGCATAACCCACCCCCTTACCCAGATCTCTGACATTTTTACTAGTTTTTGATTCGATAAAACTTTTAGGTTTTTGTTCGCTTTCTAACCATTCCTTTGGATAAATAGAAGTGTGGTGGCGACTCGACTTGTATGATTTACCTTGGATTTAGTCAATATCTCTAATGGTAACGAATACCTCGCTACAGAAAAATGGCGACTCTGCTGGGGACGTAATTTGCCTAGTGGGTTTTGCCTACTTTTCATATTTGTTGTATTGTATTGTATTTTTTTTTTGTGACATATTTTTGTGCAATTTGGGATTACTGTATTGTATGTAATGATTGAATTGTTTGAATATTAATTCCTTGTATGCTTGGTGATCTTCGTGAGATGAGTTCTATACCCGAACTCGAGTGCACCTAGGATAGGAGAATGGCATAGTCTTGTCGACTTGTGTGGAGTTATTCCTTAGCAAGTTGACTTGCAAGTCCATTCACTTGGTGGAGGTTATGTTGGGATCAATAATGTCACACAAGTAAGTTGTGGTTAGACATTACTCTTTCCAATATAGACCTTAGAAGCCAAGGACCTTAGTATACCAAACCCATCTTGGCCTATGCATAGGATGTAGTGCAAAGGTCGTTCAAGTGTAAGATTTGATACGATTGTTACACGATACTACACTCATAAGAGTCTCTCTTGAGAATATTTTTGGAATACGAGTAGTCGTTTCTTCGATAATATCCGAAAGATGGGATGATGACTATGGGAACCTCTTGTAGAACATGTTTGGCAGGTTTAAACCCTAGTACACTCCCTTTTGGGTGGTTCTTAACCTAAACTCCATGCTCGTGACTTACAACAAACCCTTGATTCATGGTTGATCCGTTCAGGTATCCTTAATATAATGGATCTTGGGTGTTGATAAGGTGTAAACCATAATCCACCAAAATGGATGGTTGATATTAAAGATGCCATGATCCATCCCATGACCTTTGTTTGGTGTGCTTTGCTTGATCCTTGAGTGTGATTGTTGCATTCATGCATTCATGCACCCATTTGCATTCATATCATCAATAAATAAGAAAATTTTCAAGGAACTTAAGGGGTTTATTTGCAAAATTTTCAGACATGGAAAGACAAAGAAGGAATACAAAGAAGTACAGTTTCAGACAACCAGACTTGAAAGAGTTAAGGAATTTGACATCTTATGTATTAGATCCCTTGGGTTTCAAGGCTCGTTTCGGGAAGCTTCTTCCTCTTCTGACCATTCAGGTGGATGAAAGATTGATGAGTGTATTGGTGCAGTTTTACGATCCTTTGTACCGTTGCTTCACGTTTCCAGATTTTCAGCTTTTGCCTACCCTTGAGGAGTATGCTTATCTTGTGGGTATACCTATTCTGGATCAGGTGCCGTTCAGTGGCTTGGAGAGTATTCCTACTTCACAAGAGATAGCAGACATGTTGCACATAGATGAATCTCTGGTTGGTGCTCATATGACTACCAAAGGTGGAATTCAAGGTCTCCCTTCCGAGTTTCTCATTGCTCAAACTACTATTTATGGGAAGGCCATGAGTGAGGAAGCCTTTGAAGCCATATTTGTACTTCTCATCTATGGGCTAGTGTTATTCCCCAACATCGACAAGTTTGTGGATGTGAACGCTATTAGGATTTTCTCTACTCTTAATCTCGTTCCGACTCTGTTGGGCGATACCTATTTCTCTTTGCATATGAGGAATGCAAAGGGTGGTGGCGCCATTGTGTGTTGTTTGCCTATGTTGTATAAGTGGTTTATTTCTCACTTACCTTAGACGGTCGCCTTCAAGGAGAATAAGGGATGTCTACGGTGGTCCACGAGACTCATGTCTCTCACTAATGATGATATCTCTTGGTATAACCGTGTGTATGATGGTGTGTAGATTATTGAGTCTTGTGGCGAATTCTCCAATGTACCTCTTCTTGGTACATGTGGTGGGATTAACTACAATCCTGTTTTGGCACGTCGGCAGCTTGGATTCCCCTTAAAGGATAAACCCAATAACATTCTGTTAGAGGGTGTATTCTTTCAGGATGGTAAATGTCACACCTCGAAAAAATGGGGATACGACTTCAAAGCGAAGCGCGATCGCACGCTCGCAATGATGGACTGAACAGAGTCGCCACCGAACTTTATTTATTCCTAAAAAGGAAAAGGGAAATATCGATAAAACCCAGGACAAAAGAAAGGATAAGATATGGTCATCGCAACCAATATCAGGGTTCGGGAGTCGATTACGTGAGAGGAAGGTATTAGCACCCCTCACGTCCGTTGTACCCAACGGGAACCATTAGGTCAGTTGTGTGCATTAATGTTAGTTGAAATGTTAGGCTTTTCAATTTATTAGGTGGGAATGAAAGAATAGAAGATAGGAGAAATGTTTTTGGATTTTTGACGAAGGACTAAACCTAAGTTTTTTATTAGTGGGCCTGACAAGATTTACGAATCCTGCTCCTACGTATCTCAAAAGAGAAATCAAGGCTTACGTAGTTCTGGGTAGAAAAATGTTTGTTTGTTGGTCGATTTTAGCGAAAGCTATATTGTATTAATCGACAAAAACATCGTTTTACCCAAAACAGATGAGGAGTGGACGCATACCACACATCGAACGGATTTATAAATCTACATTCGGAAAAGCGTCATTTATCTCTACTCAACAATCGTGGCCGAAACATTGTTTTGTATCACTTAAGACAATATATCTTTCATTTATGAAAAAAAAAGGTTTTTGATTAGTCGCACGGCGGCGAGAAAAGAGTTTGATTGGTTGGATGTGTTTTGAGTGATGGCGAGAACTTGGATGAGCGAGATATACATCTCGAATCCTAGCCTCAGGAGTGCATGGTATACACCATGTTCCATTTCCATCTTATTTGCAAAGATGTTTAATAAAGATTAGGTATTTTAGAATTTGATTGAGAAAGGGTTTAACGAAACCACATCGACAATTTTAGGCGATGGCGAGAGTTAAGATTGGCGAGGCATACGTCTCGAATCTTAACCTCAGGAGTGCATGATATACATCATGTTCCATTTCCACCTTTATTGAAAAAGTGTTAAATAATAATTAGGTATTTTGAATTTTGGTTGTGAAAATGACTTGACCTAGATCAAGTATTTGATGAACGATTGAGAAAGATTTGGATAATTGTTTGAGAGGAAACAAAGTGGATAAATTTGGATGATGGCGAGAGTTAAGATTGGCGAGGCATACGTCTCGAATCTTAACCTCAGGAGTGCGCGGTATACACCACGTTCCATTTCCATCTTTATTGAAAAGGTCTTGAATATGAATTAATATTTTTTGAGTTTTTATTATGAAAAATGACTTGACGTTGGATCAAGCATTTGATGAAGTTTTGAGATGGGATGGAATAGGAGGGAGCAATGAGTTGATTTGTTTATTGAGAAAATGCTCGACGTTGGATCGAGTCTTTATTTTGTATTTTTGAAATTTGTTGATTTTATTCTTGTGTTAGTAGCTAATTAAACAACCAAACAATAAAAGAAATAAAAAGTACAAAATTATTACACATTGGGGGAGTGGGGTACATTTGTCAAATGGGGATTAAACAATCATGGAATAAATAAAATCGGGCCCAAACAAATAATGCATGAGTGTAGGTGCAAGAGAACCGGCTCATTGTAAGAAAGCCCAAGAGTAAGCTATGTGAGGTTGACGGCGATGCTTAAAAAGCAATCGACTTACAAGGGTGTGAAAAAGGGGGGGGCTCGATGTTAAATCGAGAAAATATGATTTTTATAAGTTAAAAAAAAAAATGGTTTCGAATGCATGATGCAATAAAAAACAAATCAAATTATTAAACAATAATAAATAAATAAAAAGAAATAAATATGAATAATAAAGCCTAAATATAATAAAAACAGAAAAACTACACCTAGGAGTATCGAACCCGCTACCCTAAAGATCTAGAAGTCACTCCTCTCCACCAGGCCACTTACCAACTAATTGTTACTTTAATACTAATTTAAATATATAAACTAAAATAAATTAAAAAGGATTAAAACAAAAAACTAAATAGAAAGAGGACTGTTAGTCTACTAGTAATCAAACCCAGCCGCATGGCTGTTGGGTTTACCAAGAGGGATAGATTGGAAAACTAAAACACTTATTAACTAACTAACCTAGGAACATTAAAGGAAATTTTTTCATAATGTTTTTTTTTCTTAAACTAATTACCCTATTTGATAATAAATGAAAAAAGAAAATAAAGAAAGAAAAACAAAAAGAATGGAATCGTCTCTCTCACAAAGCTCGTTCACTCTCCATCGCCCAAACTCACTCTCTCTGTATCGCTAACCTCACTCACCCATCGCTCTTCTCTCGCGTGCAAACTCTCTCTCTCTCAACACGCTCCCAAGCCTCGCGTTTCACTCAACCGCTCGCAATCGTCTCTCCCGACTCACGATCGCTCTCAATCGCTCTCATCGCTTACCCTCGAACCCTCTCAAACTCAATCAATCATGTGAGAAAAGCAAGGTCTGAAACGACAAACTCACCTTCGGCGATGACTAACGGCTACGATGAAGCTCACAGGTTTGTCCTTAATTTGGTGATTAGGGTTTTTTCGGTTTGGCCGCCTCTCTCTCAATTTTTTTTCCTACTGATCTCTGCTTTTCTATTTATTCTTGCACATTAGGGTTTCGAAAGATGCTCAATGGTCCAATGGAGAATGGTTCAGGATTGCTTTTGCTGCTCAGAAACGAGCTTAACCTGTTTTATGCTATAATCCGGAACTGGTAATACGAACTCCTTCTTTCTCTTTGAATTTGTCTTTATCCCGATTTGGGAAATTTTGTAATTTTCACTCTTTGACTAACTCAACTGTGTTACTGCAGTGAAAATTGGTGTGGTTTTTGTCCGGTGGTCAAGCTCCTGGAGGTCACAATGCGATTTCTGGAATTTTTCAATTACCTCAGACTTATTCACCTTTTTAGAAATCAGGGTGGCTTTGACATGATTCGCAGTGGGAGGGCGCAAGATTGATCGGAGAAAGTTGCTTCTTCTTGCCGCCGTTTTTACCGTAACTGGATTTCTGTTTCAGTTTTTTAGTTGAATGAGTTTCTTGAAGGGGAGGTAATTCAGCAGGTTCGCCTCACGTCTGCTTAACCTGGGGTTCCGAAGCTCAGTAGCGTCGGACTTGTATATAAGCATTTTGGATTGGAAATAATTGCGAATGTGCTTCGTCTTGATGAAGATCATTCTCATGTGCACCAGTTATATCCAGCAGTCATCTGATACCGAAAATGAGGCTTTTCAAAGGGCAATGGCTCTGGCTGGTGGTGAATTTTTTGGAGAATGTGAATTATTGTGCAAAATCATGGTTGTCGGCGCGGTCTATTGTTATGGAGTATCTTGCAGCAATATGCGACCGAGTGAACCGGTTATAGCAGCCAATGTACCACTTGGTGATAAGGTAAGCTTTTCACCTTTCCTAGGATGATCCTTTATACATGTCAGGGGTGAAGCTCGAGCAAATGGCTGAGGTTTCACTGCTGATTTCTTTGGTGTTTTCTGTGGAGAAGTATTTTCACTCTGCCAAATCAATTTAGAAAATGAAGCTATTGGATTTTGTCACTCTGCTAATATTTTCTTGGTCTCCATCTTGTCAGCAGCATAATTTGGATTTTGTCTTCAAAATCAACTTCAGATGTATCAATCAACAGATAGCTGGTATGGATCACATGGGAAACATCATAACTGTGAGATGAAGGAAACAATCTTCAAGCTTTCCTTTTACAGGTCCTTCTTGCTTCAGCTCTGTTCAGGAGAAAAACGGAAGAAGTCCTATATGTCTTGGCAACGGTAGCAGCAGTCTTTAAGATTGAGTAGCAACCCATATTCTGTTTAAGTTGTGGTAAAAAAAATCTAACAGGCATGAGGACAAAATTTCATAGACTATGGGTTATGAATGGTAATATTCAAACTGCAGTTTTCTTGTTTCTGAAATTTTCCTTCATCATGGCAATTTTTTCTTGCACTGATTCACAGTTTTCCCTGGTACAGCAGCAGCTACTCGCTCCCATCTCTGACTAGCTTCCTTTGGAAAGGTTTTTAAAGCTTGAACTAGTGCTCTTTCCTGCACTGCAGACCACACCTCTGATTCAGAAACTTCTTGAGACTCTTCCGAGCTGATGTTACTTGTTGCTGTCGGTTTATTACTTTATGCCGGCTGTTGTACTGCTGTTATGTTAATCATTGTTTGTCGCAGGTTTGTATTATAACCGGTCAAGTTGGACTCGGTTAGGCTGGCATGCTAGCATAATTGGCAACATGTGTTTCAAATGGAGAATGAGATGATGCTGTTGTACAAGGATCGCAGGTATGACAGAAGAGTCGAAAAGCTTGCCGTCGAATACTTTGAGAGTCGCTTAACTGCAATTGCCATTCTATAGCTCAATATTACCCTCATGTTATTTATTTGTGACTTCAGGTAAAATGATGCAGCAGTCAAACCAAGATTCCTCCAGAGAAGAGAACGGTGCTCCACATCCAAATCTACCATTTTCCAACTTTAAAACAATAATGACGGCTACAAGAAATTGTGGTCATGAGAATAAGCATGAAGGAGCCTAAGCTTATGTTAGGAAAATACTCATACATTAACATATTCTCATCTCCTTTAATGCAGCAACCTAAAATCCTCTCAAGAGTTGTGTTGGAATTTTGAAATCACAAAAACCTCATTTTTAAACTCTTCCATGCCTTGTCCAGAATACTTTGACAGTGTCGCCGCCAAAGACAGCCAATAACGACATTGATGGATCCAAAAGATTTGTCACTGATGTAACCGAATTGAAAATTTCAAAAGACGATGGAATATTGCCGTAGTGTGGGAATCCCAGCTAAAAGCATGCCGAATGCTCTCCTTGGAATGGTCCTCGGGTGAATTCTCTTTTCCTCATCACTACTAATTAACCAGCATTGAAGAGCCCTTCAGTGCAGCAGCAGTGAATAAATGGTCCCTTATGAGCATCTTTGCTTTTTGCAGTAGGGTGAAGGTCTCCTTCATTAAGAGCAAATCATGCGTTTTGCAAACACTAGAGAAACTTTAAGCAGCATATGATGTCCCCCAATTAGAGATGTAGTTTATCAGTGTGTTTTGTCTATTTGTTTCCAATGTTGCTGCTTGAAGTACATCTATTGATATTGTAATTTTCCATGTTCTTTCATGTATACAAACAAACTAGCCTTATTGGTGTCTTGCTTCACAGGAAGATTTCTGGATTGACAATTCAAATAGTCCTTAAATTTCTGGAAGTCTCTCATTAGCTTTTGTAAAAGAAACTACTTATGTTACCAAAGTGACGGGATAAACAAATCTGCCCAACCTGCCAATTCCATAAAATAAAACTGCCGCAGTGCTAAAAGATACTTTTGCAACTTAAACGCCTCCTTAAGCACATTGATGATTAATTTGCTGACATAATTGTATTCAACCATGATTTTTTGAATTAAGCACTTGTCAATTATAATATCAAGTGGCATCTCAAATGCCGACCACAAATTCTGCTTTTGAGTAGCATTACAATCAACAGTTTTTCTTAGAACTGCCCAAAAGTCTTTTCCCGGCTGCTCCCATCAGACGCATCAGTTGAAACATATTTCTTATGGCCTACCACATTCAGTGAAGCATCAAAACAAAATTTGGAAACATCAACCAAAACCATCCTCATTCCTATGGCCAATTTCTTCATATTCATTATTTTGATTACCATGAGTAGATGCATAACTATCCAAAGGATATGAAGATGTGCTTAAACAGATTGAAATGGGGAGAATTTTCAGGGTCAAAATCGGGGTATGACAGTTGCCCCTATTTAAGCGTCTTCAACTAGAGAATATGAAGCAGGACACTCTTCATATGATCATAGTGGGAGATGGTTAAATACTAAGAAGACCCGGATTTTGATCCTGAATCCATATGACATGATGTGATATGATATGATATGATATGATATGCATGATATGATATGCATGGATGCATGTTTTTTTTTTTTTTTTTTTTTTTTTTTTTTTTTTTTTGTAATTTTCATCTGCTAGGGATATGGTGAGTCCCTGACAGGAGACGCTACTAGACAGACCAAAACTGTGGGGAATGCTGATGATCCACAGGGGGACAGACAAACGGTAAGAAACCACTTGCTGGGAAAACAGTCCTGCTGGCGAATCAGACACACACTGGGGAGTATTCAAAGTGAGATTTGATAAACGGCACTTAGAATACAACCGAATAAAGAAAAAGATGCTATGACAGGTTCATATAAGACCTGACAACGCTGGGGAATAATCAAGGAGAAAACTCTTCAGAACAGGTTCATGTATGACCTGACACCGGAATAAGGGTTCAATGACAGGTTCGTACATGACCTGAATGGTATTGAACAAAGAATCTTCAGAGCAGGTTCAAGCATGACCGGACCCCGGAATAAAAAGGTTCAATGACAGGTTCATATAAGACCCGAATAGGATTGAACAAAGAATCTTCAGAGTAGGTTCAAGCATGACCGGACCCCGGAATAAAAAGGTTCAATGACAGGTTCGTATAAGACCTGAATAGGATTGAACAAAGAATCTTCAGAGCAGGTTCAAGTGTAACCTGACCCCGGAATAAAAAGGTTCAATGACAGGTTCATACATGACCTGAATAGGATTGAACAAAGAATGGAAAAACTCTTCAGAGCAGGTTCAAGGATGACCTGACCCCGGAATAAAAAGGTTCAATGACAGGTTCGTACATGACCTGAATAGGATTAAACAAAGAATCTTCAGAGTAGGTTCAAGCATGACCGGACCCCGGAATAAAAAGGTTCAATGACAGGTTCGTATAAGACCTGAATAGGATTGAACAAATAATCTTCAGAGTAGGTTCAAGCATGACCGGACCCCGGAATAAAAAGGTTCAATGACAGGTTCGTATAAGACCTGAATAGGATTGAACAAAGAATCTTCAGAGTAGGTTCAAGCATGACCGGACCCCGGAATAAAAAGGTTCAATGACAGGTTCATACATGACCTGAATAGGATTGAACAAAGAATGGAAAAACTCTTCAGAGCAGGTTCAAGGATGACCTGACCCCGGAATAAAAAGGTTCAATGACAGGTTCGTACATGACCTGAATAGGATTGAACAAAGAATCTTCAGAGTAAGTTCAAGCATGACCGGACCCCGGAATAAAAAGGTTCAATGACAGGTTCGTACATGACCTGAATAGGATTGAACGAAGAATCTTCAGAGCAGGTTCAAGCATGACCGGACCCCGGAATAACGACAATTGAACTCTGACTGCAAGCAATGGACTACAACCAGCTTTTAACGGATTTTGCCAACAACAATTGGACTTGAAAATGACCGGGAAAACCGGATGTTGGTTTAGGGATACCAAGGACAAGCTGGAATTAGAGGTTTAAGGACATAGGATTGACACCAAGACCTAGGTCAATGCAAAATGAGCACGAAGTACATTTCGGCTATGCATGTTTTGAATTTCCTTTTATGCATGATATATGAATGATCATGATTATGAGAATGCTGACACTAGGCAGACTGGGAGTTTGTAAAGGCTTTCTATGGAAGCTCATGATTCCTCAACACCGAGAACTCAACCAAATATTTTATGATAGATGTTGTCAAAGGAGGATTCTATCCAGTTTGATAGCCACAACTTAGCCAATGGAATCCTTTTGGAGGATTAATGAATCGTGCTAGCATAATTTTCGGGCTCTCGTCTTAAACTCAATAGTTATTGACGTACGGCAGAATTCGTTTGAGCAGTTTGAAAGCACGAAGAAAGAGGTTCTGCCCCTCTGTGGCTCATCTTGCCCCAGTTTGTTGAGACTTTGGCAATGTTAACCTTGAGAGTGGGTTTGGAAACAACCTGCCATGAGACTACCTCGAGATGGCATGCCCCAAGCGTTTGTAACTTGCAGCGGTCCGAACTTGACTAACCAAATGCTGGAATGGTAGACTCTTGATTGATTGTCCTTTGGATAGCTGGACTCATTGAGCTCTGAGGTGGCTTGCACCGGTCTAAGTCTTGAAGCAAATTACGCTTGGCTAACTGAACCTTGGAGTGATTGGACTTACTGAGCTCTGAGGTGGCTTGCCCCAGTCTGAGTCTTGAAGCAGATTACTCTTGGCTAGATGACCCTTAGGGTGATTAGCTCGAATCAACTGATGCTCAAAGTGATTTGCCCATGACTAGACTTCTTTCACTCCATCAAGTTCCTCAACTGTGTATTGAATTTCTTTGATGCTAAGTGTTGACTCGCAAATAAGATTGTTCATTCAAAAATGGTAATTTTAATTCAATGTTTATGCAAAAATTTGAAATCAAAATTTATTGATATGAACGGGTAAAATACAGTGAACGAGTCGTTGATAAGAACACAATGGTGATCGAGTCATTCACAGTACGCAAGTTGGTGCCATCAAATGATTAACAAAAATCGTTTGGAGTCAAGTTAACACCACCTTGTTATAGTATGCTTTCGAAATAAACCCTGCCTCAATTAGGTCTTTTAAGGGTTGTAACGTGGTCTGGTTCGCGGTTTCTTGAAACAAAAGGATATAAGGCTCAAAATTTGTTTTTACCCACCCCTTCTTCTTGATGCTCTCCAGTTCCTACGTTCAGTTAGTTCGATACACGCATTCGACTTCCAAGAGGGTTCGAAGGTGGAAATGAGAATTCAAGACAAATTTTCTTGAAATGGCAGTCACCTTATTTTTCTTTGTTTTGTTGAGGATTTGAGGTCCTCTTTTTTTTGTTTTTCTTTATCCCTTATTTTGCCTGGACCACTTCTTTGAAGCTTTCGGTCCATCGAGATGCCCTAACTTTTGCCTAAGTCATTTTGTGGTTTTTGACTTAGCGAGCTTTTTTCAATCTTTTTTTTAAAAGGTGTTGACTGCCATATTATTGGTGGATAAGGATCAACCAACACTAATTTTAGCTTTTCTCAACCTCTTCGACACCTTAACATGTGTGCGAAGGATAACATGGGGTTGAACCTAATTGGAGGGTGTACATATGGACAATTTTTTTGAAAGATCGGACTGCGTGATCAAACTATCTGAACAAAACTACCCTGCCCCAGGTTAAGATTAAGGGTTTTAGATCCGAAATAAACACCAACTTCTAGGCTCAAAGTGGTTGACTAGGGATTAACTCCTTATCTCTTCAGTGTTTGGGGATTTGAAACAATGCCTTACATCATCGACAAGGTTTTACTCAAAAGCATACCACAACAATTTCAGGTGTTTCGTTTTCATCATCCTCCTTCCAATCTTTGTTAACACAACAGTTTGATAAACAAAAGTGAATGAGAGGAGTATTTTTTTTTGTTTTTTAACATAAATGAAAAACGAGTGAATACGAATGGATTAATTCAAAAGATGCATAAACCTTTCATTAATCTTACCAATTCAAAGAAAACAACAATGCTTAAAAGCAATTAACAATCAACATGCAAAGAAACTACAAAAGAAGTGTTGAAACAGCCAAATGATTGCCGACTTTAGGGAATTGACTTCTTCAAACTTGAAGGTTTGGATCAACAAGCTTTTTGACATTGACACGATGATCTTCAAATTCTTTTCCTTCATTCTCATCGTTGAACGCAACCCTCTTGGATTCACTACTCACTTCTCCTTTTCTTTCATTGGTATAGGTCGTGACATTGGAAATCCAAGGCGGTATCTCAATGCTCTTACCAGGAAACAATGATAGCTCACTAGCCATATCCCTGACATCTTCCTTGTGGTACAAAACCTTGAGGGGTATCAAGGGTCCTTTCCCTTTATCATTACTTGGCTCAGAAATCAAGGTATATGTACCTGAGCCTGCCTCCTTGAGTGTTAGTGACCCTATGTCAATCAATCCTCGCAGTTTGAGCTTAAAACTCTTGCATTCCTCGATGGGGTGCCCCATTGTCCCAGTATGGTATTCACACTTGATCTTCGGGTGATCTTCTTCAAAGACTAAGCTCTTCTTGTTAATCAGTCCTCGTACCAAATATCTTAGTGCACAGCAAGAATCTAGGTCATGTCCCAATGCCCCTTTATGGAATTCACATGTTGCATTTGGATTGTACCATGGCAGGTATGGTGACACAGGTGTGAGAGCTCGAGGGGTTACCAAAGTATTCTGGATCAGTAGCGGGTAAAGCTTGCTATATGGTACCGGAATCGAGTCATTGTGATCCTGGTTCTTCTTGCTCTGATTCTGATTTTTGTTTTGAACCTGGCTTTGGTGACTTTGAGGAGCAATAGCCAGAGGATGTTGATGATGACGCCTTGAGGGAGGTCCATATACTGGTAAATGAGGAGTTGCCACATAGAATTTCCCTTGACTTGGGGTAACACCAGATGGATGTGGCGTAGTAGCTCTCTTTGTTGCAGCAGCGTATATTGGGTGACCCTCTCTTCCCAACAAGACTTGCACCGTTTCCAAGACCCATCTCATTTGGCTCTTCAAAAGATTGAGTTCCCCCTTCAGTGCTTCTTGGCCTTTCCTTAGCTCGTCCATCATCTCCTGGGACATGGTTCTTTGTTCTAAACGCGTGTTGAGAATCACTTTGCTTCACGGACAAAAGATGGATGAGTTTTTTTTTGGTAATTTGTCTGGAGAATGACATGCATTATGATGCGATGCAAATGCAATGAATGAATGCAAATGCAAGCCATGCATATTTGTTTTTTATACACGGGTTCAAAAGTCTGAGGTACTGATAAATCTGATTGTTTTCCAAGAATAGGTTCTCACCGGGTAAGATCTAAGGTTTTGTTACAAAGGATCCCCAGAGTCATTGATTCACAAGACTGTTTGACACTTACGGGAAATACTTCCCGGTCGTCAACTCCATCAAGGGAATCTATTCTGGGTGAGGTTCTCGTACCGACTCTTACGAAGTATACACCTCGCGAGTCCGTACTACGCAACCATCGACTGGGTTCTAGACAGGGTACTCAGAGTCATGGATTCGAAAGACTGTTTGACGCTTACGGAAAATACTTTCCGGTCATCAACTCCATCTAGGGAATCTATTCTGAGCGAGGTTCTCGTATCGATTCTTACGAAGTATACACCTCGGGAATCCATACTACGCAACCATCATTTCTAGTTGGCCAAAGGTTCAATGTTCTAAAAGGTCCTTAGAGTCATGGACCCCTTTGAAACATCGGCGCTTACGAGGCATACGCCTCGGGCGACAACATTTGCAAAAGAATCTACTCTAAGTGAGGTTCTCGTACCGACTCTTACGAAGTATACACCTCGGGAGTCCGTACTACTCAACCATCGTCCTATCTTATGTTTTTTCACTCTAGACTCGGGTGTAGAGTCTTTCCCACATGGTTTGCAATCAAGATCCAAGTACCAACAATCACAATAGAACCAATATACAACAGATATATCAATATAATAATAAAGATAATCAAAAGCAATAAATAAGGAAAAGCCACACAATTAAACAAACAAAGGCACACAGACGTCCTAACTAGGCTTGACTCGCTTAGGGATTGGGTGTCCTCCCCAGCAGAGTCGCCATCTGTCACACCTCGAAAAAATGGGATACGACTTCAAAGCGAAGCGCGATCGCACGCTCGCAATGATGGACTGAACAGAGTCGCCACCGAACTTTATTTATTCCTAAAAAGGAAAAGGGAAATATCGATAAAACCCAGGACAAAAGAAAGGATAAGATATGGTCATCGCAACCAATATCAGGGTTCGGGAGTCGATTACGTGAGAGGAAGGTATTAGCACCCCTCACGTCCGTTGTACCCAACGGGAACCATTAGGTCAGTTGTGTGCATTAATGTTAGTTGAAATGTTAGGCTTTTCAATTTATTAGGTGGGAATGAAAGAATAGAAGATAGGAGAAATGTTTTTGGATTTTTGACGAAGGACTAAACCTAAGTTTTTTATTAGTGGGCCTGACAAGATTTACGAATCCTGCTCCTACGTATCTCAAAAGAGAAATCAAGGCTTACGTAGTTCTGGGTAGAAAAATGTTTGTTTGTTGGTCGATTTTAGCGAAAGCTATATTGTATTAATCGACAAAAACATCGTTTTACCCAAAACAGATGAGGAGTGGACGCATACCACACATCGAACGGATTTATAAATCTACATTCGGAAAAGCGTCATTTATCTCTACTCAACAATCGTGGCCGAAACATTGTTTTGTATCACTTAAGACAATATATCTTTCATTTATGAAAAAAAAAGGTTTTTGATTAGTCGCACGGCGGCGAGAAAAGAGTTTGATTGGTTGGATGTGTTTTGAGTGATGGCGAGAACTTGGATGAGCGAGATATACATCTCGAATCCTAGCCTCAGGAGTGCATGGTATACACCATGTTCCATTTCCATCTTATTTGCAAAGATGTTTAATAAAGATTAGGTATTTTAGAATTTGATTGAGAAAGGGTTTAACGAAACCACATCGACAATTTTAGGCGATGGCGAGAGTTAAGATTGGCGAGGCATACGTCTCGAATCTTAACCTCAGGAGTGCATGATATACATCATGTTCCATTTCCACCTTTATTGAAAAAGTGTTAAATAATAATTAGGTATTTTGAATTTTGGTTGTGAAAATGACTTGACCTAGATCAAGTATTTGATGAACGATTGAGAAAGATTTGGATAATTGTTTGAGAGGAAACAAAGTGGATAAATTTGGATGATGGCGAGAGTTAAGATTGGCGAGGCATACGTCTCGAATCTTAACCTCAGGAGTGCGCGGTATACACCACGTTCCATTTCCATCTTTATTGAAAAGGTCTTGAATATGAATTAATTTTTTTGAGTTTTTATTATGAAAAATGACTTGACGTTGGATCAAGCATTTGATGAAGTTTTGAGATGGGATGGAATAGGAGGGAGCAATGAGTTGATTTGTTTATTGAGAAAATGCTCGACGTTGGATCGAGTCTTTATTTTGTATTTTTGAAATTTGTTGATTTTATTCTTGTGTTAGTAGCTAATTAAACAACCAAACAATAAAAGAAATAAAAAGTACAAAATTATTACACATTGGGGGAGTGGGGTACATTTGTCAAATGGGGATTAAACAATCATGGAATAAATAAAATCGGGCCCAAACAAATAATGCATGAGTGTAGGTGCAAGAGAACCGGCTCATTGTAAGAAAGCCCAAGAGTAAGCTATGTGAGGTTGACGGCGATGCTTAAAAAGCAATCGACTTACAAGGGTGTGAAAAAGGGGGGGGCTCGATGTTAAATCGAGAAAATATGATTTTTATAAGTTAAAAAAAAAAATGGTTTCGAATGCATGATGCAATAAAAAACAAATCAAATTATTAAACAATAATAAATAAATAAAAAGAAATAAATATGAATAATAAAGCCTAAATATAATAAAAACAGAAAAACTACACCTAGGAGTATCGAACCCGCTACCCTAAAGATCTAGAAGTCACTCCTCTCCACCAGGCCACTTACCAACTAATTGTTACTTTAATACTAATTTAAATATATAAACTAAAATAAATTAAAAAGGATTAAAACAAAAAACTAAATAGAAAGAGGACTGTTAGTCTACTAGTAATCAAACCCAGCCGCATGGCTGTTGGGTTTACCAAGAGGGATAGATTGGAAAACTAAAACACTTATTAACTAACTAACCTAGGAACATTAAAGGAAATTTTTTCATAATGTTTTTTTTCTTAAACTAATTACCCTATTTGATAATAAATGAAAAAAGAAAATAAAGAAAGAAAAACAAAAAGAATGGAATCGTCTCTCTCACAAAGCTCGTTCACTCTCCATCGCCCAAACTCACTCTCTCTGTATCGCTAACCTCACTCACCCATCGCTCTTCTCTCGCGTGCAAACTCTCTCTCTCTCAACACGCTCCCAAGCCTCGCGTTTCACTCAACCGCTCGCAATCGTCTCTCCCGACTCACGATCGCTCTCAATCGCTCTCATCGCTTACCCTCGAACCCTCTCAAACTCAATCAATCATGTGAGAAAAGCAAGGTCTGAAACGACAAACTCACCTTCGGCGATGACTAACGGCTACGATGAAGCTCATAGGTTTGTCCTTAATTTGGTGATTAGGGTTTTTCGGTTTGGCCGCCTCTCTCTCAATTTTTTTTCCTACTGATCTCTGCTTTTCTATTTATTCTTGCACATTAGGGTTTCGAAAGATGCTCAATGGTCCAATGGAGAATGGTTCAGGATTGCTTTTGCTGCTCAGAAACGAGCTTAACCTGTTTTATGCTATAATCCGGAACTGGTAATACGAACTCCTTCTTTCTCTTTGAATTTGTCTTTATCCCGATTTGGGAAATTTTGTAATTTTCACTCTTTGACTAACTCAACTGTGTTACTGCAGTGAAAATTGGTGTGGTTTTTGTCCGGTGGTCAAGCTCCTGGAGGTCACAATGCGATTTCTGGAATTTTTCAATTACCTCAGACTTATTCACCTTTTTAGAAATCAGGGTGGCTTTGACATGATTCGCAGTGGGAGGGCGCAAGATTGATCGGAGAAAGTTGCTTCTTCTTGCCGCCGTTTTTACCGTAACTGGATTTCTGTTTCAGTTTTTTAGTTGAATGAGTTTCTTGAAGGGGAGGTAATTCAGCAGGTTCGCCTCACGTCTGCTTAACCTGGGGTTCCGAAGCTCAGTAGCGTCGGACTTGTATATAAGCATTTTGGATTGGAAATAATTGCGAATGTGCTTCGTCTTGATGAAGATCATTCTCATGTGCACCAGTTATATCCAGCAGTCATCTGATACCGAAAATGAGGCTTTTCAAAGGGCAATGGCTCTGGCTGGTGGTGAATTTTTTGGAGAATGTGAATTATTGTGCAAAATCATGGTTGTCGGCGCGGTCTATTGTTATGGAGTATCTTGCAGCAATATGCGACCGAGTGAACCGGTTATAGCAGCCAATGTACCACTTGGTGATAAGGTAAGCTTTTCACCTTTCCTAGGATGATCCTTTATACATGTCAGGGGTGAAGCTCGAGCAAATGGCTGAGGTTTCACTGCTGATTTCTTTGGTGTTTTCTGTGGAGAAGTATTTTCACTCTGCCAAATCAATTTAGAAAATGAAGCTATTGGATTTTGTCACTCTGCTAATATTTTCTTGGTCTCCATCTTGTCAGCAGCATAATTTGGATTTTGTCTTCAAAATCAACTTCAGATGTATCAATCAACAGATAGCTGGTATGGATCACATGGGAAACATCATAACTGTGAGATGAAGGAAACAATCTTCAAGCTTTCCTTTTACAGGTCCTTCTTGCTTCAGCTCTGTTCAGGAGAAAAACGGAAGAAGTCCTATATGTCTTGGCAACGGTAGCAGCAGTCTTTAAGATTGAGTAGCAACCCATATTCTGTTTAAGTTGTGGTAAAAAAAATCTAACAGGCATGAGGACAAAATTTCATAGACTATGGGTTATGAATGGTAATATTCAAACTGCAGTTTTCTTGTTTCTGAAATTTTCCTTCATCATGGCAATTTTTTCTTGCACTGATTCACAGTTTTCCCTGGTACAGCAGCAGCTACTCGCTCCCATCTCTGACTAGCTTCCTTTGGAAAGGTTTTTAAAGCTTGAACTAGTGCTCTTTCCTGCACTGCAGACCACACCTCTGATTCAGAAACTTCTTGAGACTCTTCCGAGCTGATGTTACTTGTTGCTGTCGGTTTATTACTTTATGCCGGCTGTTGTACTGCTGTTATGTTAATCATTGTTTGTCGCAGGTTTGTATTATAACCGGTCAAGTTGGACTCGGTTAGGCTGGCATGCTAGCATAATTGGCAACATGTGTTTCAAATGGAGAATGAGATGATGCTGTTGTACAAGGATCGCAGGTATGACAGAAGAGTCGAAAAGCTTGCCGTCGAATACTTTGAGAGTCGCTTAACTGCAATTGCCATTCTATAGCTCAATATTACCCTCATGTTATTTATTTGTGACTTCAGGTAAAATGATGCAGCAGTCAAACCAAGATTCCTCCAGAGAAGAGAACGGTGCTCCACATCCAAATCTACCATTTTCCAACTTTAAAACAATAATGACGGCTACAAGAAATTGTGGTCATGAGAATAAGCATGAAGGAGCCTAAGCTTATGTTAGGAAAATACTCATACATTAACATATTCTCATCTCCTTTAATGCAGCAACCTAAAATCCTCTCAAGAGTTGTGTTGGAATTTTGAAATCACAAAAACCTCATTTTTAAACTCTTCCATGCCTTGTCCAGAATACTTTGACAGTGTCGCCGCCAAAGACAGCCAATAACGACATTGATGGATCCAAAAGATTTGTCACTGATGTAACCGAATTGAAAATTTCAAAAGACGATGGAATATTGCCGTAGTGTGGGAATCCCAGCTAAAAGCATGCCGAATGCTCTCCTTGGAATGGTCCTCGGGTGAATTCTCTTTTCCTCATCACTACTAATTAACCAGCATTGAAGAGCCCTTCAGTGCAGCAGCAGTGAATAAATGGTCCCTTATGAGCATCTTTGCTTTTTGCAGTAGGGTGAAGGTCTCCTTCATTAAGAGCAAATCATGCGTTTTGCAAACACTAGAGAAACTTTAAGCAGCATATGATGTCCCCCAATTAGAGATGTAGTTTATCAGTGTGTTTTGTCTATTTGTTTCCAATGTTGCTGCTTGAAGTACATCTATTGATATTGTAATTTTCCATGTTCTTTCATGTATACAAACAAACTAGCCTTATTGGTGTCTTGCTTCACAGGAAGATTTCTGGATTGACAATTCAAATAGTCCTTAAATTTCTGGAAGTCTCTCATTAGCTTTTGTAAAAGAAACTACTTATGTTACCAAAGTGACGGGATAAACAAATCTGCCCAACCTGCCAATTCCATAAAATAAAACTGCCGCAGTGCTAAAAGATACTTTTGCAACTTAAACGCCTCCTTAAGCACATTGATGATTAATTTGCTGACATAATTGTATTCAACCATGATTTTTTGAATTAAGCACTTGTCAATTATAATATCAAGTGGCATCTCAAATGCCGACCACAAATTCTGCTTTTGAGTAGCATTACAATCAACAGTTTTTCTTAGAACTGCCCAAAAGTCTTTTCCCGGCTGCTCCCATCAGACGCATCAGTTGAAACATATTTCTTATGGCCTACCACATTCAGTGAAGCATCAAAACAAAATTTGGAAACATCAACCAAAACCATCCTCATTCCTATGGCCAATTTCTTCATATTCATTATTTTGATTACCATGAGTAGATGCATAACTATCCAAAGGATATGAAGATGTGCTTAAACAGATTGAAATGGGGAGAATTTTCAGGGTCAAAATCGGGGTATGACAGTTGCCCCTATTTAAGCGTCTTCAACTAGAGAATATGAAGCAGGACACTCTTCATATGATCATAGTGGGAGATGGTTAAATACTAAGAAGACCCGGATTTTGATCCTGAATCCATATGACATGATGTGATATGATATGATATGATATGATATGCATGATATGATATGCATGGATGCATGTTTTTTTTTTTTTTTTTTTTTTTTTTTTTTTTTTTGTAATTTTCATCTGCTAGGGATATGGTGAGTCCCTGACAGGAGACGCTACTAGACAGACCAAAACTGTGGGGAATGCTGATGATCCACAGGGGGACAGACAAACGGTAAGAAACCACTTGCTGGGAAAACAGTCCTGCTGGCGAATCAGACACACACTGGGGAGTATTCAAAGTGAGATTTGATAAACGGCACTTAGAATACAACCGAATAAAGAAAAAGATGCTATGACAGGTTCATATAAGACCTGACAACGCTGGGGAATAATCAAGGAGAAAACTCTTCAGAACAGGTTCATGTATGACCTGACACCGGAATAAGGGTTCAATGACAGGTTCGTACATGACCTGAATGGTATTGAACAAAGAATCTTCAGAGCAGGTTCAAGCATGACCGGACCCCGGAATAAAAAGGTTCAATGACAGGTTCATATAAGACCCGAATAGGATTGAACAAAGAATCTTCAGAGTAGGTTCAAGCATGACCGGACCCCGGAATAAAAAGGTTCAATGACAGGTTCGTATAAGACCTGAATAGGATTGAACAAAGAATCTTCAGAGCAGGTTCAAGTGTAACCTGACCCCGGAATAAAAAGGTTCAATGACAGGTTCATACATGACCTGAATAGGATTGAACAAAGAATGGAAAAACTCTTCAGAGCAGGTTCAAGGATGACCTGACCCCGGAATAAAAAGGTTCAATGACAGGTTCGTACATGACCTGAATAGGATTAAACAAAGAATCTTCAGAGTAGGTTCAAGCATGACCGGACCCCGGAATAAAAAGGTTCAATGACAGGTTCGTATAAGACCTGAATAGGATTGAACAAATAATCTTCAGAGTAGGTTCAAGCATGACCGGACCCCGGAATAAAAAGGTTCAATGACAGGTTCGTATAAGACCTGAATAGGATTGAACAAAGAATCTTCAGAGTAGGTTCAAGCATGACCGGACCCCGGAATAAAAAGGTTCAATGACAGGTTCATACATGACCTGAATAGGATTGAACAAAGAATGGAAAAACTCTTCAGAGCAGGTTCAAGGATGACCTGACCCCGGAATAAAAAGGTTCAATGACAGGTTCGTACATGACCTGAATAGGATTGAACAAAGAATCTTCAGAGTAAGTTCAAGCATGACCGGACCCCGGAATAAAAGGTTCAATGACAGGTTCGTACATGACCTGAATAGGATTGAACGAAGAATCTTCAGAGCAGGTTCAAGCATGACCGGACCCCGGAATAACGACAATTGAACTCTGACTGCAAGCAATGGACTACAACCAGCTTTTAACGGATTTTGCCAACAACAATTGGACTTGAAAATGACCGGGAAAACCGGATGTTGGTTTAGGGATACCAAGGACAAGCTGGAATTAGAGGTTTAAGGACATAGGATTGACACCAAGACCTAGGTCAATGCAAAATGAGCACGAAGTACATTTCGGCTATGCATGTTTTGAATTTCCTTTTATGCATGATATATGAATGATCATGATTATGAGAATGCTGACACTAGGCAGACTGGGAGTTTGTAAAGGCTTTCTATGGAAGCTCATGATTCCTCAACACCGAGAACTCAACCAAATATTTTATGATAGATGTTGTCAAAGGAGGATTCTATCCAGTTTGATAGCCACAACTTAGCCAATGGAATCCTTTTGGAGGATTAATGAATCGTGCTAGCATAATTTTCGGGCTCTCGTCTTAAACTCAATAGTTATTGACGTACGGCAGAATTCGTTTGAGCAGTTTGAAAGCACGAAGAAAGAGGTTCTGCCCCTCTGTGGCTCATCTTGCCCCAGTTTGTTGAGACTTTGGCAATGTTAACCTTGAGAGTGGGTTTGGAAACAACCTGCCATGAGACTACCTCGAGATGGCATGCCCCAAGCGTTTGTAACTTGCAGCGGTCCGAACTTGACTAACCAAATGCTGGAATGGTAGACTCTTGATTGATTGTCCTTTGGATAGCTGGACTCATTGAGCTCTGAGGTGGCTTGCACCGGTCTAAGTCTTGAAGCAAATTACGCTTGGCTAACTGAACCTTGGAGTGATTGGACTTACTGAGCTCTGAGGTGGCTTGCCCCAGTCTGAGTCTTGAAGCAGATTACTCTTGGCTAGATGACCCTTAGGGTGATTAGCTCGAATCAACTGATGCTCAAAGTGATTTGCCCATGACTAGACTTCTTTCACTCCATCAAGTTCCTCAACTGTGTATTGAATTTCTTTGATGCTAAGTGTTGACTCGCAAATAAGATTGTTCATTCAAAAATGGTAATTTTAATTCAATGTTTATGCAAAAATTTGAAATCAAAATTTATTGATATGAACGGGTAAAATACAGTGAACGAGTCGTTGATAAGAACACAATGGTGATCGAGTCATTCACAGTACGCAAGTTGGTGCCATCAAATGATTAACAAAAATCGTTTGGAGTCAAGTTAACACCACCTTGTTATAGTATGCTTTCGAAATAAACCCTGCCTCAATTAGGTCTTTTAAGGGTTGTAACGTGGTCTGGTTCGCGGTTTCTTGAAACAAAAGGATATAAGGCTCAAAATTTGTTTTTACCCACCCCTTCTTCTTGATGCTCTCCAGTTCCTACGTTCAGTTAGTTCGATACACGCATTCGACTTCCAAGAGGGTTCGAAGGTGGAAATGAGAATTCAAGACAAATTTTCTTGAAATGGCAGTCACCTTATTTTTCTTTGTTTTGTTGAGGATTTGAGGTCCTCTTTTTTTTGTTTTTCTTTATCCCTTATTTTGCCTGGACCACTTCTTTGAAGCTTTCGGTCCATCGAGATGCCCTAACTTTTGCCTAAGTCATTTTGTGGTTTTTGACTTAGCGAGCTTTTTTCAATCTTTTTTTTAAAAGGTGTTGACTGCCATATTATTGGTGGATAAGGATCAACCAACACTAATTTTAGCTTTTCTCAACCTCTTCGACACCTTAACATGTGTGCGAAGGATAACATGGGGTTGAACCTAATTGGAGGGTGTACATATGGACAATTTTTTTGAAAGATCGGACTGCGTGATCAAACTATCTGAACAAAACTACCCTGCCCCAGGTTAAGATTAAGGGTTTTAGATCCGAAATAAACACCAACTTCTAGGCTCAAAGTGGTTGACTAGGGATTAACTCCTTATCTCTTCAGTGTTTGGGGATTTGAAACAATGCCTTACATCATCGACAAGGTTTTACTCAAAAGCATACCACAACAATTTCAGGTGTTTCGTTTTCATCATCCTCCTTCCAATCTTTGTTAACACAACAGTTTGATAAACAAAAGTGAATGAGAGGAGTATTTTTTTTGTTTTTTAACATAAATGAAAAACGAGTGAATACGAATGGATTAATTCAAAAGATGCATAAACCTTTCATTAATCTTACCAATTCAAAGAAAACAACAATGCTTAAAAGCAATTAACAATCAACATGCAAAGAAACTACAAAAGAAGTGTTGAAACAGCCAAATGATTGCCGACTTTAGGGAATTGACTTCTTCAAACTTGAAGGTTTGGATCAACAAGCTTTTTGACATTGACACGATGATCTTCAAATTCTTTTCCTTCATTCTCATCGTTGAACGCAACCCTCTTGGATTCACTACTCACTTCTCCTTTTCTTTCATTGGTATAGGTCGTGACATTGGAAATCCAAGGCGGTATCTCAATGCTCTTACCAGGAAACAATGATAGCTCACTAGCCATATCCCTGACATCTTCCTTGTGGTACAAAACCTTGAGGGGTATCAAGGGTCCTTTCCCTTTATCATTACTTGGCTCAGAAATCAAGGTATATGTACCTGAGCCTGCCTCCTTGAGTGTTAGTGACCCTATGTCAATCAATCCTCGCAGTTTGAGCTTAAAACTCTTGCATTCCTCGATGGGGTGCCCCATTGTCCCAGTATGGTATTCACACTTGATCTTCGGGTGATCTTCTTCAAAGACTAAGCTCTTCTTGTTAATCAGTCCTCGTACCAAATATCTTAGTGCACAGCAAGAATCTAGGTCATGTCCCAATGCCCCTTTATGGAATTCACATGTTGCATTTGGATTGTACCATGGCAGGTATGGTGACACAGGTGTGAGAGCTCGAGGGGTTACCAAAGTATTCTGGATCAGTAGCGGGTAAAGCTTGCTATATGGTACCGGAATCGAGTCATTGTGATCCTGGTTCTTCTTGCTCTGATTCTGATTTTTGTTTTGAACCTGGCTTTGGTGACTTTGAGGAGCAATAGCCAGAGGATGTTGATGATGACGCCTTGAGGGAGGTCCATATACTGGTAAATGAGGAGTTGCCACATAGAATTTCCCTTGACTTGGGGTAACACCAGATGGATGTGGCGTAGTAGCTCTCTTTGTTGCAGCAGCGTATATTGGGTGACCCTCTCTTCCCAACAAGACTTGCACCGTTTCCAAGACCCATCTCATTTGGCTCTTCAAAAGATTGAGTTCCCCCTTCAGTGCTTCTTGGCCTTTCCTTAGCTCGTCCATCATCTCCTGGGACATGGTTCTTTGTTCTAAACGCGTGTTGAGAATCACTTTGCTTCACGGACAAAAGATGGATGAGTTTTTTTTTGGTAATTTGTCTGGAGAATGACATGCATTATGATGCGATGCAAATGCAATGAATGAATGCAAATGCAAGCCATGCATATTTGTTTTTTATACACGGGTTCAAAAGTCTGAGGTACTGATAAATCTGATTGTTTTCCAAGAATAGGTTCTCACCGGGTAAGATCTAAGGTTTTGTTACAAAGGATCCCCAGAGTCATTGATTCACAAGACTGTTTGACGCTTACGGGAAATACTTCCCGGTCGTCAACTCCATCAAGGGAATCTATTCTGGGTGAGGTTCTCGTACCGACTCTTACGAAGTATACACCTCGCGAGTCCGTACTACGCAACCATCGACTGGGTTCTAGACAGGGTACTCAGAGTCATGGATTCGAAAGACTGTTTGACGCTTACGGAAAATACTTTCCGGTCATCAACTCCATCTAGGGAATCTATTCTGAGCGAGGTTCTCGTATCGATTCTTACGAAGTATACACCTCGGGAATCCATACTACGCAACCATCATTTCTAGTTGGCCAAAGGTTCAATGTTCTAAAAGGTCCTTAGAGTCATGGACCCCTTTGAAACATCGGCGCTTACGAGGCATACGCCTCGGGCGACAACATTTGCAAAAGAATCTACTCTAAGTGAGGTTCTCGTACCGACTCTTACGAAGTATACACCTCGGGAGTCCGTACTACTCAACCATCGTCCTATCTTATGTTTTTTCACTCTAGACTCGGGTGTAGAGTCTTTCCCACATGGTTTGCAATCAAGATCCAAGTACCAACAATCACAATAGAACCAATATACAACAGATATATCAATATAATAATAAAGATAATCAAAAGCAATAAATAAGGAAAAGCCACACAATTAAACAAACAAAGGCACACAGACGTCCTAACTAGGCTTGACTCGCTTAGGGATTGGGTGTCCTCCCCAGCAGAGTCGCCATCTGTCACACCTCGAAAAAATGGGGATACGACTTCAAAGCGAAGCGCGATCGCACGCTCGCAATGATGGACTGAACAGAGTCGCCACCGAACTTTATTTATTCCTAAAAAGGAAAAGGGAAATATCGATAAAACCCAGGACAAAAGAAAGGATAAGATATGGTCATCGCAACCAATATCAGGGTTCGGGAGTCGATTACGTGAGAGGAAGGTATTAGCACCCCTCACGTCCGTTGTACCCAACGGGAACCATTAGGTCAGTTGTGTGCATTAATGTTAGTTGAAATGTTAGGCTTTTCAATTTATTAGGTGGGAATGAAAGAATAGAAGATAGGAGAAATGTTTTTGGATTTTTGACGAAGGACTAAACCTAAGTTTTTTATTAGTGGGCCTGACAAGATTTACGAATCCTGCTCCTACGTATCTCAAAAGAGAAATCAAGGCTTACGTAGTTCTGGGTAGAAAAATGTTTGTTTGTTGGTCGATTTTAGCGAAAGCTATATTGTATTAATCGACAAAAACATCGTTTTACCCAAAACAGATGAGGAGTGGACGCATACCACACATCGAACGGATTTATAAATCTACATTCGGAAAAGCGTCATTTATCTCTACTCAACAATCGTGGCCGAAACATTGTTTTGTATCACTTAAGACAATATATCTTTCATTTATGAAAAAAAAAGGTTTTTGATTAGTCGCACGGCGGCGAGAAAAGAGTTTGATTGGTTGGATGTGTTTTGAGTGATGGCGAGAACTTGGATGAGCGAGATATACATCTCGAATCCTAGCCTCAGGAGTGCATGGTATACACCATGTTCCATTTCCATCTTATTTGCAAAGATGTTTAATAAAGATTAGGTATTTTAGAATTTGATTGAGAAAGGGTTTAACGAAACCACATCGACAATTTTAGGCGATGGCGAGAGTTAAGATTGGCGAGGCATACGTCTCGAATCTTAACCTCAGGAGTGCATGATATACATCATGTTCCATTTCCACCTTTATTGAAAAAGTGTTAAATAATAATTAGGTATTTTGAATTTTGGTTGTGAAAATGACTTGACCTAGATCAAGTATTTGATGAACGATTGAGAAAGATTTGGATAATTGTTTGAGAGGAAACAAAGTGGATAAATTTGGATGATGGCGAGAGTTAAGATTGGCGAGGCATACGTCTCGAATCTTAACCTCAGGAGTGCGCGGTATACACCACGTTCCATTTCCATCTTTATTGAAAAGGTCTTGAATATGAATTAATATTTTTTGAGTTTTTATTATGAAAAATGACTTGACGTTGGATCAAGCATTTGATGAAGTTTTGAGATGGGATGGAATAGGAGGGAGCAATGAGTTGATTTGTTTATTGAGAAAATGCTCGACGTTGGATCGAGTCTTTATTTTGTATTTTTGAAATTTGTTGATTTTATTCTTGTGTTAGTAGCTAATTAAACAACCAAACAATAAAAGAAATAAAAAGTACAAAATTATTACACATTGGGGGAGTGGGGTACATTTGTCAAATGGGGATTAAACAATCATGGAATAAATAAAATCGGGCCCAAACAAATAATGCATGAGTGTAGGTGCAAGAGAACCGGCTCATTGTAAGAAAGCCCAAGAGTAAGCTATGTGAGGTTGACGGCGATGCTTAAAAAGCAATCGACTTACAAGGGTGTGAAAAAGGGGGGGCTCGATGTTAAATCGAGAAAATATGATTTTTATAAGTTAAAAAAAAAATGGTTTCGAATGCATGATGCAATAAAAAACAAATCAAATTATTAAACAATAATAAATAAATAAAAAGAAATAAATATGAATAATAAAGCCTAAATATAATAAAAACAGAAAAACTACACCTAGGAGTATCGAACCCGCTACCCTAAAGATCTAGAAGTCACTCCTCTCCACCAGGCCACTTACCAACTAATTGTTACTTTAATACTAATTTAAATATATAAACTAAAATAAATTAAAAAGGATTAAAACAAAAAACTAAATAGAAAGAGGACTGTTAGTCTACTAGTAATCAAACCCAGCCGCATGGCTGTTGGGTTTACCAAGAGGGATAGATTGGAAAACTAAAACACTTATTAACTAACTAACCTAGGAACATTAAAGGAAATTTTTTCATAATGTTTTTTTTTCTTAAACTAATTACCCTATTTGATAATAAATGAAAAAAGAAAATAAAGAAAGAAAAACAAAAAGAATGGAATCGTCTCTCTCACAAAGCTCGTTCACTCTCCATCGCCCAAACTCACTCTCTCTGTATCGCTAACCTCACTCACCCATCGCTCTTCTCTCGCGTGCAAACTCTCTCTCTCTCAACACGCTCCCAAGCCTCGCGTTTCACTCAACCGCTCGCAATCGTCTCTCCCGACTCACGATCGCTCTCAATCGCTCTCATCGCTTACCCTCGAACCCTCTCAAACTCAATCAATCATGTGAGAAAAGCAAGGTCTGAAACGACAAACTCACCTTCGGCGATGACTAACGGCTACGATGAAGCTCACAGGTTTGTCCTTAATTTGGTGATTAGGGTTTTTCGGTTTGGCCGCCTCTCTCTCAATTTTTTTTCCTACTGATCTCTGCTTTTCTATTTATTCTTGCACATTAGGGTTTCGAAAGATGCTCAATGGTCCAATGGAGAATGGTTCAGGATTGCTTTTGCTGCTCAGAAACGAGCTTAACCTGTTTTATGCTATAATCCGGAACTGGTAATACGAACTCCTTCTTTCTCTTTGAATTTGTCTTTATCCCGATTTGGGAAATTTTGTAATTTTCACTCTTTGACTAACTCAACTGTGTTACTGCAGTGAAAATTGGTGTGGTTTTTGTCCGGTGGTCAAGCTCCTGGAGGTCACAATGCGATTTCTGGAATTTTTCAATTACCTCAGACTTATTCACCTTTTTAGAAATCAGGGTGGCTTTGACATGATTCGCAGTGGGAGGGCGCAAGATTGATCGGAGAAAGTTGCTTCTTCTTGCCGCCGTTTTTACCGTAACTGGATTTCTGTTTCAGTTTTTTAGTTGAATGAGTTTCTTGAAGGGGAGGTAATTCAGCAGGTTCGCCTCACGTCTGCTTAACCTGGGGTTCCGAAGCTCAGTAGCGTCGGACTTGTATATAAGCATTTTGGATTGGAAATAATTGCGAATGTGCTTCGTCTTGATGAAGATCATTCTCATGTGCACCAGTTATATCCAGCAGTCATCTGATACCGAAAATGAGGCTTTTCAAAGGGCAATGGCTCTGGCTGGTGGTGAATTTTTTGGAGAATGTGAATTATTGTGCAAAATCATGGTTGTCGGCGCGGTCTATTGTTATGGAGTATCTTGCAGCAATATGCGACCGAGTGAACCGGTTATAGCAGCCAATGTACCACTTGGTGATAAGGTAAGCTTTTCACCTTTCCTAGGATGATCCTTTATACATGTCAGGGGTGAAGCTCGAGCAAATGGCTGAGGTTTCACTGCTGATTTCTTTGGTGTTTTCTGTGGAGAAGTATTTTCACTCTGCCAAATCAATTTAGAAAATGAAGCTATTGGATTTTGTCACTCTGCTAATATTTCTTGGTCTCCATCTTGTCAGCAGCATAATTTGGATTTTGTCTTCAAAATCAACTTCAGATGTATCAATCAACAGATAGCTGGTATGGATCACATGGGAAACATCATAACTGTGAGATGAAGGAAACAATCTTCAAGCTTTCCTTTTACAGGTCCTTCTTGCTTCAGCTCTGTTCAGGAGAAAAACGGAAGAAGTCCTATATGTCTTGGCAACGGTAGCAGCAGTCTTTAAGATTGAGTAGCAACCCATATTCTGTTTAAGTTGTGGTAAAAAAAATCTAACAGGCATGAGGACAAAATTTCATAGACTATGGGTTATGAATGGTAATATTCAAACTGCAGTTTTCTTGTTTCTGAAATTTTCCTTCATCATGGCAATTTTTTCTTGCACTGATTCACAGTTTTCCCTGGTACAGCAGCAGCTACTCGCTCCCATCTCTGACTAGCTTCCTTTGGAAAGGTTTTTAAAGCTTGAACTAGTGCTCTTTCCTGCACTGCAGACCACACCTCTGATTCAGAAACTTCTTGAGACTCTTCCGAGCTGATGTTACTTGTTGCTGTCGGTTTATTACTTTATGCCGGCTGTTGTACTGCTGTTATGTTAATCATTGTTTGTCGCAGGTTTGTATTATAACCGGTCAAGTTGGACTCGGTTAGGCTGGCATGCTAGCATAATTGGCAACATGTGTTTCAAATGGAGAATGAGATGATGCTGTTGTACAAGGATCGCAGGTATGACAGAAGAGTCGAAAAGCTTGCCGTCGAATACTTTGAGAGTCGCTTAACTGCAATTGCCATTCTATAGCTCAATATTACCCTCATGTTATTTATTTGTGACTTCAGGTAAAATGATGCAGCAGTCAAACCAAGATTCCTCCAGAGAAGAGAACGGTGCTCCACATCCAAATCTACCATTTTCCAACTTTAAAACAATAATGACGGCTACAAGAAATTGTGGTCATGAGAATAAGCATGAAGGAGCCTAAGCTTATGTTAGGAAAATACTCATACATTAACATATTCTCATCTCCTTTAATGCAGCAACCTAAAATCCTCTCAAGAGTTGTGTTGGAATTTTGAAATCACAAAAACCTCATTTTTAAACTCTTCCATGCCTTGTCCAGAATACTTTGACAGTGTCGCCGCCAAAGACAGCCAATAACGACATTGATGGATCCAAAAGATTTGTCACTGATGTAACCGAATTGAAAATTTCAAAAGACGATGGAATATTGCCGTAGTGTGGGAATCCCAGCTAAAAGCATGCCGAATGCTCTCCTTGGAATGGTCCTCGGGTGAATTCTCTTTTCCTCATCACTACTAATTAACCAGCATTGAAGAGCCCTTCAGTGCAGCAGCAGTGAATAAATGGTCCCTTATGAGCATCTTTGCTTTTTGCAGTAGGGTGAAGGTCTCCTTCATTAAGAGCAAATCATGCGTTTTGCAAACACTAGAGAAACTTTAAGCAGCATATGATGTCCCCCAATTAGAGATGTAGTTTATCAGTGTGTTTTGTCTATTTGTTTCCAATGTTGCTGCTTGAAGTACATCTATTGATATTGTAATTTTCCATGTTCTTTCATGTATACAAACAAACTAGCCTTATTGGTGTCTTGCTTCACAGGAAGATTTCTGGATTGACAATTCAAATAGTCCTTAAATTTCTGGAAGTCTCTCATTAGCTTTTGTAAAAGAAACTACTTATGTTACCAAAGTGACGGGATAAACAAATCTGCCCAACCTGCCAATTCCATAAAATAAAACTGCCGCAGTGCTAAAAGATACTTTTGCAACTTAAACGCCTCCTTAAGCACATTGATGATTAATTTGCTGACATAATTGTATTCAACCATGATTTTTTGAATTAAGCACTTGTCAATTATAATATCAAGTGGCATCTCAAATGCCGACCACAAATTCTGCTTTTGAGTAGCATTACAATCAACAGTTTTTCTTAGAACTGCCCAAAAGTCTTTTCCCGGCTGCTCCCATCAGACGCATCAGTTGAAACATATTTCTTATGGCCTACCACATTCAGTGAAGCATCAAAACAAAATTTGGAAACATCAACCAAAACCATCCTCATTCCTATGGCCAATTTCTTCATATTCATTATTTTGATTACCATGAGTAGATGCATAACTATCCAAAGGATATGAAGATGTGCTTAAACAGATTGAAATGGGGAGAATTTTCAGGGTCAAAATCGGGGTATGACAGTAAAGATCCCCAAGGCTTGAAAGCTAGGATGGTCCGCGCTTGGCGCAAGATTCATAAGAAAGGAAGGAAAGAGTTGGGTCCTAAGAATTGCATCGCTTTGGAGCCTTACACTGTTTGGGTTAGGAAGAGGGCGTCTGAGTATCTCATGCCTTACGAGTATCCGAGACCTACACCTATGATTATGGCTGGGCCTTCAACCCTCCCTAATCAAGGAGTAGAGGAGTTGAGAAACGAAGACCGTTCACGTGCCTGGATCCGTGAACGTGAAGAGTTGCTTCAGCAGATTAATGAGAAGGATGCTTTGATTGAGTTTCTTGAGCATCGGGTTATTGATGACCCTGATGATGTATGGACTTCTCTACTTCCTCAGTCTTCTAAGTTCTGGAAGAGGAGGTATGATCGACTCGCCAAAGAGAAGGCCGATATGGAGGCAGCCTACGAGAGGGAGGTGAAGAGGCTTTGCGCATCTTATCTTCCTATGTCCCGAGCTTTAGATGATTGTTTCTAGGGATCCATAAGACGATTATTTTCCTTTTCTCTTGTATATGATTGACAACGCTGCACTTCTTTTCCCTGATATTATTTGATGTGATATTTCCATATGTGATAAAATGCTTAATATTTCCAGAATTTGCAAATAAAAATCTAAAGTTCCTTTGAAATAAAAAAACAAATCATATGCACAAACATTGCATGCATCATATGCATAAACAGGTTTTGTTTCCGGTCCCTTGCCCTGTGGTCTAACTCTGTGTCCTTCATTTATTTTGAAGACAAGCTGACTTACCGGTACTATACTAGAGCCAGCATTTCAAGACTGATGGATCATTTAGAGCAAGAGGCGGACCATGGATTCACGAGGCAGACGCCGTGACGTCCACCCTACACCAGAAATTGAAATTCGTGAAAAACAAGAAGCTGGTGGTGGTAGAGGGAGAAAGGGCTCTCCTGGTTAGCCATTTGTCTTCCTTCTCTTATATAGATGCTGAGGTTGAAGTTGGAACTCCTTTCCAAGATTTATATATAGCTGAGCCTATTGAGAAGAGAACTCCTTCATTTGCTTCCTACAAAGATGCAAAGTTGGCCATTGAGCGTGGTGCAACCACTGGTTTAGGAAAAATGATTGAGTTAGAAGACAACGAGTCCCGGGCTGGCATAGGTTTTTTCTTCTGGTACTTTCAACAAGCAAGGGTTATTCAAGAGTGGAGGTTTCATCCACACTGGTCTAGATGAGGAGACTGCTGCCGTTTTAGAAGAAGATACAGAGGATTCTGGCAATTTCATCATCCCTGAAGGGGTCTGCAATAATTGGGTCGCTGTGGATATTCCAACAGTTGTCCATAAGTCAACGTAATAATCACTTTGTTTAAAAACCCTTTGTCATACCCCGATTTTGATCCTAAATTTTTTTCCCCATCAATCGGTCACTTGCATTGAAGGATCTTTTATTCATGTTACAGTCATTTCATTCATGCATGGTTAAAATAATTTTCCACATGTCTTCTGTTCAACTACGCCTTTGATGGCCTTAGAGCAACGTCGAGAAGTGCAACATCTAAGACATGAGAAATTTTACCAACCAGTGGTCTCAAGGACGGTGAAGGAAGCACGCGAGCTTAATATGACTAAGAATGATGGATTTTGTTGGGCTGGAAGAAAATGGACAATTTGGATATACATCAATTTATGATTGATTTAAAAAGGAATAACACTTCATCGGTTTACTCAGCCGCATCGAATAGGCCTTGGGAAACCATATTTTGCGGGTCATCACATGTCAAAACTCTACATTTCTAGTTGCTGCTTCTGTGGTGTGCGCATTTGATATTCCTCTTGAAATTCTTTTGCTCTTCATTTCAGCGTTGCCTCACGAATTTACGGATTATGGTGGCAAATTAAGGTCGACTGTGCAAACGATGGTTCTCTGGTTGTGGTTACAAGGATTGCTGTGCCAATTGTCGTATGGATGATTCGAAGCTCTGCAAGAGTCTTTATGACTTCCCACATAGCTTTATTAGTGATCATTGATATTTCTCTAAATTATGACAACGGCGACTTTAGTGCATGGGAGTTTGAAGTAAATATATGGGCAAGAGTGCTTTTCCTTGCAATAACGGAGGAGCATACTCTGGAACCTATTTTAATGTTCATTCAAAAGATTGGCTCGAATATCTTCTTACAAAATGGATGCTAGACAGTTCATATCCCAGTTGAGGTAAGTGCCAAATTCTGAGCATAAGATAGAAAATGATGTTCCCATTGTTCATACATATTACACGTACAAGATACAAGAATCAAATTCAGAAAAATGAGTTGCTGAAAAGTTGATACAAAAGACTTAGGAAACTGCTCTAAAACACTAATACTACTTCAGAGGATATTTAAGATCCATGGGAAGGCCTGCATACTAACGAGCCTGTGACAGTTCAGCCGGTTTCACTGAACCTCATGCCAAATAATCCTGGCTGCACCTAAAAAAGAAGTTGAGCGTGCTCGTAGAAGCCACTTGGGATTGATTGTCCATGTCCCTGCACAGAATGAAGGGATAAGCAGTTTTGTAAGCAAGATGAATTCTGCGGATATAGCGGGTTATGAAGATGCTAGAAGGAAAAATGATGAAAGCCGAGTTCTCTTTCGGGAGAGTAAACTCACACGCATGTTGCAGGACTCTTCGAGAGGAACTAGCAAAGTCTTGTCAGTTTCGTGCTTGAACCCATCATTTTTCAAGACGGTGTGTACATGTTTAGCCTAGTCTCATCGGACGCCCTTTGATTCCACGATGGAAACTGCAAGTTCAACGAGAAAAACTTAGATTCCACAAAGCGCAAGTGCAAGTAACAAAGTGGAAAACCATATTTTTTAGTGTTTCTATTAAATATGTTTTGGAACGCAACAGCCACCACCAGTCATTCAAATCATGTCATGCAAGTAAAAAAGAAAGAGAGAACACATGGAGATGAAAAGCATACAAAATTGATCACAATAAGTAGAAGACTCAGAATGCTTCCTGGACATATGAACTATCCTTCAAAAGTTTTATGGGATGGAGCAAGAGGTTATATTGCATGTCGCTGTCAAACACATTATGGAACTTCTGATGGTGATGTATTATACAGTTGGGATGCAAAAACAGCAGCAACAGTTCAGGAAACCTGCAAGAAAAACCAAAACAGCAACACAATGTCCAACACAATAACATCAGGCATAGCAAGTAATGGACTTACATAGTCCTACAAAGAAGCTTCAAGGAAGGACCAGTTCATCCTTCAATAAAGCCAAGTCTTGCACGATGCCTAACCTGCAGAGATACCTTGGTCAAACCTAACTCAATCAAGGAAATCAGATGACTCGTTTAAGCCAGTTTTATGGTCACGCTAACAGTACCTTATTAAGTGCTGCTCAAACAACACCAAATACCCAGGTGATTCCCAACATTGCAACCGGTATATTCTTCCTGTCATGCCGTTCTGGAGCAATATGCCAAGAAAGACAGCATTCATAATTCCAACAGAATGTCCCAGAGGATGAAACACGCTAGCTATACTCATCGAGCAAGGTGGTACCATGGTCTTGTATAGGCATGCTGGTTCAAGTTGATTTAGGAAAATTCCAGTTTCCAACTCGCTTGACTAAGGAAGACCTTTCTGCTGCTCAAATCCGAACCTCCAAAAAGAACCGATCCTACACAATGGAACCAATCTTCTTTCATTTTTGGAAAACAACATTTTCAAATCAACAACTCCAACGGATGGATAACAGAACATAAAACATGCACTTTGATTATCTAATTACCTGCAAATCGCGATTATAGGCATGTGGAAGTCCTTTGCACACTGTTAGAAGAGTGACCAAAACCCCTTATGATTCCGCCAGACTTGCCACGAGCGAGTTCCATTGGGTTTGGATTTCTTTTCTGAGGCATTAGGCTGCTTTCTCTTGAAACAAAGTCGCTTGGAGTGAATGTCCCAGATTTCACTGCAGTAAAAAATGTACAATTAGCCAAAGCGTTAAAATGTCAAGAAAATACTCAAAATGGAATCAAGACGAAACAGACGAAGAAAAAGCAAGAGCTCAGGTTACCTTTCCCAATTTGTAGCATCAAATAGGATAAAAGTGATTTTGAGCAGAGAAAAGATTTTCTGGAGCTTTCTCTTTTGAATCTTCATACACCAACCGAAACCCTAATTTGCAAGTATAAAAGGAAGCGAGTGAGAGAGAGAAGGGGGGGGGGGACGGCGGAGGCGATTCAAAAAAAAACCTAGAGGAATTGAATACAAAGAAAAAACCCTAACCGAAAAAAGAAGCGGCTTCCTCCACCTAATCGCTTCTCACGAACTCGCTTTGATCCGCACTCGGAAAGAACATTCAAGGGATATCTCCGGCGCTCAGAAGCACCTACCTACTCGCACCGTTTCGCCTCCATCATCTGGGAAAGGATCCGTTCGTTCGTCGTCGGTAATCGCTTTTCTCATTAAGTCATCCCTTTGTGTGGTTGGTAGCTATTTGTGGGAGATGAACGAATATGTTGTTTGTTTAATTTTCTTTCAGTTTGTTTTTCTTTTATTTATTTTAAGGCATTTGAAACACTGTGAGGGTTACCGTGCCATTTAATGGCCATTTGGTTTTTCCATACATAACTTTTCATTAACTAGTGGCTGTTGGCATTAATGATGGTCAGCCTTGTTATCTCCACCCAACAGCCATGCGGCTAGGGTTGGCCGTTGAGATTCTCCCAATATTTCCATTGGGCTTCATTTCACTTCAAGTCCAACAGCCCACATCTGGCTGTTCGCTGTTTTGATCTTTTGAGTGGAAGAGTTGTGTTTATGTATTTTAATTGATCATAAGTTGGCAGTTGGTAGTCCTTGGCCTGGTGGAGGTGGAGTTAACTCAATTTCTCTTTGGTCCTGGGTTCGATACCCAGGTGTGTTTGTTTTGATGTTTTTAGCATTTTGGATTTTCTCACATTTTTTTTATTCTCATATTTTCTTTAATTCTCACATTTGTTTATATGGTCTTACTACTTAACTAACATGTTTCTATTTTTCATTCTTTATTATTTTATTTTTAATATAACTTAGGTTTTTTTGTCTTTACTCGTGCTTGCTATCTCGTTTGTACAGATCATTTATTTTTATATGTGAGTTGTATTTCAATCATGATAAATCATCTAAATTTCATTGAAAAAAAAACCATTCAAAAAAGATTATGATAATAATCACTTAATTCTCGATTCAACGTCGAGCCCATTTCCATACCCTTGTAAGTCGATTGCTTTTAAGCATCGCCATCAACCTCTCATGGCTTACTCTTGGGCCTTCTTACAATGAGCTCTAAGGCAACATCAACTTAACTTTCAATAATTTCAATCCTCGGTACTTTAATTGTTTTAATTTAATAATCAAATCATTTTCTAATTAAAACGTGAAGAAAAAGGTTACCTGGATGGAATGTCCAGTCGTAATCCCGAATATTAGGCTCAAGCTGTAAGAGCTTGTAAGCCGTTAATATTCGTCTTCTCTCTAATATTCAAAAATCATTTTCTTAATAAAGCGTGAAGAAAAAGATTACCTGGATGGAATGTCCAGTCGTAATCCCGGATATTAGGCTCAAGCTGTAAGAGCTTGCAAGTCATAAATATTCGTCTTCTCGCCAAAATATCCGTAAATACCTCAAATCACCTTCTAAATAAAGCGTGAAGAAAAAGGTTACCTGGAGGGAATATCCAGTTGTAATCCCGAATATTAGGCTCAAGCTGTAAGAGCTTGCAAGCCATAAATATTCGTCTTCCCTCCAAAACGCCTATAAACATCTCAAACCATCTCCTTATTAGAGTTGGAAGAAAAAGATTACCTGGGTGGAATGTCCAGTCGTAATCCCGAATATTAGGCACAAGCTGTAAGAGCTTGCAAGCCATAAATATTCGTCTTCCCTCCAAAACATTCATAAATGTCCGAATCATTTTCTTAGCAATATTGGAAAGAAACAGACTGCCTGGGTGGAATGTCCAGACGTAGTCCCGAGTATTAGACCCAAGCTGTAAGAGCTTGTAGGTCATAAGTACTCGTCTTTCAAACTTCAAAATACCTAATTCCTATCTTAATACTTTTTCAATAAAGATGGAAATGGAACATGGTGTATACCATGCACTCCTGAGGCTAGGATTCGAGATGTATATCTCGCTCATCCAAGTTCTCGCCATCACTCAAAATACATCCAACTGATCAAACTCTTTTCTCGCCGCCGTGCGATTAATCAAAAACCTTTTTCATAAATGAAAGATATATTGTCTTAAGTGATACAAAACAATGTTTCGACCACGATTGTTGAGTAGAGATAAATGACGCTTTTCCGAATGTAGATCTATAAATCCGTTCGATGTGTGGTATGCGTCCACTCCTCATCTGTTTTGGGTAAAACAATGTTTTCCTCGATTAATACAGTATAGCTTTCGCTAAAATCGACCAACAAACAAACATTTTTCTACCCAGAACTACGTAAGCCTTGATTTCTCTTTTGAGATACGTAGGAGCAGGATTTATAAATCTTGTCAGGCCCACTAATAAAAAACTTAGGTTTAGTCCTTTGTCAAAAAAATCCAAAAACATTTCTTCTATCTTCTATTCTTTCTTTCCCACCTAATAAATTGAAAAGCCTAATATTTCAACTAACACTAACGCACACAACTGACCTAATGGTTCCCGTTGAGTACAACGGACGTGAGGGGTGCTAATACCTTCCCCTTGCGTAATCGACTCCCGAACCCTGATATTGGTTGCGATGACCATATCTTATCCTTTCTTTTGTCTTGGGTTTTATCGATATTTCCCCTTTCCTTTTTAGGAATAAATAAAGTTCGGTGGCGACTCTGTTCAGTCCATCATTGCGAGCGTGCGATCGCGCTTCGCTTTGAAGTCGTATCCCCATTTTTTTCGAGGTGCGACAGATGGCGACTCTGCTGGGGAAAAACTCTTCCTAAGCGAGTCAAGCCTAGTTAGGTCGTTTGTGTGCCTTTGTGTGTTTACCTATGTGGCTTTTCTTTATTGATTTTGTTATCTTTATTGTCATATTGCTATAATCTGTTATATTGGTTCGATATGCTTTGGTCCTTGGAGAGACTCTGATTGCAAACCTTGTGGGAAAGACTTTTTACCCGAGTCTCGAGTAAAGACATAAGATAGGACGAGGTTGAGTAGTGCGGGTCCGCGAGATGTATTTCTCGTTGGGTCGGTACGAGAACCTCACTTAGAGTAGATTCTTGAGAGGATGTCGTCGCTCGGCAAGTAAGTTGCCGTAAGCTTCGATGTTTTCTTTAGGATCCATGACTCTGAGAACCATTTGTAGAACCTTAGTTCTTTGCCCAACTAGGAAAGATGGTTGCGTAGTGTGGGTCTGCGAGATGTATTTCTCGTTGGATCGATGCGAGAACCTCACTTAGAGTAGATTCTTTAGATGGAGTTGATGCCCGGCAAGTAAGTTGCCGTAGGTAGCAAACAGTCTAATGGATCCATGACTCTAGGAACTTTTTCAAAAACCTTAGATCTTACCCGGTGAGAACCTATTCTTGGAAAACAATCAAATTTATCAGTACCTCGGACTTTTGAACCCGTGTAAAAAAAAAAAAAAAAACACAAATGTGCATGGCATGCATTGCATCCATTCATATACCATTGCATATGCATTTGTCATCATGCATTTCATGTCATTCTCCAGACAAAATACCAAAAAACTCATCCATCTTTTGTCCGTGAAGCAAAGTGATTCTCAACACGCGAAGAGCAAAGAACCATGTCTCAGGGGATGATGGACGAGCTAAGGAAAAGCCAAGAAACGCTGAAGGGGGAACTTAATCTTTTGAAGAGCCAAATGAGATGGGTCTTGGAAACCCTGCAAGTCTTGTTGGGAAAAGAGGGTCACCCAATATACACTGCTGCAACAAAGAGAGCTACTACGCCACATCCATCTGGTGTTACCCCAAGTCAAGGGAAATGTTATGTGGCAACTCCTCATTTACCAGTATATGGACCTCCCTCAAGGCGTCATCATCAACATCCTCTGGCTATTGCTCCTCAAAGTCACCAAAACCAGGTTCAAAACAAAAATCAGAATCAGAACAAGAGGAACAAGGATCACAATGACTCGATTCCGGTGCCATATAGCAAGCTCTACCCGCTACTGATCCAGAATGCTTTGGTGACCCCTCGAGCTCTCACGCCTGTGTCACCATACCTGCCATGGTACAATCCAAATGCAACATGTGAATTCCATAAAGGGGCATTGGGACATAACCTAGATTCTTGTTGTGCGCTAAAAGCCTTGGTACGAGGACTGATTAACAAGAAGAGTTTAGTCTTTGAAGAAGATCACCCGAAGATCAAGTGCGAATACCATACTGGAACAATGGGGCACTCCATCGAGGAATGCAAGAGTTTTAAGCTCAAGCTGCAAAGATTGATTGACATAAGGTCACCAACACTCAAGGAGGAAGGGTCAAGTACATATACCTTGATTTCTGGGCCAGGTAATGAGAAAGGGAAAGGACCCTTGAAAACCCTCAAGGTTTTGTTCCACAAGGAAGATGTCAGGGATGTGGCTAATGAGCTATCATTGTTTCCTGGTAAGAGCATTGAGATACCGCCTTGGATTTCCAATGTCACGACCCATACCAATGAAAGAAAAGGAGAAGTGAGTAGTGGATCCAAGAGGGTTGCGTTCAACAATGAGATTGAAGGAAAAGAATTTGAGGATCATCATGCCAATGTCAAAAAGCTTGTTGATCCCAACCTTCAAGTTTGAAGAAGTCATTCCCCAAAGCTGGCAATCATTTGGTTGTTTCAACACTTCTTTTGTAGTTTCTTTGCATGTTGGTTGTTATTTGCTTTTAAACATTGTTGTTTTATCTGAATTGGTAAGATTAATGAAATGTTTATGCATCTTTTGAATTGATCCATTCGTATTCACTCGTTTTTCATTTATGTTAAAAAACAAAAATACTCCTCTCATTCACTTTTGTTTATCAAACCGATGTGTTAACAAAGATTGGAGGGAGGATGATGAAAACGAAACACCTGAAATTGTTGTGGTATGCTTTTGAAGAAAACCTTGCCGATGATGTAAGGCATTGTTTCAAATCCCCAAACACTGAAGAGATAAGGAGTTAATCCCTAGTCAACCACTTTGAGCCTGGAAGTTGGTGTTTATTTCGGATCTAAAACCCTTAATCTTAACCTGAGGCAGGGTAGTTGTGTTCAGGTAGTTTGATCATGCAGTCGATCTTTCAAAAATCGTCCATATATACACCCTCCATTTAGGTTCAACCACATGTTATCCTTCGCGCACGTGTTGAAGTGTCGAAAAGGTTGAGAAAAGCTAAAATTAGTGTTGGTTGATCCTTATCCACCAATAATATGGCAGTCAACACCTTTTTTTTAAAAAAAGAGATTGAAAAAAGCTCGCTAAGTCAAATACCACAAAATGACTTAGGCAAAAGTTAGGGCATCCCGGTGGACCGAAAGCTTTAAAGAAGCAGTCCAGGCAAAATTAGGGAATAAAGAAAATCAATCAAAAGAGGTCATTAAATCCTTAACAAAAATAAAATAAGGGGACTGCCATTTCAAGAAAATTCGTCTTGAATCCCCATCACACCTTCGAACCCTCTTGGAAGTCGAATGCGTGTATTGAATTAACTGAACATAGGAATTGGAGATCATCAAGAAGAAGGGGTGGGTAAAAATAAATTTTGAGCCTTATATCCTTTTGTTTCAAAAAACCGTGAACCAGACCACGTTACAACCCTTAAAAGACCTAATTGAGGCAGGGTTTATTTTGAAAGCATACTATAACAAGGTTGTGTTAACTTGACTCCAAACGATTTTTGTTAATCATTTGATAGCACCAACTTGCATACTGTGAATGACTTGATCACCATTGTGTTCTTATCATTGACCCGTTCACTCTATTTCACCCATTCATATCAATAAACTTTGATTTCAAATTTTTGCATAAGCATTGAATTAAAATTACCATTTTTGAATGAACAATCTTATTTGCGAGTCAACACTCAGCATCAAAGAAATTCAATACACAGTTGAGGAACTTGATGGAGTGAAAGAAGTCTAGTCAAGGGCAAATCACTTTGAGCATCAGTTAATTCGAACTAATCACTCTAAGGGTCCTCAAGGCAAGAGTAATCTGCTTCAAGAATCAGACCGGGGCAAGCCACCTCGGAGCTCAGTAAGTCCAATCACTCCAAGGCTCAGTTAGCCAAGAGTAATTTGCTTCAAGACTTAGACTGGGGCAAACCACCTCAGAGCTCGGTAAGTCCAGTTATCCAAAGGACAATCAGTCAAAAGTCTACCGTTCCGACATTTGGTTAGTCAAGTTGGACCATTGCAAGTTTCAAACACTTGGGGCAAGCCATCTCGAGGTAGTCTCATGGAAAGTTGTTTCCAAACCCACTTTCAAAGTGAACATTGCCAAAGTCTCAACAAACTGGGGCAAGATGAGCCACAGAGGGGCAGAACCTTTTTCTTCGTGCTTTCAAACTGCTCAAACAAATTCTGCCATACGTCAACAACTATCGAGTTTAAGACGAGTGCCCGAAAATTATGCTAGCACGATTCATTAATCCTCCAAAAGGATCCATTGGCTAAGCTGTGGCCATCAAACTGGATAGAATCCTCCTTTGACAACATCTATCATAAAATATTTGGTTGAGTTCTCGGTGTTGAGGAATCATGAGCTTCCATAAAAAGCTTTACAAACTCCCAGTCTGCCCAGTGTCAGCATTCTCATAATCATGATCATTCATATATCATGCATAAAAGGAAATTCAAATCATGCATAGCCGAAATGTACTTCGTGCTCATTTTGCATTGATCCAGGTCTTGTTGTCGATCCTAGATCCTTTGACCTCTAATTCCAGCTTGTCTTTGGTATCCCTAAACCAACATCCGGTTTTCCCGGTCATTTTCAAGTCCAATTGTTGTTGGCAAAATCCGTTAAAAGCTGGTTGTAGTCCATTGCTTACGGTCAAAGTCCAAATTGTTGCTATTCCGGGGTCCGGTCATACTTGAACCAGCTCTGAAGATTCTTTGTTCAATCCTATTCAGGTCATGTATGAACCTGTTGTTGAACCTTTTTATTTCGGGGTCCGGTCATACTTGAACCTGCTCTGAAGACTTTTATCTGTTTTGTTCAATACCATTCAGGTCATGTATGAACCTGTTGTTGAACCCTTATTCCAGTGTCAGGTCATACTTGAACCTGCTCTGAAGAGTTTTTCCAACTTTTGTTCAATACTATTCAGGTCATGTTTGAACCTGTTGTTGAACCCTTTTATTCCGGGGTCCGGTCATACTTGAACCTGCTCTGAAGATTCTTTGTTCAATCCTATTCAGGTCATGTATGAACCTGTTATTGAACTTTTATTCCGGGGTCGGGTCATACTTGAACCTGCTCTGAAGATTCTTTGTTCAATCCTATTCAGGTCATGTATGAACCTGTTGTTGAACCTTTTTATTCCGGGGTCCGGTCATACTTGAACCTGCTCTGAAGATTCTGTGTTCAATCCTATTCAGGTCATGTATGAACCTGTTGTTGAACCTTTTTATTCCGGTGTCAGGTCATACTTGAACCTGTACTGAAGTTGTTTCTTTCTTTGTTCAATCCTATTCAGGTCATGTATGAACCTATTGTTGAACCTTCTATTCCGGGGTCCGGTCAGACTTGAACCTGCTCTGAAGATCTTTGTTCAATCCTATTCAGGTCATGTATGAACCTGTTGTTGAACCCTCATTCCGGTGTCAGGTCATACTTGAACCTGCTCTGAAGAGTTTTTTCCCAATTTTTGTTCAATACTATTCAGGTCATGTTTGAACCTGTTGTTGAGCTTTTATTCCGGGGTCAGGTCATACTTGAACCTGCTCTGAAGAGTTTTTCCAATTTTTGTTCAATACTATTCAGGTCATGTTTGAACCTGTTGTTGAGCTTTTTATTCCGGTGTCAGGTCATACTTGAACCTGTTCTGAAGATTCTTTCCCTATTTGTTCAATACCATTCAGGTCATGTATGAACCTGTTGTTGAACCCTTATTCCGGTGTCAGGTCATACATGAACCTGTTCTGAAGAGTTTTTCTCCATGATTATTCCCCAGCGTTGTCAGGTCATATGTGCACTGGTTGTAGCATCTTTTCCTTTATTCGGGTTCGGTAAGTCATGTGTGAACTTACTACCAAAATCCCTTGTATTCTAAGCGTCGCTTATCAAATTTCACTTTGAATACTCCCCAGTGTGTGTCTGATTCTCCAGCAGGACTGTTTCCCCAGCAAGTTGTTACTTACCATTTGTCTGTCTCCCTGTGGATCATCAGTGTTCCCCACATATTGGTCTGTCTAGTAGCATCTCCTGTTAGGGGTCCATCATATCCCTAGCAGATAAAAAATTACAAAAAAAAAGAATCATGCATCCATGCATATCCATGCATATCATGGCATATCATATCATATCGCATCATGTCATGGGGATTCAGGATCAAAATCCGGGTCTTCTTAGTATTTAATCATCTCCCACTATGATCATATGAAGAGTGTCCTGCTTCATATTCTCTGGTTGAAGACGCTTAAATAGGGGCAACTGTCATACCCCGATTTTGATCCTAAATTTTTTTCCCCATCAATCGGTCACTTGCATTGAAGGATCTTTTATTCATGTTACAATCATTTCATTCATGCATGGTTAAAATAATTTTCCACATGTCTTCTGTTCAACTACGCCTTTGATGGCCTTAGAGCAATGTCGAGAAGTGCAACATCTAAGACATGAGAAATTTTACCAACCAGTGGTCTCAAGGACGGTGAAGGAAGCACGCGAGCTTAATATGACTAAGAATGATGGATTTTGTTGGGCTGGAAGAAAATGGACAATTTGGATATACATCAATTTATGATTGATTTAAAAAGGAATAACACTTCATCGGTTTACCCAGCCGCATCGAATAGGCCTTGGGAAACCATATTTTGCGGGTCATCACATGTCAAAACTCTACATTTCTAGCTGCTGCTTCTGTGGTGTGCGCATTTGATATTCCTCTTGAAATTCTTTTGCTCTTCATTTCAGCGTTGCCTCACGAATTTACGGATTATGGTGGCAAATTAAGGTCGACTGTGCAAACGATGGTTCTCTGGTTGTGGTTACAAGGATTGCTGTGCCAATTGTCGTATGGATGATTCGAAGCTCTGCAAGAGTCTTTATGACTTCCCACATAGCTTTATTAGTGATCATTGATATTTCTCTAAATTATGACAACGGCGACTTTAGTGCATGGGAGTTTGAAGTAAATATATGGGCAAGAGTGCTTTTCCTTGCAATAACGGAGGAGCATACTCTGGAACCTATTTTAATGTTCATTCAAAAGATTGGCTCGAATATCTTCTTACAAAATGGATGCTAGACAGTTCATATCCCAGTTGAGGTAAGTGCCAAATTCTGAGCATAAGATAGAAAATGATGTTCCCATTGTTCATACATATTACACGTACAAGATACAAGAATCAAATTCAGAAAAATGAGTTGCTGAAAAGTTGATACAAAAGACTTAGGAAACTGCTCTAAAACACTAATACTACTTCAGAGGATATTTAAGATCCATGGGAAGGCCTGCATACTAACGAGCCTGTGACAGTTCAGCCGGTTTCACTAAACCTCATGCCAAATAATCCTGGCTGCACCTAAAAAAGAAGTTGAGCGTGCTCGTAGAAGCCACTTGGGATTGATTGTCCATGTCCCTGCACAGAATGAAGGGATAAGCAGTTTTGTAAGCAAGATGAATTCTGCGGATATAGCGGGTTATGAAGATGCTAGAAGGAAAAATGATGAAAGTCGAGTTCTCTTTCGGGAGAGTAAACTCACACGCATGTTGCAGGACTCTTCGAGAGGAACTAGCAAAGTCTTGTCAGTTTCGTGCTTGAACCCATCATTTTTCAAGACGGTGTGTACATGTTTAGCCTAGTCTCATCGGACGCCCTTTGATTCCACGATGGAAACTGCAAGTTCAACGAGAAAAACTTAGATTCCACAAAGCGCAAGTGCAAGTAACAAAGTGGAAAACCATATTTTTTAGTGTTTCTATTAAATATGTTTTGGAACGCAACAGCCACCACCAGTCATTCAAATCATGTCATGCAAGTAAAAAAGAAAGAGAGAACACATGGAGATGAAAAGCATACAAAATTGATCACAATAAGTAGAAGACTCAGAATGCTTCCTGGACATATGAACTATCCTTCAAAAGTTTTATGGGATGGAGCAAGAGGTTATATTGCATGTCGCTGTCAAACACATTATGGAACTTCTGATGGTGATGTATTATACAGTTGGGATGCAAAAACAGCAGCAACAGTTCAGGAAACCTGCAAGAAAAACCAAAACAGCAACACAATGTCCAACACAATAACATCAGGTATAGCAAGTAATGGACTTACATAGTCCTACAAATAAGCTTCAAGGAAGGACCAGTTCATCCTTCAATAAAGCCAAGTCTTGCACGATGCCTAACCTGCAGAGATACCTTGGTCAAACCTAACTCAATCAAGGAAATCAGATGACTCGTTTAAGCCAGTTTTATGGTCACGCTAACAGTACCTTATTAAGTGCTGCTCAAACAACACCAAATACCCAGGTGATTCCCAACATTGCAACCGGTATATTCTTCCTGTCATGCCGTTCTGGAGCAATATGCCAAGAAAGACAGCATTCATAATTCCAACAGAATGTCCCAGAGGATGAAACACGCTAGCTATACTCATCGAGCAAGGTGGTACCATGGTCTTGTATAGGCATGCTGGTTCAAGTTGATTTAGGAAAATTCCAGTTTCCAACTCGCTTGACTAAGGAAGACCTTTCTGCTGCTCAAATCCGAACCTCCAAAAAGAACCGATCCTGCACAATGGAACCAATCTTCTTTCATTTTTGGAAAACAACATTTTCAAATCAACAACTCCAACGGATGGATAACAGAACATAAAACATGCACTTTGATTATCTAATTACCTGCAAATCGCGATTATAGGCATGTGGAAGTCCTTTGCACACTGTTAGAAGAGTGACCAAAACCCCTTATGATTCCGCCAGACTTGCCACGAGCGAGTTCCATTGGGTTTGGATTTCTTTTCTGAGGCATTAGGCTACTTTCTCTTGAAACAAAGTCGCTTGGAGTGAATGTCCCAGATTTCACTGCAGTAAAAAATGTACAATTAGCCAAAGCGTTAAAATGTCAAGAAAATACTCAAAATGGAATCAAGACGAAACAGACGAAGAAAAAGCAAGAGCTCAGGTTACCTTTCCCAATTTGTAGCATCAAATAGGATAAAAGTGATTTTGAGCAGAGAAAAGATTTTCTGGAGCTTTCTCTTTTGAATCTTCATACACCAACCGAAACCCTAATTTGCAAGTATAAAAGGAAGCGAGTGAGAGAGAGAAGGGGGGGGGGGGGGGGGGGGACGGCGGAGGCGATTCAAAAAAAAACCTAGAGGAATTGAATACAAAGAAAAAACCCTAACCGAAAAAAGAAGCGGCTTCCTCCACCTAATCGCTTCTCACGAACTCGCTTTGATCCGCACTCGGAAAGAACATTCAAGGGATATCTCCGGCGCTCAGAAGCACCTACCTACTCGCACCGTTTCGCCTCCATCATCTGGGAAAGGATCCGTTCGTTCGTCGTCGGTAATCGCTTTTCTCATTAAGTCATCCCTTTGTGTGGTTGGTAGCTATTTGTGGGAGATGAACGAATATGTTGTTTGTTTAATTTTCTTTCAGTTTGTTTTTCTTTTATTTATTTTAAGGCATTTGAAACACTGTGAGGGTTACCGTGCCATTTAATGGCCATTTGGTTTTTCCATACATAACTTTTCATTAACTAGTGGCTGTTGGCATTAATGATGGTCAGCCTTGTTATCTCCACCCAACAGCCATGCGGCTAGAGTTGGCCGTTGAGATTCTCCCAATATTTCCATTGGGCTTCATTTCACTTCAAGTCCAACAGCCCACATCTGGCTGTTCGCTGTTTTGATCTTTTGAGTGGAAGAGTTGTGTTTATGTATTTTAATTGATCATAAGTTGGTAGTTGGTAGTCCTTGGCCTGGTGGAGGTGGAGTTAACTCAATTTCTCTTTGGTCCTGGGTTCGATACCCAGGTGTGTTTGTTTTGATGTTTTTAGCATTTTGGATTTTCTCACATTTTTTTATTCTCATATTTTCTTTAATTCTCACATTTGTTTATATGGTCTTACTACTTAACTAACATGTTTCTATTTTTCATTCTTTATTATTTTATTTTAATATAACTTAGGTTTTTTTGTCTTTACTCGTGCTTGCTATCTCGTTTGTACAGATCATTTATTTTTATATGTGAGTTGTATTTCAATCATGATAAATCATCTAAATTTCATTGAAAAAAAAACCATTCAAAAAAGATTATGATAATAATCACTTAATTCTCGATTCAACGTCGAGCCCATTTCCATACCCTTGTAAGTCGATTGCTTTTAAGCATCGCCATCAACCTCTCATGGCTTACTCTTGGGCCTTCTTACAATGAGCTCTAAGGCAACATCAACTTAACTTTCAATAATTTCAATCCTCGGTACTTTAATTGTTTTAATTTAATAATCAAATCATTTTCTAATTAAAACGTGAAGAAAAAGGTTACCTGGATGGAATGTCCAGTCGTAATCCCGAATATTAGGCTCAAGCTGTAAGAGCTTGTAAGCCGTTAATATTCGTCTTCTCTCTAATATTCAAAAATCATTTTCTTAATAAAGCGTGAAGAAAAAGATTACCTGGATGGAATGTCCAGTCGTAATCCCGGATATTAGGCTCAAGCTGTAAGAGCTTGCAAGTCATAAATATTCGTCTTCTCGCCAAAATATCCGTAAATACCTCAAATCACCTTCTAAATAAAGCGTGAAGAAAAAGGTTACCTGGAGGGAATATCCAGTTGTAATCCCGAATATTAGGCTCAAGCTGTAAGAGCTTGCAAGCCATAAATATTCGTCTTCCCTCCAAAACGCCTATAAACATCTCAAACCATCTCCTTATTAGAGTTGGAAGAAAAAGATTACCTGGGTGGAATGTCCAGTCGTAATCCCGAATATTAGGCACAAGCTGTAAGAGCTTGCAAGCCATAAATATTCGTCTTCCCTCCAAAACATTCATAAATGTCCGAATCATTTTCTTAGCAATATTGGAAAGAAACAGACTGCCTGGGTGGAATGTCCAGACGTAGTCCCGAGTATTAGACCCAAGCTGTAAGAGCTTGTAGGTCATAAGTACTCGTCTTTCAAACTTCAAAATACCTAATTCCTATCTTAATACTTTTTCAATAAAGATGGAAATGGAACATGGTGTATACCATGCACTCCTGAGGCTAGGATTCGAGATGTATATCTCGCTCATCCAAGTTCTCGCCATCACTCAAAATACATCCAACTGATCAAACTCTTTTCTCGCCGCCGTGCGATTAATCAAAAACCTTTTTCATAAATGAAAGATATATTGTCTTAAGTGATACAAAACAATGTTTCGACCACGATTGTTGAGTAGAGATAAATGACGCTTTTCCGAATGTAGATCTATAAATCCGTTCGATGTGTGGTATGCGTCCACTCCTCATCTGTTTTGGGTAAAACAATGTTTTCCTCGATTAATACAGTATAGCTTTCGCTAAAATCGACCAACAAACAAACATTTTTCTACCCAGAACTACGTAAGCCTTGATTTCTCTTTTGAGATACGTAGGAGCAGGATTTATAAATCTTGTCAGGCCCACTAATAAAAAACTTAGGTTTAGTCCTTTGTCAAAAAAATCCAAAAACATTTCTTCTATCTTCTATTCTTTCTTTCCCACCTAATAAATTGAAAAGCCTAATATTTCAACTAACACTAACGCACACAACTGACCTAATGGTTCCCGTTGAGTACAACGGACGTGAGGGGTGCTAATACCTTCCCCTTGCGTAATCGACTCCCGAACCCTGATATTGGTTGCGATGACCATATCTTATCCTTTCTTTTGTCTTGGGTTTTATCGATATTTCCCCTTTCCTTTTTAGGAATAAATAAAGTTCGGTGGCGACTCTGTTCAGTCCATCATTGCGAGCGTGCGATCGCGCTTCGCTTTGAAGTCGTATCCCCATTTTTTTCGAGGTGCGACACCCTTCTCCCATGCCAAAAGGAGGAGTGATAACATTGTTGGCAACATAAATGCAATGATATTTTCATTCAATAAATTCATGTTAAATGTTTATTTTTCCATTTATTTTCCCTTTTTGCTTTTTGCATGAAATTGGTGATCACATAAAACCCTAAATAAGAATAAAATCAATATTTTCATCTGCATAATGATTTGCCTTGTTTGAATTCTAAAGCTTTTCATATCCAAAAATCATTATGCAGGTTGATTTCTAAACCCATTGAACATAATGACCCAACACCATCTCCCAATTTTGAATTCCCTGTATTTGAGGCAGAGGAAGATGATGTTAAAGAGATTCCTGATGAGATCACCCGTCTACTTGAGCATGAAGAGAAGATCATTCAGCCGCCTCTTGAGAATCTGGAAACAGTCAACTTGGGGTCTGAAGATTGTGTGCGAGAGGTAAAGATTGGAGCACTTCTGGAAGAATCTGTTAAGAAGGGGTTGATTAAGTTACTACGAGAATATGTTGACGTCTTTGCTTGGTCATATGAAGACATGCCCGGTCTAGATACTGATATTGTGCAACATTTCCTACCTTTAAAGCCTGAGTGCGTGCTTGTAAAGCAGAAGCTCAGAAGAACTCATCCTGATATGGCAGTGAAGATCAAAGAAGAAGTTCAGAAGCAAATTGATGCGGGGTTCCTGGTGACTTCTATATATCCTCAATGGGTGGCCAATATTGTGCCCGTGCCTAAGAAAGATGGAAAAGTCCGGATGTGTGTGGACTATAGAGACTTGAATAAAGCTAGTCCGAAAGATGATTTCCCTCTACCACACATTGATATGTTGGTAGACAATACAGTTAAATTCAATGTCTTCTCGTTTTTGGACGGATTTTCCGGATATAATCAGATTAAAATGGCACCCGAGGATATGGAGAAGACAACATTCATCACACCTTGGGGAACATTCTGTTATCGAGTGATGCCCTTCGGTTTGAAGAACGCCGGAGCCACGTATCAACGAGCTATGACTACCTTGTTCCATGACATGATGCATAAGGAGATTGAGGTGTACGTTGACGATATGATCGCTAAATCAAGATCGGAGGTTGTACTCCCTGTAGAGGTGGAGATCCCGTCAATGAGGGTCTTGATGGAAGCCAAGTTGACTGATGCTGAATGGGTTCAGAGTCGTTAGGACCAGCTAAACTTGATTGAAGAGAAGAGATTGGTTGCCATGTGCCACGGTCAGTTATATCAGCAAAGGATGAAGAAAGCTTTTGATAAGAAGGTCAAGCCTCGTGTGTTTCGAGAAGGTGACCTTGTGCTCAAGAAAGTCTTGTCTTTCGCGCCTGATTCCAGGGGCAAGTGGACTCCGAACTATGAGGGTCCGTATGTTGTTAAGAGAGCCTTTTCAGGCGGTGCTTTGATACTTACAACTATGGATGGGGAGGATTTCACTCGTCCTGTGAATTCAGACGCAGTCAAGAAATACTTCGCCTAAAAAAATAAAAACTAAATAGCTCGCTAAGTTGAAAACCCGAAAGGGCGGCTTAGGCAAAAATGAGCGTCTCGGTGGATTGAAAACCCGAAAGGGCGATCCAGGCAAAAGTTAGAGACACAAAAAATATATAATAATGATATATGTATCCCGCTAGATTGAGTACCTCATCCTGGGGCAATCTAGGCAAAAATTAGGGATTTGGCAGGTAACTGCATCCTGACAAGACCTTGTTCTACAACTGTCGTCCGTAGAGATCCTTGCTCATTATCAGCCAAAGCTTCAAATACATCGGATTCAGAACTGGTGGAGAAATGGTCATTATGTTCAATGTAGCCCTTTTCCAATATATATCACCAATTTCAAATTTGAAAAGATCTATGGAGTCTTGCCATTTGCAGACTACCATTCTATCAAATAAATTTGAGCCTTTTATCCAATTATTGGCACTCTTATCTGTTTCTATTCAACAAATGTTTTGCATGTTTTGATTAAGAAAATATCATTGTTTTAAACGATCAAATTTTTTATAATTTGTTTTTAAATAAAGTGAACATTCACAATGACAAAAGGATACTTAGGAGATCCTCAGTGCTTTCCCAAGGGTGGTACGATCCCCAACAGGGTAAGATTTTTGTCCATATTCCTGGCATGACTGTATCTCCTCCCTCCGGAACCTCTTGTGGTTTATCCTACCAAGTGGATTGCTTGTTGAGAGTCACCTCTCTTCCCTTCAGCAGTGTAGCAATCGTTCTTCCTCAGCAGCTCGGATCTCATTGGGCAAGAGCAGTATTTGGTGGTTGATCCTGATAAATCCTTTATCTCCTTGGATAGATTCCCCAGTAGAGTTGTTGGTGTGGTGGACCTTGTCTAGGATAACTCTCGTCCCCAGCTGGAATGATTGATGATTCATCCCCTGCAGAGTTCTTTGCTTCCTGGTATATCTGATCCCCAGCAGATTGGATACTCTCTGATGAACTTGGCTTTCTCTCTTGAGATGTAGTACCGTGTGGTTAATTCCTGGACCTGGTTGTGTTAGATATGTCTGTCTGTCAGCATACATAAACCACGCATATTCATGCATAATTATAACATTCAGATATTCATGTTGCATTCTTTACCATATATCGTTGTTTGCTGTCTCCTGCTATTTGGTGATATACTTCCCCAAGCAGATGTGTGGGTCTGATTTCTCCATATAGAGTCAGCTCCATAAGCAGAAAGCGTCTATCCTTTCTTCCATATTCCCCACCGGGTCATATCCTCGTGGATGTTGATTGTTTTTGTTCCTTCCCAACACATATACTAGGATGGTTTTCCCCATTAAGTTATATCCTCACCGGGACAAGTCTTGATTTGGTATGCCTATCTAGTTTGATCCTAGATCGGTCTCTTGAGACTCTTTTCCTGTTTCCCCGTGGTAAATGAATAACCGCTCAATAATTAGTAATTATTATCCCGGCGGAGTCTGTGGTCTACTACCCAGTAACCGGTAGTTGTAAACCCCATTTTGTCCCCGTGCAGAGTTAAACCTTGATTGTTGTTCATCCTAACCGATGACGGGTACTCTCTTTTGTGGTTCTCTACCCTCATACCGGTAGATGTAATTCCCTCCTTGTTGGTTATCTTTATACAAAATTTGATATTGACATTCCTTAATTTTTTAGTATACCACCCAGTAACCGGTGATATATCTCTTGGATAATTGCTCTAATTACGCAATTTATCCCCAGCGGGTCATCTCTCGTCTATCTTGTTGTTGTTAGTAACGATTGTTCCTCCCCTGAATTGGTCATCATTATATACCTAGTTTCGGTATCCCGATGCCTTTTCTTTTCGGTCGATTTATCCTTTATTAACCCAGTAACCGGTTGTGGATAATCGTCCATGCGAGTATATTATCTACGTTCTGACGGTAATAGATAGTATATCTCATGCACTCTTTGGTCGAAGCCTTTTGTTCTTCCCTAGTCGAGTAAGATTTGTACCCCCTTTTCGGAGTCGAATGTCCATCCCATAATCGAGTTTGCTTTTTTCCCTCTTTTTGGATGATGAATGTTTTGGGAATATTCCCCAATTCACGCCTTGATTGGTCATCATTATATACCTAGTTTCGGTATCCCGATGCCTTTTCTTTTCGGTCGATTTATCCTTTATTAACCCAGTAACCGGTTATGGATAATCGTCCATGCGAGTATATTATCTACGTTCTGACGGTAATAGATAGTATATCTCATGCACTCTTTGGTCGAAGCTTTTGTTCTTCCCCAGTCGAGTAAGATTTGTACCCCCTTTACGGAGTCGAATATCCATCCTATCATCGAGTTTGCTTTTAGCCCTCTTTTGGATGATGAGTGTTTTGGGAATATTCCCCAATTCACGCCTTGGTTGGTCACCTATTATATGCCCAATAACCGGTATCCCTGGTGTTCCCTCCTTTCTGCTCCCTATTATGACTTTTTGTCTTCTGTGGAGTCAGGTTTTCCTGAGTTGAGATATACCTTTTTAGGTCTTCCTCAGATGATTTGGTTGATTGATATCTCTCACCCTTATACCGGTCTTAGATATTCATTCTTCCCGAGCATGTTGTATCTCACCCTCATACCGGCGATCAGATCACATGTCTCCTTGAGCTTATTACCCAGTAACCGGTAATACCTCGTCCCGCTGCTTCCCCAGGAGTGTCCTTTTAGGCATCCCCAGCGAAGTCCCTTAGTGGATTGTTTTCATCCAGATTTTTATCCGAAGTATCCGTTGTGGATAGTTTTTGCTGTATTGGCGTATTCCCCAATACATGCACCTTTGAGTCAGCTCGGGTCTTTCCATTGGATATTTTCCTTTTGGAATTCTGTTCCCCAAGCGTTGAGTCGTGACCTGCTCACGCATTTTATTCCCTCTCCTATCCCCATAAGAGTCCCCAGAGTCTCTGTCCCATTGAGTGTACTTCTCATATGGATTGTCAGTTTCTCCGGATGTCTTTTCTTCTTTGTGGACACATATCCCCACAGAGTTCGTACTATTTGCATACATACATCTGCATCATGAGGTCTCTTAGGGACCAAAATTTGTCTCTTTGTTATTATTTAAGTCCATTCTACCTCGTCGAGACGAAGATTTTAACCTTCACTTCTCCGACTAGAATGACCTTAAATAGGGGCATCTATAAGACCCCAATTTTGACCCTAAGATCCCTCATGGCATCATAACATTGCATTTGCATAGCCTCAAGGATCATGAGCATCTTGGTTCCCTTTGCCTTTGGGTGGGAGTCCTTGTGATTGGTTTGAGATCACCAAGCATGCTTGAATTATACATCATTGTTTCTCTTACTTTTGTTTACTAAAAAAATAATAGTAATAAAAAAAAACTAAAAAAGAAAAAATAATAACAAATTTTTTTTGGACTTGGGCCTCTCTCATTTGAGCCCACAGGTCCACAAAAACCAGGTTATAAATTCAGAGTTTTAGTGAAACAAAGACATTCCATTCCTATTACCCTGGCAGGAAAAAGAAAGTGAGAGAAGAGCTGACAGAGTTCAGAGCAACCTCCAGAGGCAAACCCTCAGATTGCTCTGCAAACCTCACGGGTGCAACTCAATTTCAATCGATCCTCCCCAATCAGGTATGCCTTATTTCCACTACTTTATACTTTCAACCTGAATTTTTTTGATACTCTTTTAATGCATGTGCTTGACAGGAGGTTTAGGCCTCCTACCCTTGGTTGCTTTTTGTGAGCTTTTTTTGTGTGAATTTTAATGGCATGATTCATGTGGTTACATTTTGATTTGGGGGCAACTCTTGATTACCCTATCTTGTTTCTCTAACCTGTTTGTTGAGTTTTTTTGTGAGGGCTCACATGACTCTTGCAGAGATGGTTTGCGTGGTTTCCCACTTTATTTGTGGGATACCCCCTGGAGGTTTATTCCGATTACCCGTGCTTAATGGCTTGAGATATTTGTTTGTGACTGCTTATTCCAAAGGATGGGAGCTACTTGGATCGTCAATATGATCTCAAGAGGGGAACTCCCAATGTGGTTTTATTTTCTTTTCCCTTATCTCTTGTATGTTTAGAAATTTAACCCTCCTTTTTTTTTCTCCCCATTCTAACCCAAGCCAAAACTTTTTGTGCAAACAATTACTTTTGTTTTCAACATTAGAAACCTAAGCCTTATGCTTTTGATTTTCAAACTTTCTTTTCATAACACTTATTTTGAATTGAACCTTTTAATCCACTTTAACCATATTTTTGTAAATACTTTTAATTGGTAAATATAACCCATTCAAATACTTTTTGTGGTTTCAATGGCCACCTTCTTAATCAAACCTTTTTTTATAACCATTAGCTATTAGGTTTGAGTTATCCTTGAGGTAGATATAATACTCACCTTTATCCTTAGTGATGGACAAGGAGTCTTCCATGCTTATTATATGGTTAACCCCTCACTAGCATGTTGAAGCTATCCTCACATGGTGGATTTGTGGTTTTAGGTTGAGTTTTCTCCCTTTGATAACAAAAGACCTTAAGGTTTTTGGACCAATCAATTCACCAACTTTTTTTTGAATTTTTTTACCCCGAACTACGAGGTTTTGATCCTAATCCTTTTTTAAGATGGTAAGTAGGCAATGGGTTCATCCATTCAAACACAAAATGTAAATAAATTTGTATATTCTTTTCTCATCCCTTCAATCATGTTTGCACAAATAAATTTTCACAAAAAAAAAACAACCTTACAACAAATGTGAAAAGGGCTCCCTAGGAGTACCTAGGATGCTTTGGGTGCCTAACACCTTCCCATTGCATAACCCACCCCCTTACCCAGATCTCTGACATTTTTACTAGTTTTTGATTCGATAAAACTTTTAGGTTTTTGTTCGCTTTCTAACCATTCCTTTGGATAAATAGAAGTGCAGTGGCGACTCGACTTGTATGATTTACCTTGGATTTAGTCAATATCTCTAATGGTAACGAATACCCCGCTACACATGGCATGATTGATTAGCCCATTATGTTTAATCAATTATCCCTTTTGTAACCCTAATAGTTTATTAGAGGATGCCATAACTGATTAGTGACGAAGCCATTTAAATCTTCTATATTTGAATCACATAATTGATTATGTGATATGCATAATTGATTAAGTGATATGCATAATCAATTATGAGCATTCTTTCCATTTTTGTGCCAAACTTTGTCCTATAAATAGAGAACTCATTTCTTTTTTCATTCACACCACAAAAAGTATTTTGAATACTTACTCTCTCTCTCTCTCTCTCTCTCTCTCTCTCTCTCTCTCTATATATATATATATATATATATATATATATATATATATATATATATATTCCTCCTCCCTCCCTCAGTGTTATAGAATTGATGTAGTGGAAAATATTGTTCAAAAAGTAACTACTGACAAGTCACCATTGTCACTGATGGTTAGAGTTATTATGAATTCCATTGAAACAATTGAAGATGAACCTGATAGAGAAGTAGTTGAATGTTTACTTCAGTTGCAAGTAACCCAAGATGACAAAACAACAAAAAATATTAAAGAGTTAGGTGGTAGTGAGCAAAAGAGTTCAATCAAAGATTCATCTGACCCTAAATTAAAAGAGCTTCCACCATACTTAAAATATGTATTCTTCGGAGAGAAAAGCTTTTAAGAGTCCTACGAAGAAACAAATAAGCCCCTGCTTGGAGTGTTACTTATTTGAAAGGAATAAGTCAAGCATATTGGATGCACAAGATCAAACTTGAGGAAGAGTTCAAACTTGTAGTTCAACCTCAACAAAGATTAAATCCAACAATGAAAGAAATTGTGAGAAAGGAAGTGCTTAAGCTACTCGAAGCATGTATGATATATCCAATTTTTTATAGTTCTTAGGTGAGCCTAGTGCATGTAGTTCTAAATAATGGAGGTATGACCGTCATTCGGAATGAAAAGAATGAGTTGATTTTGACTCGCACAATTACCAAATGACGCATGTGTATTGACTATCATAGGTTGAATCAAGCTATGAGAAGAGATCATTTTCCATTACCTTTCATGGATTAGATGTTGGAAAGGTTAGATATTCCAACTTACTATTGTTTCTTAGATTTCTATTCAAGATATAATCAAATTGGTGTGGATCCCTCCGATCAAGAGAAAACCGCTTTTACTTGTACATTTAGAGTTTTTGTTTATCGTAGAATGCCCTTTAGTTTTTGCAATGCTCCAACTATTTTTCAAAGGTGCATGCTTTCCATATTTTCTAATGTGATTGGAAACTCCATTGATGCATTTATGGATTAATTTTTGTGTTCACTAGTAATTTTAATGTTTGTCTTGATCACCTTAATGTCGTTTGCAAAAGAAGTGTTAAAACTAACCTAGTTTTAAATTAGGAAATATGTCATTTTAGGGTGACCGAAGGCATTATTTTATAACACAAAATCTTGTCAAAAGGTATTGTTATGTTCGGGAACCAAAAATGAATGCAATTAAAGATTAATGATCTTGAACAATGATGTTGATCTTCGTTACGGCAGCGCAGAGCAAACCTGCATGGTTATCACTCCAACGCCTTAATGAGTTCAAGATTCAAGATGAGTATAGTGAAAAGTTAAGATCAAATAATATACATTCCTCTTTGTGTGTGAATTGGTTTTATACCTTGGATCAAGGGGAGTGAAATTGAGATGAATTGGGCCTTAGTCATTTGGGCCTCTGGCCGGACCAGAGAAGTTACCCCCAATGCTATGTTTTCTCCTCTTCTGTTGAGTCTTTGGTTTACTACCTCTATGCATGTATGTATGATGTATGTGTTGTTGATGTTCTCTTGCTTGATGTACATTCTTTATGAAGGTTTTGACTATGATGAAGTGAAGGTACACATGATGAGGTGATGACCATGAGAAAGGCGTGTAAAGAAGACCTAAAAACTTGCTACACATGTCTTTCATTTTTCATTTTTTTAATATTGTACTAGACAATTGTATTTTTCTAATGTAAAAAGTGACTCTACTACTTTCTTTCTTTTTTTGTATTTATTATTTTTATACCTTTGTGAATTTAAGTTTTTTTAATTAGGATAAAAATAAGAACTAAACCTTATTCTATTCTCCAATTTGCATCTTATGATATCAAAAGAGTAATATTAATGGAAAAAACTTTATTTAATGCAAATGGCTAATGTAAATTCAATCTTATTTTTGTGCAAAGCTAATGATATTTTATTTAAAAAGATGTATGATTAAAATAAACACATGGACTTGCACTTGTGAATCTTAAATAATCTTGATAAATCTTTTTTAAACTTAAGTAAAATCAAAGTCTTGGAAATAAATGACTTACACTTAAAGCTAATCTTGAGGATGTATAAATGAATAAATGCAAGTGTATTTCAATGGCATATTTAATGCAATGTGACCAAAAGAAATCCAACCTTTGACTTTTATCACCTTATTTCACCTTCTACTAATTGATCCAATGCATGGTAATGGATGATTATGATTATCCATGACCAAATGAAATGGTCATGATGCAATGATGCAGATGAAATCTTATTGAAAAAGATGAGTATCTTGATTAAGACCATATGGTTAAACCAATGACTGGGTGTATGCATATCAAAAGAGACATGACTAAATGAAATGGCTATATGAATGCAGATGAATGTAATACAATATAGGTAGGACAAAATTTTGATATGACATCATATCTTGAGTAATTAGTTGATTGAGTGACCTAAAATTCAAGTGACCAAATCTTAAATGCCACAGCCAACTGTTCTTGTGATCGACAACTTTTTTTAGGCATTGTACCTCATTTGAATATGTTGTGGTCTTAAATGCCCTATTCTTTGACAGAGAAGATTTTAAGACCATATTAATTTGAGTGTTGAATAGTTCTGAGGTGTCATCTTTCATAACCACTGAGAAACCTTTTTTGACCAGTTGTCGAACACTTAGCAGATTTCACTTCATTCCAGGTACATAGAGTATATCTTTGATCATGGATTTTGCTCCATTTCTCCTTTGAATAATAATGTTGTCAGTACCTTCTGCTTGCAATGAGCTATTATCAGCAAGTTTGACTTTTCTCTTCTTCGACTCGTAGAAATATGCTAACCACACTTTTTGACCAGTCATATGATTTAAACAACCTCTGTTGGGAAACCATATATTGGTGTCGACATGCTCATCTGCAACTGCAACCATAACTACCATGTCTTTTGAATCATTTGAATCTTGGCGTGCAAGGTTTGCTCCTTCATTCTTTCCTTTCTTGTACCAACAATTCTTGGCCAAATGACCCGATTTTTCACAGTTATAGCATTGCCCATCTTTTTTATCTTCTCTATTTTTCTAACAGGAGTTTCCTTATCCTCTTTTTGAGGATTTAGAAGCCCTATCATCGACCTTATGCTTTTAAGGGTTCGACCAAAACTTCTTGCTCTGAGTCTTGTCTCTTCCGCCCTTGAATATGTTGTAACTATCATGTTTCTTCCATGTCTGAGTCTGTAGAGCTTGTATCAAATCTTGAACACCTTTCCTTTCGACAATCCTCATCTCATGTGCCTCCAATAAACCAACCAAATCTTCCAATTTTGATGTTTCAAGATTGTTGGATTCTTGAATAGCAATGATAACATGATTAAAGTGAGAGGTCAACGTATGCATTACATTCTCAACTATCTTCTTATCGGTTAGGGTTTCACCATAACCTTTCATGATATGAACAAGCTTATGCACCTTCAAGACATAACCTGCAATCTTTTCTTCTTCTCCCATCTGTAGTAACTCATACTGCCTTCACAACGCCTGCAATTTGATGACTTTAACCTTATCACCTCCTTCGTAATAGTTAACAAGAATCTCCCATGCCTCATTCACTAATTCAACATGAGAAATCCAAATAAAGTTCGTTGTGTCTACCGCTGATTGAATATAAAATGCAGCCTTTGTGTCTTTCTTCTTGGCCTCCTTGTTCATGACTCGCTGAGCATCAGTTGCATTCTCAGTAAGTTCAAGGACGTCATTAGTAACCACTTCTACAGTTTCATGAAATCCAAACAGAGATTGCATTTTCATCTCCATCGAATCAAATTCTTGTTGTCAAGAATTGGAAGAGAATTCATAATGCCATTGTTACCATTCATCTTTGCCTCAAATGTGATTAACAATCCACGATCCCGGAAACACAATCACCGATGTGTGATTCTTGAAAACACGATCAAGAAACTAACTGGAGCTCCAGATACTAGTTTGTTAGTGGGTGAGGAATTTTTAGTGAGGAGATAAAGAATGGGAGAGAATGAATAATAAAGATTGTTATAATAGAATATGTTGTATTATGAAAATTGAATTACAATTATGTGTATATATACAACTATGTTACTTGTATACTAAGAAACTAACATAACAAACCCTAACCCTAACTAACTTGGGCGTGGCCTACACAAATTGGATTATACTATCAACAACTCGTCTCATTCATTTGCTAATTTTGTTCGATACAGATCTTCAATGTTCAATAAAGTAATTATCATTTTTTTTCTCGTTATCACCACAAAGTTGAAGAAATTGATAATCATAATCTTTTAATATAGTTGCAAAGTCGACCTACAATTTATACATAATAAAACATTAAAAAATTAGTTAAACAATACATAATGTGATTAAATATTTTAATTTGATACAGTAAAAAAAGAAAGTTGTGGAAACTCAACTAATTTCAGTAATGAAATATTGATAGGTGCTAGTGTAATATCAAACAAATAAATCATATGGTGGTAGATATATCAACTACGAAACTATGATAATTAAGCCTGAGAAGACACTAAATTAATTAATGTATTGTACTCCAAAAATGTTGTCACCATATTATCCTATTTGAAGAATAACTTTACCCGATAAATTACTATATCATTTCAGTCACTTATTATAAGTGGATGGTCATGATCTTTATTATATATTATGATATGATGAACTCCTTTCTTTTTAAATATTATCCATGTTATTTTGAGTTCATTATGATGCAGATTAACAAACACATAATCAATTTCAACATATGTCTGACAATAAAAGAAGTTAAAATGTCAAAATGTCAAAATGTTGACATATTAAAATTGAAAGGTGAGAACAAAAATAGTGAATTATCTTGTAAAACACTTACTCGAGAAGAAATTTTAACAATTGAAAAAGTGTCTATAAGAGCTGAATGAATAAAGAGGAAGTCATGTTGATTCCATGAGTAATGAGAAGAGTTGAGTATTTGATGTTGGTTTAAGATGGTTTGTGATTTTAATTGATGTTTGAAAATATATCATGTGTGGTCTTTAAATAGTGTCAATTGATATAAGTTATTTGAAAACCAATTAAAAAAAGCACGTATGAAGATAGGTACACTCACACGTGTATAGTATATTTGTACTTTCCCAACATAATTGATAAGCGTTGGTAAATGTATGTATAAATCCTTATGAAGAGAAACGGTATTCTGCGGTAGCGCATTTGGAGGAGAAACAGTCACACGTGTACAATACCTATGGTTGCATGAAAATCAATTAATCGGATAACGTGTGTATAAATGTTTGCATCATCTCACATTAATGTTGGGAATAAATGAGTGGTAAATTTTACTTGCGTAAGGGAATAAAATATTTTCTTGTTGTGAGTTATCTTTTAAGTTATTGTGTGGTTCCACGTGATAACATAAAGGAAATTATGAAATGGTTCCACATTTCCGCGGTTTAGGTAACTGGGTCATAATAATGAATAACTCATTTGGTAAATATTTTTGACTATATAATGAAGTAGGTGTTTAGTACTTCAGTGTATTCAAGATAGGAAAAGATGATGAGATGTATCTTATAATCTTCTTCTACCAGGTACTTTGCTTGTTATTTTATTAACATAATTTTGTCTTTATTTTTCTCAAATGTGGTCCTCATTTATCGTATTAGGTCATTGAATGTTGTTTTCTTTTAAAAAAATTCATATATACTTTTGTTTTTGACATGCATGGATACTTTATGTATTTGTTATTTATTTGATTTTTTTATATGCAGTTCATCAGATGTGAACATTGAAGAGATAATATCTACAATCGATTTTTGTGTCGCCAAATTGAACAATCTGAAGCACCCATGGAACCCCTTGGTCACAAGAACAACCAATATTCAGAGCAAGTACAACCATAATAACTTCATATACATATTGAACCTCAACAAATACATAGTGACAAACCCCAACAATCACATGGTGAAGAACCCCAACAACCTCATGAACCGTAAAAGTTACACCCTTAATCGAAAATAGAAAAATATGTTGATAAGGAATCATGAAAAAAGTAAAATAATTATGTCAAAAGAATGGGTTATTTATTAAAGTCATTATCATATTTAAAGCATTTCCCTCAAGAAATTTCTCGTCGAGCCCTTTATATGAATCAAGATAAAATCATAATGGTTGATGAGGGAACATGCAAAACGAACGAATGTGTTGTTCACATGTCTAAAAGAAGTTGGTATGAAAAGTATATTGGTCAAAGATGGTATGAGTTTGCAAAGGAAAAATGCTTAGGACTGGTGATGAGCCGGATTTTACTCTTTGTGATCCTCTTGAGATTCTGAATGTCAGTTTGCATAACCGTTAATGTTTTATATATTTTAAAAAATGAAGTGGAAGTTGAAAATGAAGGTAGATGGACGTTTTATAGGTGCTGAATTTTAGTATTAGGTTAACTTACTCCCAAAGTCAAAGCCCAAAACTGCAAAAGCCCAAAATAATTAACACTACTAAAAATAGGCCTAAGTCGAAATCCTGTATGAAGCAACATGTCGCATCCGCGAAAAACAACCGGCGGGCTAAAACAAAACAAACAGAGCCGCCACCGTGCGTTATTTATCCCAAAGAGGGAAAGGAAACGCTCGAAGTAAACCTGGAAAAGACATGGTCTTACGATCGAAGATTACAGGGTAAGGGAGTCGGTTACGCAAGGGGAAGGTATTAGCACCCCTCACGTCCGTCGTACTCGACGGGATCCACGCTCAAAAGAATAGAAGAAAGGTTGCTAAAACTGCTCACAAACATCACAAACACACACTGGAAACAACACAGGTGGGATAAGAGGGGAAAGGGCTCGCTAGGATATCGCATCCTATGCCTACGTATCTCATCTGGAATGAGAATCAGAGCTACCGTAGTTCGGCTCACGCACGCCGAAACAAAACACACACATACAGGCAAACATGGAAACCGAATGCCAATCGCTGGACTTACATCAGACTCCGAACCGAACAAACCCACACTGGAAACCAAATGCCAATTGCTGGACTTATATCGGACTCCAAGCACACAACAATAGGATACGGAATGCCAATCGTTGGGCTTACATCCATCTCATAACACACACAAGAAGGATAACAAACAATAAGTTAATAGGGAGTCTGGAACTCGAGCCTAATAAATGTCAAGCAAACACACACAAAAAAGAAAAAGGGTGCCCGGAGAGATCTCGTGCGACCTCCTGCCTACGTACCTCATCTGGTATGAGGATCAGGGCAACGTAGTTCCCCTTAACAGGGGAGAAACTTTCTCCTAACCAGAGACTGGGAAATGACAAACTAGAAGGGAGACTGACTCGAGCCTAATAGTTATCATGTATTCCACAATGGTCCTAGGTTGAGGTTCCTATCTAACTTGCACAGGAAGCAAGCTATCTTAAACAGCACAATCAAAATAAAGCAAACATACACACAATTAGCACACACTATATACAAACAAAGTGGGCTCACACAAGGTTAGGCTGTGAAACACAAGCCAACTGGAATCGGGTGATGTTAGCTCTTAACTCTAACATTGAGAGTTAGGGTGAAGCAGATGAAATGGAAAGTGAGGGGTATGCCTCACAGCTCTTATCCCTGGCCTGGGAGAGCTTCAGACAAATGAAAGTGTGGGTTCAGAAAGTTGGAACCCTTCTACACTTATGACTGACTCAACAAAGATCTTGGGTTAATATCCACAATGCATCAACACCAGTTGTGTGAGCAAAGGGATGCCTCAACTGAATAGCAGGAGACGGATTGCACATCTCTTGTATCTGCCAATTGCATTATCAAAGGTCTTTTCCTGCTTGGCACAAAGATAAACATCCACAAGCATTGCCTCTTAAGGAGGGCTTCAGACAGGTGCCTGACCAAATAACAGGCCAGGTCTTCCAGACTACATGAAGTCAGTGGGTTATACCTCAATTGGTTAAGCAACCAAGCAACAACAAAAGCAAGTTCAAAAGAACTCAAGCAACTAATGTACCTGAAAACAATCTAACTCAGTTAGTATTCAACTCAAAAAGTCAAACAGACAGTTAATAGTCAACAACTGTACACAGTCAAACAACAATGCAAGTCACAAGCCAATGTGCTCAACACAAATGACTTGTCATCAACCTACAAAACAAACTCAAGATTAGTTCAACATTGACCAATTAGCCAACTCAAGCAAGTGAATCAATTCCTCAAGGCCATATGCTTCTTAACCTGCAAATCAAGCTCAAACATGAGAAGCAAACCACTAGGACAAGGCCTAGGGTCAAAGAGGGAGAAATAATTCAAAACAGAACATGAAAATTGGCATAAATCAAGTTCAATCAAATTAGAACATCATCCAAAAAGTCTCATGTCCATATCATCAACCAATTTCATTTCACAAGTCAAATGAGGCAAAGCATGCAAGTTGAAAGCTCATTGAAGCAAATAGAATGAACCAATCCAAATCAACTCAAACATAATTCAATAAATCCCAAGAAATATCATGGCTAAACAGCACACATCACATGATCATCATACCAAAAATCAAGGCATTTGGACAAGTTTAAGCATGGCAAATAAATTCCCTAAGGCAAGGCAAGGCAAAACAAGCTCAAATGAGGCACAATTTCATACATCAACTTCACCCAAGCCTAAAACAGAATTGACACATGATAAATGTCTCAAACTAAATCCACAATACACTTCAATGTGTCTAGAATCAATGTACAAAATTTCAAGTTCATATGATAAACATCCAGCATTTCACAAATCATCTAAGTTCATGACTATCCAAAAGTCCACAAATGACTAACCAGGAAAGAAAATCCCAAACAAATCAGAAATGAATCTAAAAATTCCATAAACATTCACAAGCAATCCTAACATCCAGAAGTAGCATCATGCAAAAATTCACATCATTTGGCATTGAATTGGTATGGCAAAGAAAATCAACAAGTCAAGAAAGCAAAGGTGTGACACACATTGTCACACCTACATTAATCATGTCATATCTCAACAACCAGAAATGGGAAAAATGCAAACTCTATTCCAAAATGACCATTAGGATGTCTATTCTAAGCATGCAAAATTTCACAATCATTGGATTATAATCCATCATTTCACAAAGCAAATGGCATGGAAGGTACAAATTGGATACACATGAACAAACCCTAGGCAAGTTTAAAATTCATCCAGGCACATATCATGAAAAAATAGTCATTAAATTCTAGAGATCATGAGGAAAACAACAAAAAAAACCACATCTCATTTGGATTAATATTCATGGACTTATGATTTTTGGAATGAATGAAAAAATAAAAAGCACATGTGCAAGCATACATGAACATGGAGGGAATAATGGAATGAAAATGCAAAAGCCAAATGGGAAATGTCCATCAGCTGGAATCGAAGCATGGCCGGTTTTAAACTATAGCGCGCGCCAACGTGAAACTCACCGTTTCACTTAAAGTCCAAGGACACGTGGTCCAATACGTGGCGGTTAACATCAAAATACATGCAACATAAGGCCAGGCGCGATCAAACATGGTTTCTGGACAGAAACCCTAGGTGTTCTTCATGTTCTTCACAAATTTTCCAGGTGATGAACATTTGTTCCAGAAATTGACAAAAGTTATATCATCACACTCGTCTTTCAACACACAACATCATGCTATGATCAATTTAACCTAACTCAAACCACATCAAAAGATTCGCACGCAATAAAGTTCATACATCAAACTTAGATTCGACATAACTCACTAATTTCTTGATGAAATTCCACGATACAAAGCTCAGTGCATTCTACATTCAAAGATCTACCACATGCATATCCTAATTTCATGAATTGTGAGATTCGAATCCTGACCTTAAGTGAAGTGCAGAAGTGGATTCGTGACTTTCAAGCCTTGCAAGGTAGAAACAGATGTTCTTCAACTCTTGGATGAATGAATGGATGAAGGTTTGGAGGTTTATCTTGCACGATCTAGCTGGAAAATCAAACTGCCATGGATGGAGGTAGCTTGCAACAGTCCTCAATCAGCTCGAAAATCCTTGCAATCTTGCTTCAAACACACTCAATTATGCTTATGAATCATGCTTTGATCAAGAACAATGCTATGTTTGTGAAGAAAATTGGAGAAAAGTTGAGAGGAAAAATGTGAAGTTTTTGGATCTAGATCTAGATTTCAGAATTCTGTTATGCTAACCACATTTTCTGTTATGATTTACAATATATATGGTCTGTTAAACATGTTTACTAATCATGATTAGGCAAATGCAAGTGTATTAGTGAAATGCAAGTGTTATGGCAAATTGGAAATTCACCCTCATGCGCATGAAGTAGATGCTACAGTGCACGTTTTATGAGCTTAATTCAATTGAAATATGGTTTGGAGGCAAATGCAAATGGTAGCAAGTGAAACCAATGCATAGTTTTTGAATTGTAATTTTCCCTCCAAATTTCAAATGAAAAGTCCAAATTTTTTGTAATGGAAATGCATGGTTCATGATGCATGAATTGTATAGAGCATGTCAAAATAAGAATGTTGCAAAAAGAACCACTTCATTTAGTCTTTTGGTTCAAAAGTTATGCACTTGTGAAGTTCAAATTCATTTGACCAAGATTGATCCATATCTTCTCAACCACACATGAGAAATTCATGTTCTTGGACTTTTTGGAAAGGTGAGAGCAAGATCTACAACTTTCATGTTGGACAAAATTTCATTTGAAGCATTTTTGATGATGTAATCTTGAGGAGAAAACCTTTCCATTTTTGGCCATTTTGAATTACAAGTCACTTTCTATTTTTGGAAAGTTTTGCCCTGACTTTATTTTCTTCAATGTTGATGTTTGAAATGTCAAATGAAACTTGTATGGACATGAATGAAGTCTCTCTAACACTCTCCCACCTCCAAATCCATCAGTTGACTTGTGGTTGACTTTTTCAGCTGATAGATGAATTTCAGCTTGACTGTTGAGCTTGAGCCTCAATCTCCTGATGAAATGGCTCCAAGAATGAAACCCTAGCTTTCACAAGCTCAAGAAAAGCATATGAGGATCCCCATCTCCATTAAAGACCTCATCTCCTTGACAAAACCCTGATTGGCATAATACAATTGATTAGGGTTGACTAGAGGTCAAAACCCTAATCCCAAGGAACTGATCAATGATCCTCTTGGTGATGATAAGACCATGATGATGGTGATATACCATTTCAACCAAGATAATGATCAATCTCCTTGAGGAACCAAGAAACCCTAATTGGAACACAAACCCTCAGATGGCTAGTGATCAATTCAATGAAACCCTTAGGCTTGAATCTTTTAACCTCTTCATCTTCTGATCAAGACTTAGGAGGATGACTTACTCATTGTCTCCACATGATATGCAAATATGCAATGACTAATGTCCTACAAAAAATGAGATGCAATATGCTAAGCTAGTCCCAAGAGAGGAGGGCAAATTTTGAGGTGTTACACAACATGCTTCGACACTTCGACACATTAATACAACTCAACACACTAGGTGATTCGACACTTCTTTGTTCTGTTGAGTAACCTACACAAGGAATTATAATTCAACACACCACCTAATTCATTGTGTCTAAACTATCTACATTCATCATAACTCTTAGTCTTCTAAACACTTTGACCTGCACTCCCTTCGTCATGATGTCTGCAATCTGATTCTCAGTTCTGTAGTGTTCCACATTCATCTTCCATTCTACTACCTTCTCTCGAAGATAATGGAACCTCATCTCGATGTGCTTGCTTCGACCATGTGCTATTGGATTCTTCGCCAGATTGATAGCTGACATATTGTCAATCCTCATGGTAATTGCTTCATGACTCTTTGATGTTATCTCTTTGACCAAATTCACCATCCATGTTGCTTGACATGCACAAAGGGAGGCAGTTATGTATTCTGCTTCACACAACGATAATTCCATTACTGGCTCCTTTCTCAAACTCCAAGCAACCGGTGCACCATCTAGCATAAACACATAGCCAACTGTGGATTTTCGATCCTCAGCATCACTACACCAACTTGAGTCGGTGTATCCCATTAGTTTGCATTATTTTCCTTCATCAGTTGCAGGAAACAAAATGCCATAATCGAGAGTTCCTTTCAGATACCTTAGTATCCTCTTCGTCGCTGCTAAATGTGATACCTTTGGCTTCTGCATGAATCTACTCACCATACCTACATTGTATGCTAAGTCAGACCTTGTGTGATAAAGGTATCGAAATGACCCAATAAGTCTTATATATTAGGTTGGATCGACATCATCTTCATCTGAATCTTTTGACAATTATGATCTGGGCTCAGTTGGACTCGAAGTTGGGTTGCGATCTTCCATCTCAAATCTCTTGAGTATTTCACCTACATACCTTCTTTGATACATAATTAAACCTCTACCACTCTTGTAAATTTTGATGCCAAGGAAATATGAAATCTCACCCAGATCTGACATTTCAATTTCGTTGTTGAGATCACCTTTGAAGTCTTTGATCTCCTTCTTGCAGCTACCTGTTATAAACAAGTCATCGACATAGAGACACAGTATAAGAAATTCGCTCCTGCTTCTTTTTACATATACTCCATATTCAATTGTGCACTTCACAAATTCATTCTCCCTTAGAAATTCATCTATCTTCTTGTTCCAAGCTCTTGGAGCTTGTTTAAGTTCGTACAGGGCTTTATGTAGCTTATACGCCTCTCTTTCTTCGCCTTATTTCACAAACCCAGCTGGTTGTGCAACATAAACTTCTTCTTCTAAGGGACCATTCAGGAATGCACATTTCACATCCATTTGACACATATTCCAGTTGTTCATGTTTGCTAGACCAACAACCAACCTAACTGTTTCGATCCTAGCAACAGGTGCAAAAACTTCGTCGAAGTCGATTACTTCTTTCTGAAGAAATCCTTTCGCCACAAGTCTCGCTTTGTTTCGAGTCACTTCTCCTTTGGGATTTGACTTCACCTTGTATACCCACTTCACATTTGATTTCCTTCTTGTCTTGGGGAAACTCGACAAGTGACCCAGTGTTGTTAACTTCGATTGACTTCAACTCTCCATTAATTGCTTTCACCCACTTCAAATCTTTCAATGCCTCAGCTGCATTGACTGGTTCGACATTTGTGTAGAAAGTATAGTGTACTAGCTTAACTTCTTCATTGACCATATCATCTGATGTAATCACACATTCTTGCAACCTTGTAGGCATGTGTCTTGTTCTTTGAGGTCTGCTTGGTCCTGCTTCACCTCTGACTTCTTGTCGAACTTCTCTTTCGACTTCACTAACTGGTTCATCATATAAGGTTCTCACTGAATCCTTCTTAACATTCTCATTCCAATCACATTCCTTAAGTTCATCTATGATCATGTCCCTGCTGATCACCACTTGCTTGTTCACTGGGTCGAACAACTTGTATCCTCTAGTCGAATGATATCTTATCAGGATCATCTGACTCGACTTGTCATCAAGTTTTCTTCTCAACCAATCTGGAACATGTCTATGTGCTATAGATCTAAACACCTTCAGATGACTCAAGTTAGGATTGACACCAGACCAACATTATTCTAGTGTGATTCCTTCTAGCTTCTTCGTCGGGCATCTGTTTAAGATATATGTTACAGTCGACATAGCTTCTCCCCATAATTCTTTGGGCAGATGCTTGCCTTTCAACATACTTCTCACCATATTAATAATGGTTCTATTCTTCCTTTCTGCGACTCCATTCCGCTAGGGAGTGTAGGGTGGCACCACCTCATGCACAATCCCTTCTTTTACACATAATATGTCGAAGTGTTTCGACACATATTCTTCACCACCACCAGTCCTCAGAATCTTGAGCTTTCAACCGCTTTATCTTTCGACCATAGATTTAAACTTGTCAAATACCTCGATCACTTCACTTTTCTTCTTGATTAGGTAAGCCCGTAGTTTTCGACCGGAATCATCTATGAATGTAACAAAGTATTTGTTACCTCCAATCGAATCCACCTGGATAGGACCACATACATCAGAGTATATGGCTTCAAGAATTGCCTTTGACCTGATTCCTGCATCCTTACTGAAGTTGTTCTTGTGTTGCTTCACCTGTACACATTCTTCACACACTTCGTTTGGAATGTAGATTTTTGGTAATCCTGAAACCATATTTCTTCTCTTCAAATCTTTGATGTCTTTGAAATTGAGATAACCAAGTCTATAATTCCATATCCATTCATCTATGTTGGTTGCTGCTGTAAGGCACTTATGCTCCATCACATTTAGCTCAATCTTGAAGATTATATTCTGAGACATTGGAGCCTTCAAATCAACCTTCCATTTGAGTCGAGAACTCTCATCATCTTGTCTTAGATCGACACCTTGTAGTTCTTTTCGACTAACTTCCCTATGCTGAGCTAATTGCTCTTCACCTGGTATGTACAACACATTTGAAATTACTGACCTCTTGCCATCTTTCCTCATAATCAGAACATCACCAACACCTGCAGCTACTAAAGTATTGTCATTTGCAAATTACACCATGTTATTCATTGAGGGCTTTATGTTGACAACCCGATCTTTCCTTCCAGACATATGGGATGAGCATCCTGAGTCCAAGTACCACTAGTCCTTGAATCTCTTTTCATCTCTTGTTGTAACCATCAACAACATCTCTTCTTCTTCATGTTTCGCCAGCTTTACATAAGTTTCTTGATTCTTCTGCTTTTTTGGACAATCACTAGAATAGTGACCATGCTTCTAACAATTGTAACACTGAATGTGACTCTTGTCTGACTTTTGACCACCACCTCTTCCTCTACCTGCAACACAACCTCTTTGGTTGCCTTGGTTCCAGGGTTTTCTCTGATTCGACCAGTTTTTTCTTGCTGATTTTGACCAGTCGAATTATTGTAGCCTCTTCTGCCTTTGTTTCCATTCCAGCTTCCTTTGCCTTTCCTTTCTTTTGCTGATTACGCCTGCAGAGCCATATCATTCTTTGACTTTCCTGCAGCTTTTCCTTTGTCAGTTTTGACAAATCTTTTGATTCTTCTATGGCTATTACCACGTGGTCGCACTTTGGATCCAACGAACTCAAGATCTTTCCAACAACAGATCTTGATGTCAACACTTCTCTACATACCTTGATTTTATTCACCAGTTTCGTAACCTTAGTGAAGAAATCAGTTATGCTTTCATTGTCTTCCATATGAAGCAATTCATACGTCCTTTTGTAAGTTTGTAACCTCACCTTTTTCACCTTCTTCGTACCTCCAAACGACTTCTCCATAATATCCCATGCTTCTTTCACTGACTCTACATCACTAACATTTTCAAAGTTATCCGAATCAACATATTGATGGATTATAAAGAGAGGTTTATAATCTTTCTTTTTCAATTCTTTATGTGCAACCCTTTCTTGAGCCGTCGTGTTTTCGCAAGCGTTGTTACTCCTTCCTTCACAAGGTCCCAAAGATCTTAATAGTAGAACACAACCTTTATCTGCTTGCATCAATTCTCATAATTGTTGTTCTTGAGAATCAAAAGATTTGCTGGAAAATGCCTGTTTGGATGATTCATTGCCATGGTGGTTTTCTTTCCACGAATCGTTTAAACCGGAGCTCTGATACCAGATGTTGGAAATCCACCACAATCTATGGAGAATTTCTATCAATATTGATGAACAAGATTATTATCACCCACACAATGACAATGAAAATAAAGAACAATTGAGAAAGAAAAGAAAGAAAGATAGAGAAGAAGAATATTTTATGTAGAGTTTCTCTCTGCCGATAACTGTAGAAAACTTGTTTTTTCACTTTGCAACTGCAAAAATATGTGAATACAATTTTATTACTTCTATATTACAAGAATACAAGTTACTCCCTCTATTTATAGATTTAGTTTAACTTACTCCCTAAGTTAAAGCCCAAAACTATAAAAGTCTAAAATAGTTAACACTACTAAAAATAGGCCTAAGTCGAAATCCTGTATGAAGCAACATACTTCGACACTTCGACATACTAATACAAATCAACACACTAGCTGATTCGACACTTCCTTATTCTGTCGAGCAACCTGCTTCGACACAAGGAATTATAATTTAAAAAATTACACCTTTAAAATTAAATAAGTGAGATGTTGTAAAATTGATAGAACAATAAAAAAGATTAAAGAGTTAGGTGTGAACAAAAGAGTTCAATCAAAGAGTCATATGACCCTAAATTAAAAGAGCTTCCACCACACTTAAAATATGTATTCATGGGAGAGAAAAGCTTTTAAGAGTCCTAAGAAGAAATAAAGAAGTCCTTGGCTGGAGTGTTACTTATTTGAAAGGAATAAGTCAAACATATTGCATGCACAAGATCAAACTTGAGGAAGAGTTCAAACTTGTAGTTCAACCTCAACGAAGATTAAATCCAACAATGAAAGAAATGGTGAGAAAGGAAGTGCTTAAGCTACTCGAAGCATGTGTGATATATCCTATTTTTTTATAGTTCTTGGTTGAACCTAGTGCATGTAGTTCCAAAGAAGGGAGGTATGACCATCGTCCGGAATGAAAAGAATGAGTCGATTTTGACTCACATAGTTACCAAATCATGAATGTGTATTGACTATCATAGGTTGAATCAAGCTACGAGAAGAGATCACTTTTGTTACCTTTCATGGGTTAGATGTTGGAAAGGTTAGTCCAACTTACTATTTTTTCTTAGATTTTTATTCAAGATATAATCAAACTGGTGTGGATCCCTCCGATCAAGAGAAGACCGGTTTTACTTGTACATTTGGAGTTTTTGCTTATCGCAAAATTGCCTTTAGTTTTTCCAATGCTCCAACTACTTTTCAAAGATGTATGTTTTCCATATTTTCTGATGTGATTGAAAACTCCACTAAGGTGTTTATGGATGAATTTTCTGTGTTTACTAGTAATTTTGATGTTTCTCTTGATCACCTTCATGTCGTTTGGAAAAGAAGTGTTAAAATAAACCTGGTTTTAAATTAGGAAATATGTCATTTTATGGTGACCGAAGGTATCATTTTTTAACACAAAATCTCGTCAAAAGGTATTGTTATGTCTGGGAACCAAAAATGGATGCAATTAAATAATTAATTATCTTGAACAGTGGTGCTAATCTCTGTTGCGGTGGCGCAGAGTAGACCTACATGGTTAAAGAGTTCAAGATTCAAGATGAGTGTAGTGAAAAGTTGAGATCAGAGAATATACATTGATCTTTGTGTGTGAACTTGTTTTATACCTAGGATCAATGAGGGTGGAATTGAGATGAATTGAGCCTTAGTCATTTAAGCCTCTGGCCATCCCAAAGCAGTTACCTCAAATGCTTTATATTTTCCACTTATGTTGAGTCTTTGGTTTACTATCTCTATGTATGTATGTATGTATGTATGATGTGTGTGTTACTGATGTTCTCTTGCTTGATGTTCATTCTTTCTGCAAGTTTTGACTATGATGAAGTGAGGGTACACATGATGAGGTGATAACCATGAGGAAGGCATGTAAAGAAGACCTGCAAATTTTCTACACATGTCTTTCCTTTTTCATTTTGTAATATTGTACTAGACAATTGTATTATTGTAATGTAAAAAGTGACTTTACTACTTTTTTTTGGTATTTATTATTTTTATACTTTTGTGAATTGAAGCTTTTGTAATTAGGACAAAAATAAGAACTAAAACTTATTCTATTCTCCAATTGGTATCTTATGACATCAAAAGGGTAATATTAATGGAAAAACTTTATTTAATGCAAATAGATAATGTAAATTCAATCTTATTTTAGTGCAAAGCTAATGATATTTTATTTAAAGAGATGTATGATTAAAATAAACGCATGGACTTGCACTTGTGAATTTTAAATAATCTTGATAAATCTTTTTTAAACTTAAGTAAAATCAAAGTCTTAAAAATAAATGACTTACACATAAAGCCAATATTGAGGATGTATATATGAACAAGTGCAAGTGTATTTCTATGGCATATTTAATGCAATGTGACCAAAAGAAATCCAGCCTTGGACTTTCATCACCTTATTTCACCTTCCACTAATTGACCCAATGTATGCTAATGGATGATTATGAGAATTCATGACCAAATGAAATGGTCATGATGCAATGATGCAAATGAAATCTTATTGAAAAATATGAATATGTTGATAAAGACTACAGGGTTAAACCAATGATTGGGTGTATGCATATGAAAAGAGACGTGACTAAATGAAATGGCTATATGAATACAGATGAATGTAATACAATATAGGTAGGGCAAAATTGGGGTATGACATCATATCTTGAGTAATTTTTTGATTGAGTGACCTAAAATTCAAGTGACCAAATCTTAAATGCCACAACCAATTGTTCTTGTGGTCGACAACTTTTTTTATGTGTTGTACCTCAGTCGAATTGATCGCAGTCTTAAATGTCCTATTCTTAGACATAAAAGATTTTAAGACTATATTTTTATGAGTTTTGAATAGTTCTAAGGCCCCATCTTTTATAACCACTGAGAAACCTTTTTCAACCAGTTGTCCATCACATAGAAGATTGCACTTTATTCAAGGTACATAGAGTAGATCTTTGATCATAGATTTTGCTTCATTTCTCCTTTGAATAACTATGTTGCCAATACCTTCTGTTTGCAACGAGATATTATTAGCAAGTTTGACTTTGGTCTTGTTCGACTCGTCAAATTCTGCTAACCACACTTTTCGACCAGTCATGTGATTTGAACAGCCTGTGTCGGGAAACCAGATCTTGGTGTCGACATGCTTATCTATAATTGCAGCCATAACCACCATGTCTTTAGAATCATATGAATCTTGGCGTGAAATATTTTCTCATTCATTCTTTCCTTTCTTGTACCAACAATTCTTGGCCAAGTGACCCCATATTCATAATTATAGCATTGCACATTTTTTATCTTCTCTATCTTTCTGACAAGAGTTTCTTTCTCCTCTTTTTGAGGATTCAGAAGTCCCATCATCGACTTAATGCCTTTGAGGGTTCGACCATGACTTCTTGCTCTGAGTCTTGTCTCTTTTGCCCTTGAATTTGTTGTAACCACCATGTTTCTTCCATGTATGAGCCTGTAGAGCTTGCATAGAATCTTGAACACCTTTCCTTTTGATAATCTGCATCTCATGTGCCTCCAATGAACCAACCAAATCTTTCAATTTCAATGTTTCAAGATTGCTAGAGTCTTGAATAGCAACGATAGTATGATCAAAGTGAGAGGCCATCATATGCATTAGCTTCTAAATTATCATCTTATCAGTTAGGGTTTCACTTTAACCTTTCATGAGATGAACAAGCTTATGCATCTTCGAGACATAGCTTGCATTCTTTTCTTCTTCCCCCTTATCCAGTAATTCATACTACATTCACAATGCGTACAATTTGACGAATTTAACCTTCTCACCTCCTTCGTAATAATTGACAAGTGAAATTTTAGTATTCAGATATCAGATGTCGTATGCGATGTCACGACACTAATATCAGGGCTTCACATAACAATAATAGTAAGCAGATAATAGATGTCATATACGATGTCATGACACCGTGATCAGGACATGTCACACCAAAAACAACTACATAGATAACATATGTCGTATACGATGTCACGACACCAGGTTCAGGATATGTCATATCAAAAACAATTACAGTGTAAAAAGCAGGAAGAAAATAACACAAGTCAATTTTTAACCTAGTTCGGTGGAACATCACCTACATTTGGGGGCATCCAAGCCAGGAAGGAAATACACAAACAATGATAATGAATTTAATCAGAAAATAGAAGACACTCTTCCAAAACATATAATCCTCTTTTCTTAAAAGCTTATGAGTGATTGAAAATTACAACTAAAAAAGACACAGTCCAACTCTAATGTCAACGAGATATAAGAGTGGCTCACAAATAACAAAGAACACTAAAAATCCTAATTCCACAATTGCTCAAGCGTGGCTCTCTCTCTTATGTATATTAGGTTTAATAACGTCTCTTTAAATAGCCTTTGGTAAGCATTGGCTTAGGCAAAAAAACTGCACCAAATTCAATCTGGACTATTGCACAAAGTCTGCAGAATCTTTTGCATAAAATCAAGAACATGATCACATGTTTCCTAAAATGTCTTAACATCCCTTTATATGAAACAAGTGCACAACTAGAAACGAAATAAGAGTTCCTAAAATAAACCTTCTTGGACAGTCAGATATGATAACTGAATATTCAGAGAATCTTCAGATATCTCATAATAAAATAAGTCTTCGAAGAAGTAAAATAAAACCTGCAAAGGTGTCTGATCAACATGTCATGATGTCGTGCTCAACATCTTGTTGTGATACATATTTTAACAAAATGGATGCCAATCATAAAAATACAGACCTAACAACAAGAATATCCCATGCCTCATTCATCGATTCATCATGAGAAATTCGAATAAAGTTCACCACGTCTATCACTGATTGAATATAAAATGCATCCTTGCAGTCTTTCTTCTTGGCCTCCTTGTTTACAACTCTCTAAGCATCAATTGAGTTATTAGCAAGTTCAGGGACACTATTAGTAACCACTTCTAGGGTTTCTTAGAAATCGAAACAGAGATTGCATTTGTTTTCTCCATCGGATCCAATTCTTACTATCAAGAATTGGAAGAGAATTCAGAATGCCATTGTTACCATTCATCTTTGCCTCAAACGGGATTAACAACCGGTGATCTCGGAAACACGGTCATCGACAGGTGATTCTTAAAAACACGATCAAAAACTAACCAAAGCTTTAGATACCAATTTGTTAGTGCGTGAGGAACTTTTAGTGAGGAGAGAAAGAATAAGAGAAAATGAAAAATAAGGATTATTATTATTAAATGTGTTATATTATGAAAACTGAATTACAATTATGTCTATATATACAACCATGTTACCTATAAACTAAGAAACTAACATAACAAACCCTAACCTTAACTAACTTGAGCGTGGGCTACACAACTTGGATTATACTATCAACAACTCGTCTCATTTGTATGCTAATTTTGTTGTATACTGATCTTCAATGTTAAATAAAGTAATTATCATTTTTTTCCCGTTATCGTCACATAGTAGAAGAAAGTGATAATCATAATCTCTTAATATAGTTGCAAAGTCAGCCTGCAATTTCTATATAATAAAATATTAATAAATTAGTTAAATAATGCATAATATGATTAAATTTTTAATTTGATGCATTAAAAAAAGAAAGTTGTGGGAACTCAACTAATTTCAGTAATGAAAATTGATAGGTGTTAGTGTAATATCAAACGAATAAATGATATGGTGGTAGATATATCAACTATGAAACTGTGATAATTCAGCATGAGAAGACACTGAATTAATTAATGTATTGTACTCCAAAATTGTTGTCACCATAATATCCTATTTGAAGAACAACTTTACCCGGTAAATTATAGTATTCCACTATATCATGTCAATCACTTATTATAAATAGATGATCATGATATTTATTATATATTATGATATGATGAACTCCATGATTGTTAAATATTGTCCATGTTATTTTTAGTTCATTATGATACAGATTAACAAACACATAACCAATTTCAACATATGACTGATAATAAAAGAAGAAGTTAAAATGTTGACATATTAAAACTAAAAAGTGAGGAAAAAATAGTGAATTATCTTGTAAAAGACTTACGTTAGAAGAAATTTTAATAATTGAAAAAATGTTTATAAGAGTTGAATGAAGAGAAAGTCATGTTGATTTCATGAGTAATGAGAAGAGTTGAGTATTTGATGTTGGTTTAAGATGGTTTGTGATTTTAATAGATGTTTAGAAATATGTCAAGTGTGGTCTTTAAATAGTGTGAATTGATATAAGTGATTTGAAAAGCAATTAAAAAAAAGCATGTATGTAGATAGTGTTGAGAATGTATCAAGTGTGAGTAGTGTGGATAATAATCCCATATTGGTTGGAAATGTGGAGACTTTAGTATTTATAAGTGAGAGAACCCACCCACATATCACCTTAAGATTTTAGGTGAATATGTGGTGTGTCTCTAACAAAAGTGTTGCTTTAAAAAATAAGAAGTCCCACAATGTTCAATACTCCATAGTAAAAAAAACTCCCCAAACAAATGGTATCAGAGCCTTTGGTTTCAGAAAGAGACCGACTTACTTGTATCGAAAGTCAACAGCGCCAGTGTGGTGAATAAGAAATATTCGTTAAAGAGTGTCAACGGTGCCAGTGTGGTGAATAAGAAACATTCTGTGCGGTACAAGAGTTTGTGGAAGTAAGAATAACTTTCACTCGAGGGGGAGCATTATGGACTCACACTTGAGGGGGAGTGTTGAGAATGTATCAAGTGTGAGTAGTGTGGATAGTAGTCCCATATTTGTTGGAAATATGGAGACTTGAACATTTATAAGTGAGAGAATCCACCCACCTATCACCTTAAGGTGAATATGTGGCGCCTTTCTCACAAAGGTGTTGCTCTAAAAAAGAAGAAGTCCCACAATATTCAATGCTCCCTAGTAAAAAAAAATTCCCAATAGATAGGTACACTCACACGTGTACAGAATATTAGTGCTTTCCTAAATGCTTACATCGTCTCACATTAATTTTAGGAATAAATGAGTGGTAAATATTATTTGCGTAAGGGAATAAAATATTTTCTTGTTGTGAGTTGTCTTTTAAGTTACTGTGTGATTCCTCGTGATGACATAAAGGAAATTATGAAATGGTTCCACATTTTGGCGATTTAGGTAATCGGGCTGTAAAAATGAATGACTCATTTGGTAAATATTTTTGACTATATAATAAAGTAGGTGTTTAATACTTTAGTATATTCAAGATAGGAAAAGATGATGAGACATGTTTCATACACTTCTTCTTCTATCAGATACTTGTTATTGTATTCACATAATTTTGTCTTTATTTTTCTCAAATGTGGTCCTCATTTATCGTATTAGGTCATTGAATGTTGTTTTCTTTTTTAAGAATTCATGTATACTTTTGTTTTTGACATGCATGGATACTCTATGTATTTGTTATTTATTTGCATTCCTTTTTTATATGCAGTTCATCAGATGTGAATATTGAAGAAATAATGTCTACAATCGATTTCTGTGACGCCAAATTGAACAATTTGAAGCACCCATGGAACCCCTTGGTCACAAGAACAACCAATATCCAGAGCAAGTACAACCACAAGAACTTCATATACATATTGAACCCCAACAAATACATAGTGACAAACCCCAACAACCACATGGTGAAGAACCCCAACAACCACATGAACAGTAAAAGTTACACCCTTAACAAAAAAAGTGTTGATAAGGAATCATGAAAAAAGTAAAATAATTATGTCAAAAGAATGTGTTATTTATTAAAGTCATTATTTTTTAAAAGTATTTTCCGCAAGAAATTTCTCGTCGAGCCCTTTGTATGAATTAAGATAAAATCGCAATGGTTGATGAGGGAATAGGAAAAATGAATGAATGTGTTGTTCACAGGTCTAAAAGAAGTTGGTATGAAAAGTATATTGATCAAAGATGGTATGAGTTTGCAAAAGAAAAAAGCGGAGGACTGATCATGAGACGGATTTTATTCTTTGTGATCCTCTTGAGAATTTGAATGTCAGTTTGTGTAATCGTTGATGTTAGTTGTATAAGTGTTGAATTTTAGTATTGGGAGAAATTGGTCTTAACCGATGTATCTTGGTTTATATATATAAGATGATATCTTCAAAAAGTTGAAAATGAAGGTAGATGGTAGTTGTATCTTGTTTATATATATATAAAGATGACAACTTCAAAAACTTGGATGTTTAAAATTTGCCTCAACATTCCACCTAACTCATTTATAAATTAAGTGGGGTGAGAATTACATCTTTAAAATTATATACTGGATGCTGCAAATTTGAACTCACCCCTTACATCTATTGTTCCTGCATAACTACCTACTTAAATGACTTAAGCGTAATAAGTGTAATGTCATATAGTTTTCTTTAAAGAACTAATATAGTGGTTTAACTCACTTATATTAAATGTAAAGTGGAATGAATTTAATCAAACCCTTGCATGTGATACTCCTATTGAAGGAATATATATATAATATAGATATATATATATATACTAATATATATAATATATAGATATATATATATATATTATATATATATATATACTAAAATATAATTAAATAAAATATATGTCATGGAGGATTACAAGATTGTCCATAGATATATTACGTCTCCACAAAATCAAATTAAACAAGAAACATCAATTCCTCAACATCATTATAATCCAAACAAATTTGAGATTGTGAACTCCAATAATAGATATTAAAAATGATAGTAATTTGTATAAATCAAACTATTATTTGACAAGACTTTACTAAAATTCAAGTATCTTCTATTTCATCTATACCTTTTACAAAACTCACATTTAAAAAATAGGTGCACATCCTCATTAAAATTGGAGTCATCATGACCCACAAATAAAACTCTAATTTATTACGACATCTTTATTATTCAATAATAATATAAAAATTGCATTACATCCATCATCAAGATTTCACCTAAATCAATAAAAAGTTCCTGTGCTCCTTTAAAGAGTTTTTTCAATTCTTCACAATAAACCAATATACAATAAAACTTTTGTCCATTTTGATAGTTAAGTACATAATTGCACATCAATTAAAACAAGAAAATACTCAAAACACATAACTAGCAATTATAGTGCTATGATGGGAGCAGCTGATACACATTGATGAATAGGTGAACAGTTCCACCCTACTTCTTTGCTGTAAGACACCACAAAATGTTTAGGAATCCAATTTTCATCTTTTGACTCCCTTTCTCTCACAAGCTCCCTTTTCTCTCCCTCCACTACTTGCTTTTCTTCTCTTGCTTTCTCCCAATCTTTGTTCATTATGGCTTGGCTCAACTCACTCCAAACATGGACAGATTCTGTTGGCCACACACACTGATGAACAAGAAATCTCATGTCACATTCACTAAAACATGTCCCTTAATTACTTTAACACAAAATGTTGTCTCAAAATGATATTGACATAAAGAAATTTATTCATAATGAAATAAAGAAAAAGATTAATTGATTTTCATTAGTACCTCTTCATCCTTGAGAATAGGTGCTTTTAGCCCTGAAATGACTTCTGTTGCATCATATATCACTCTAACTTTTCCATTTTTTCTATCCTTCAATTTTACAATCCTACAAAAACAAATTGGATCAGAGTTACAAGTCCCGTAATTTGGGCCTATCTAAACTCGGACTCCTCGGACGTCCGCTCTAGTTTCAAGACATTCTATAGGACAGGACCGGGCTAGGTCAACATGATAGGCCAAGTCGAATAGGCCGGTACAAGGTCAATGTATCTTCCGTGTGATTAATGGAAACTTTTCAATACGATATATACTCAAACATGTATTTGTGACTCGACTGACTCAATACTTGACTCAACTCAACACTGGTAGAGTTATCGATCAGTATAACATCATGCGAATAATAATTTGAAAGTATTTAGTCAATAATATAAGCTTCCATTAATCAAGTTTATTTAGGACATTTATGAAGGAAGATAATACATACCTATCCCAATGACCATCAATTTCATATAGAACTTTCAAGGATGAAGAGTCAAGGATTTTTCCTTTGATGACTTTATGATTTCCACCAAGTCCTAGAAAAGAATGACTTGACTTGTAGGTTAACTCAGCTACTAGGCCTGTCTCTAAGCACCTTATATCAACTGTGCCAACCCAATCAGCACCAGGAATTGGAAGAATTCTAAATAAAAGATGAGGACAGTTCATCTCATATGTTTCTCCATGGTTTAACAGCTTCAGTTCCCTTTTACCATGCACTTGAGCTTCAACTGATGTGCCTACACATTCAATTTTAAGGTATTAAATACAAATACGACACTAACACGTAGACATCACAAAAAACTTTGTTCCGGTCGACCTAAAGTCTGTGCCACTGCGGCTACGAATTGATGTAGAAATACTTACTAACTTAGAAAAGGTCAAGATATATACCATAAAATTTAGGAACAGGTCGCTGACACCATATGATTTCAATGTTTTCCTTCTGATCAGTTGCGTGGAGGGCCGTTACCGGAGGGTGGTGTGACACCTGCATATACATGCATGCAATGAATATATGAAGGAAACTTGCTCAGAAAGCAACCATTTGAGAGATCAATCTTGTACCTGTTCAAGTAAGACATTTAGATTTCCCTTTGAAACATGGTGTGTCTCACCAAGTATAGGATTATAAGGAGCAACCCCAAAGATACGGGACGTGTTGGCAGATATGCACCATGATACAACAGATATGAACCTATCCAATGGACTCTGTCCTCTGTTGCATATGCTTAGCATGTCTGAGGCTGTGCAATACACTGATTCACCATAGCATTGTAGCTGGGATTTTGGTAAGTTAAACTGTGGTGGCAGCTGCATGTAACACAACATTTTCAACTTTTTCATCATTATATGTATAATACATGTTCCAAATTATAGATGGTTTAACATGGTTCATATCACATAGACGGAGTCAAAATTTGAGTTCTCGTGTGTGTGTGTGTGTGTATATATATATATCTATATATATATAGCTTAGATATATATACTATATATATATATATATCTATATATATATATATCTAATAATATATATAGATATATATATAATATTATCTTATAATATATATATATATCTATATAATATCTATATATAAATATATATATATAGATATATCATATATATTTTATATAGATAAGATATATGTAGATATGATCTATATCTCTAGATATATAATAGATATATATATATTAGATAGGATATATTATATATATATATATATATATATATATATATTATATATACTACTATATATATCATATATACTATATATATTATATATATATATATATCTGATATATTTAATCTATCTATATATATATTAATATATATATACTATATATATATCTTATATCTAATATATATATATATATATATCTATATATTATATATATATTATATATATAAAATTTAAAATCAAAATAAAATAATTTTAATAATAAAAATGTAATAATATATTTTTACTCTTATTATAATAATAAAAATAAATTATACATTCAGAAAGATTAAAATACAAAAGTGGTTTGTTTTTATACATTCAGAAAGATTAAAATACAAAAGTGGTTTGTTTGTGTTTGGAAAGAGTAAAAAATATTAATAGAAAAAAGAAATGAAGAGTCAATTTTTTTTATTTAATGTATTTATTTTATTTAATATATGAAACTAATCATTTATAAAAAAAAAGTGTACGAAGTTATTACATTTAATGGAATGATATGTGTGAGAAATTAAATTATTCAATATTTATTAATTAAGTGAGGTCTATTAAAGAAACTTCTTCCTAATTTTTATCATATTTAATATATAAATATATTATTATTACTACTACTAAAATTATGGTAATTGTGGTGGGAGCATGAATCCACTCTTGGAGACAAATAACTCTGGTTCATATTGTTGAGATAATTATGGTTGTTAAGATAACTATAGGTTGTTGAGAGAATAATTCATATTATTGAGAGGATTAAGGTTTTATATAAACTAAAACCTCGTATTATATATATGGCTTGTAACACTATGATCTATATGCAATTCACAAGACATAAATAAAAGGAACTATAATTAGTCTATAATCGCAGACATAGACAATTTGGTCGAACTAGATATTACTTCAGAGGAGGTGTGGACATGTAACCCCATTGATCTAAGTAATTTTAGGATTTTTAGGTGTCCAGCATATGTGTATATTTTCAGTGAGGATCGGTCTAAACTTGACCCCAAGTCAAAATAGTGCATTTTTATTGGCTACAATAAAGACTTAAAGGATGCAAGTTATGTGATCCAGTTAAGAGGAAAGTAGTTGTCAACAAAGATGTTATATTTGACGAGCACTCGATGTTGAAACACTCAGATGTGACAGTTATGCTAGATACTGATGTAGAAAGTTCCGGTCATGACAAGATTTAGGTGGACATTGAGGAGCCACCAGTGAGTCCAAGATAGATTGTAGCCCAACAACAGGATGAACCAGACTCAGATTCAGGTGGAATACAAGATTCATGTGGAGTAAAAGACTATACACTTGTGCAACACATGCTCTTCTTACTAGTTCAGGAGCCCCGTCGTATTACACCTCCATTCAGATATGGATTTGAAGACTTAGCAACACCTGCTCTTCTTACCATTTCAGGAGACCCTTCTACCTTTCAAAAGCCTATGACTAGTTAGGAGAAAGATATGTGGATGGGTATTATGTTGGAGGAGATACAATCCTTGAAAAAGAATGAGACATGGGATCTTGTTCAGCTGCCACAGGGAAAGAGAGTTATTGGTTGTAAGTGGGTTTACAAAAAAAAAACATAAGTAACAGAAAAAGAAGGGGAAAAGTTCAAGGATCTCCTAGTTGCAAATGGGTGTTCATAGGAGAAGGGGATTGATTATGATGAGATTTTCAGTCCAGTCGTTAGACACACTTCGATCAGAGCAGTATTGACCTTGATAGCCAGCAGAAATATGCATTTAGAGCAGATGGATGTAATGTTGGTGTAAGCCCTAGAGGCCAATACTTTTGGTACTTGTATCGAATTATTTATTAATAATAAAAGGCATTTTCTTTATTATGGTTGATTAATAAAATCCCTAGAATAGATAGTCCGTTTAATGTATTAAGTGTGACTTAATCATGAGAACACATTAAACATAAGGGCACTGTTCTTAAAGTATCCGTAGTTGAGCTTTAATGTGAAGTGGGATAACATTAAAGCATTAAGACTATTATGTTTGTAGACTGATGATCACATCTCATGGATCATGGATAAAGAGTTATCAAGTCTTAAACATAGGTATGAATATTAGGAGTAATATTTATACCGGATTGACCCGCTATGAGAATACTATATAGAAAGTTATGCAGAGTGTCATAAGTTATTCTCATGGTGATAATAGTGTATACCACTCTTCGACCTGAAACCACTATGGATCCTAGATGTAGAGTCGAGTGCTTTATTGCTGATCCAACGTTGTCCGTAACTGGATAACCATAAAGACAGTTGATGGGTACTCCACGAAGCCTGCTGAGGGACATGAGTGTCCTAGATGGAATTTGTCAATCCTGCGTAACAGGATAAATGTCTATGGGCCCAATATTGAACTGGACAAGGGTGACACGGTCTATACCTTGTGTTCAATATAGACATAAGGGCAAAGGGGTAATTATACACATAATTATTATCACAGGAGGTTTTGTCAGATCACATGACATTTTCGTGACTTGGGTAGTAGTGATGTGTTGCTAGATACCGCTCACTGTTTATTATGTTAAATGCGTGATTTAATATAATTGCCAACGTCGCGAAAACCTATAGGGTCACACACAAAGGACGGATTGATGAGAGATAGAGTAACTAAGGAACACCGTAAGGTACGGTGCACTTAAGTGGAATACGAAATATGGTAAGGTACCAAATACTTAAGTGATTTTGGCATATTATGAGATATGGGCCAAAATACACTTAAGTGGGCTTTCTAGCTTGAAGCCCACACAAGTGGTTCTATAAATAGAACCCCTTGGGTAGAAGCATTGTTACTCCAGAAACTCACTGAGACAGACAACACAACTGAAGAGTTGGAATTTCGTATCTCTCTCTCACTCAAAGCCTTCATTCATAACAGCTAGCATTGCGATTGAAGGAATCCGTTCATGTGGACTGAGTAGAGATGTTGTCATCGTTCAACGTTCGTGATCGCCCCGTGGATCTGTATCAAAGGTTTTGATCATTATCAGAGATCTGCACCAAAGGTTTGAATCGCCACAAGAGGTAACGATTCTATCACTGATCATGCCCATTCGTAAGGATCACTAAATGGAGAAAATTTTAAATTCCGCTGCGCCTTGGATGGCTATTCTCCAACATGTAAAAATAACTTTCCTCCAAGGTAATATAGAGGAGAAAATCTACATCGAGTATCCAGAGGGATTCAGTGATACTGGATATGGCAGACTTGTTTTTGAATTGAAGAGGTATTTGTATGGCTTGAAGCAGTCTTCAAGACAATGGTACAAGCGATTTGATTCATACATGCTTCAGATTGGCTATAGAAGGTGTGGTTATTATTGTTATGTGTATGTGATGAGCCTTGATGATGACTCTTTTATTTTTTTTGTTACTTTATGTTGATGATATGTTGATTGTTTCCAACTATTTGCAAGATGTAAATGAGTTGAAGGCCAAATTGGGTAAGGAGTTTGATATGAAGGATTTGGGTGCTGCAAAGAAGATTCTTGGGATGGAAATTCACAGGGACCGGGAAGCTAATAAATTATGGTTGTCTCAGAAAAGATATGTTAAATGTGCTTTGAGAAGATTTAACATGAGCAACGGAAAGCCTGTTAGTACTTCATTGGCGAATCATTTTAAGATCTCTTTGGAACAATGTTTGAAGACTGACTCATGGATTGAAAATATGTCTAAAATTCCCTATTCCATTGCAGTTGGTTGTTTAATGTATGTTATGGTCTGCACTATACCAGATTTGGCCCAAGCATTTAGCCAAGTGTGTTAGTTAATGTCCAAGTCAGGGAAACATCATTGGTAGCAGTTAATTGGATCCTAAGGTACTTAAAGGGTACAACAAATCATGGTAACATGTTCAACAAGGAGCAGTGTGTTCCATCAGTTGTGAGATATGTGGATTATGACTATGCAGGTGATCTGAATGATGAGAGGTCTACAACGAGGTAGGTCTTTACTTTTGCAGAGGGAT